>NW_024580671.1:7709658-7925169 GCF_017639235.1 Corvus kubaryi
AAAAAAAAAAAAAAAAAAAAACAAAGAATGGAAAAATAAAATTAACTTTAGCATTTCTCAAAAACTGTACATTTAAATTATGCAACTTCAGACACCATTTTCCTATAAGCATTAGCATTTTGCTATAACACACAGTATACTCAAATACTCTTGGAGCTAGAGGAAGAATTTCCATTTTTGGAGGGATATCCAAGTCTGGCCCTTACTATGTTATACATTTTTAACACTTTCAAAGGAAAAAAATATTGTGACACTGCAACTTATAGAAATTTCTTATGCAAGAAACTGGCCTACTGTCTTTTACTGACCTGTGTAAGTCAAGGTGGAAAAAGCTACAGGAATTCAGCATAACACTGAATTCCTTTAACAAACAAACTAAAATCGAGGGTGATGTAAATTAAAAGCAAAAGAAATGCTGAGGGGACAAAAAAGGTGAAAGGTGTTAACAATCTTGTATGATATGCAGTATAGAAAACAGTGATGTCAGCTCCTATGAGATTTCCTGTGACTTCTTACGTCCTCCCTTTAACGTGCTCAAGTTCTCCAGTTGACAACTCTCAGATAAAGGGATCGGTAGCAACTAACTTAGACAGTAAACTGCCAGAATGTCCATGGTGATACTTTGATGTTCACCAAGGTCCCACACTGTGCTTTTCTAAACCAGAGGAGGTGGGTGCAGAGGCAGCTGAAAAGTACTTTACTCAACATCTAGTAAACACACCAGCTGCAACACCAGAGGTACTCTAAGATGCTCCTCCTGGGTGACAAAAGTTACATCCTTCAGCTGAGCAAAGGAAGACTCCAGGTAGTTCCATGTGCATTGTTGATCTGAGGGCAGCATCACAGGTCATAGCTTCACTAACCTTCATCCTTGCCTGATTTTTTCTTTGTCTTTGCAGATTTTTTATGTTTTTACAGAAAACTCTTGAAAGAAGTCTCTAATGATGTCTCATTAGAGATAGCAAACAACTAACTGTTACAAATCAGCAATAAAGAAATAATAAACAGGCATGATTAACTGGGTACACTGTTTAACACACTATGTAAAAACCAGATTATCATATAATACCATGGAAATAGATTAATATAGTTCATGCATTACTGTTTCATGCACATTGTAGGTAACTAAAATGCAGGAAAAAGCAGTACAGATGAAAGGAAGTTTAAATAGCCAGTATTATGATACTAGGAAGTGATTGAAATCTGAACCTTGCTGTATTTAATAGCCTGAACACCACACTTCCCCAGACAGCTCCTGTGAAAGACTGACTAATTTGTTTCAATACAGTGGCCCAAAAGAGACAGTATATATCCACAGCATTGTATGAAAATTCTTCCAAGTGTACAATGTGAAGCCTAAAAAGCAGTTAATTTATCACAGAAGCAGCGATTCCTACAGTAACTAATTCAAACTGCTGATGATGCACTAAATCAGAGTGAGTGATGAACACATACATAGCAGCAAGTGAAGTTCAAAAGGATACAGATCTATGTGATCAATGAGCTGTCACACAGCAAATGAAATGCAGTGTTGACAAACGTACAGTAATAGAGATGAGGCTCAAAAATAATCAAGCCAAATATAAGAAAACTTAAATAAAACAGTGCAGAAATATCTCATTACAGCACTGGAGGTGCCTTTTGAAACACATCTACCAGACATTCAAATCACTGATATTTCTCTCTCTGTTTAATTTGAAAAAAATAAAAACCAAGCACTGATTACTTGAAGAGATGCATTGTTACAAAGCAGTACAACCTTCCCAAAAACGCAATTCAGTGACACCAGACATGTGAGAAACCATCTATTTCAAGCACAGAGTTGGAACAACAGCCTACAGAAGAAAATCTCACACAGACCTAGTATCATATTGCACATTACCACCCTGAGTGATGACTGAATGATAAGGCCAACTTATGGTTTCTTCCTCTATCTGTGCAATTCAGAAACATAATCAGAGCAAGTGGTGCTGACCAAGCCTCTCCATACTTTAACCACTGTCTTACCTGATTAATAGCTTTTAGACTGAAAAAGCAACACTATTTTGTAAGAAGAGTACTGCCATTCAGTGATGTGCACTTCTTGAATTTTCCTGGAGCATAAGAAACTGCACATCATGAAAGATGCCAGAACTTTTAAAAAGACAGAAATCACCTACTGCGAGAAGGAAGGATTTATTAGACATTTTCTACAAAAATAATAGTGTAACTTTCTCATATGCAAGTGTTACCAGCTGTGGCTACTACCATCATTATTCAATTATTCATTACAGCCAACAGAAATACATTTTCTTTAGCTTTTGTCTATGGAGTGCTACAGTGAGAATGTTCTGTCTGTTATGAAATCTTCTGTTTGAAAATGTCATATGATTTAAGACATCGTATCTTTGAAGGGCTTTTCAAAAATCATACCTTCACTAGTCTCTTGGATGCAGCTTTATTGTGGAACTGCCACACTATAATCACACTGACTGACAAGAATATTTACTGTGATAGGAACAGGCCAGTTATTTTTGACAGATATGAATCTCTACAAAGACATCTATGCTGTAAAAATGAGCATCTCTACCAAAATTTTACTTCCTCGCAGACTCCTCAACAGAACAGTTTGCTGAGTGTTATGGATCACATGCACATTTGTACATTTCCTTCAGATCATATTCATTGGTAAAGTATATCCACCAAAGAGCCCCATTACCCTCCATCAACTTTTCTCTTCTTTTTAATACAATTGATTGTTTTCTTTGACAAATAAGGGATTTTTCACCCCCAAGCTTACTCAACCTGCTCTTCAAAAAGTCCATGTGCCAGGTAACTAAGGAAAACCAGGCAATTAACAAAAAAGGTAGCAATCCTCTTTGCTTCTTGCTCTAAACCTTATTTTTTCTTCTCCTTAACCTAAAGATTACTTCACCTGTTGCAGTTTCTCTTACATAAAAGCTCTAATCCTTTAGATTTTAATAAGACAATGAATCGCACCTTGATTTTGATGAAACCACAAACAATGTAAACACAAATAAAGAGCTACACTTTTTGGTTTATGCTAGTTTAATAAGACTACAGGATTACTCTTTTTTATCATCTGTTAAACACTTAAGGACATAGCTAATACACTAAAAAGAACTGAAATAACATTAATACTGGAAATGTAATAGAGTGGACAGGTAACAGTATAGAAGGTTCCTGGAGTGTGTGGAGGTTAACTTCTAGACACAGTTGGTGAACAAGACAACTAGAAAAGCTGCCCTGCTGGACCTCTTGTTTGTGAACAAAGATTGGTGGGCAATGATAATTGGAGGGCGTCTTGGACTCAGCAATTATGAAATGATAGAGTTTTCAATTCTTGGAGAAGTAAGGAGAGGGGTTGGCAGAACTGCCACCTCAGCCTGTTTATGACACTGGCTGAGAGAGCCCCTTGGGCTTTTGTCTGAGGAGCAAAGGCATCCAGGAAGGCTGAACATATTTAAGAAATCTTAAAAGTGCTGGAGCTGGCCATCCCCATGTGCTGAAAGACAAGCCCGTGGGGAAGACCACCAGCCTGGCTGCACAAAGAGCTTTGTCTGGAGCTCAGATGAAAAAAAACGAGTTTATGACCTTTGGAAGAAGGGGCAAGTAACTCAGGAGGGCTACAAGGACATTGTGAGGTTATACAGGCAGAAAACTTGAAGAGCTGAAGCCCAAGTAGAACTTAATCTAGCCACTGCTGTAAAATACATTAAAAAATGTTTCTGTAAATATATTAGCAACAAAAGGAGGGCTAAGAATCTCCATCCTTTGCTGAATATGGGAAATAACATAGTGACAAAGAATGAGGAAAAGGCTGAGGTACTGAATGCCTTCTTAGTCTTAGTCTTTCATAGTAAGACCAATTGTTCTTTGGGTACCCAGCCCCCTGAGCTGGACAACTGAGAGCAGAACTGAAGCACCAAACATCTGAGGGAAAATGGTCAGCAATCTTCTACACCACTTAGATACACAGAAGCCTATGAGAAGGGACAGGATCTATCCAAGGGTACTGAGGGAGCTGGCAGCAGTGCTCACCGAGTCACTTTCCATCATTTACCAGTAGTTCTGGCTAACTGGGTAAGTCCCAGACAACCAGAGGTTAGCAAATGTGACACCCATTTACAAGAAGGGCTGGAAGGATGATCCGAGGAATGACAGGCCTGTCAGCCTGACCTCAGTGCCAGGGAAGGTCACAGAGCAGATTGTCTTGAGTGCCATCACACGGCACATACAGGACAACCAGGGCGTCAGGCCCAGCCAGCATGCTGTAAGAAAGGTCCTGTTTGACCAACCTGGTCCCCTTCTGTACCTACTTTGTGGATGAGGGAAAGGCTATGGATTTTGTCTACCTAGACTTTACTAAAGCCTTTGACACCATTTCCCACAGCATTCCCCTGGAAAAACTGGCTGTGGAGGTTTTTCAGTTACTCAGCAAGCCATTAGAAGGAGGAATGAACCATCAAGTGCATTTTCAGAGTATTTGTTATTTGAAGAGATTTTTAAATAGTAGTAATACTTGATTTTGCACCTATTCTTTAGAAAGGATGTTTAGTTGAATGTTAGAATTCCATGTTAAAACAGGATTCAAGGCAACATAATTAAAAATCCCAAGTGATGGTACCAAGTTAAAGAGCTAAAATGCCTAAACCAGTGCATGGCAGAAAGGGTAAATTAGTCCTCCAGTTTCCCTTATCATTAGCAAAGCTATAGCCTCCCAAACGTACAATGCAGGAACAGTATTTTGTTAGATTCGCAGAAGACAAAGAATTAAATGATTGACAGATATTTCCAACTGTATAATTTGTAGCTTATGAAAAAGCTTATGAACTTTATGTTTTATTTTGTTCAGCTTGAAGACATACACATGGAAAATCTCTATCTGTATTTCAAACTGGTTTTAGTTAAAATCATCATCCTTCTACTGAACTGATGCCAAGACTTCCACTAGTCAGATTTTCACAGTTAGATTTTTCATAGACTTTAATTAGCAAACAGAACAGTTTCTATTTAGAGCCAAACCAGTGAAAAGCAGAAATAATAGGAAACCATTCAAATCAAAAAACAAAGCTACATTACAACTTTATGGTAATTATGATTAATCCCTGCATAGCTATTCTTTGATCTGAACTTTTTTCTCAGTCTATTTCAGGACAACTTGCACACTGTTATTTCTCAGGAAAACATAGAAGAAAACAGAAAAACAGAGTTTAAGAAGTACACACTAAAACTTTTGCTTTCTAAAACCCTGAGTGACATACTTCATTGGGAAAAAGTGCTATTGAATTTCTCTACAAATGGATCTGTCCAGGCAAAAGTTTCTGGCTGGAATATGGAGTTTGCTGGACAAAGGACAGAAGTCTTACTGGCTTAAATGGACATGATGGTTTTACCCTCGACATACACAAGATTTTATGAAGGAAACTTTTGATTTAAAGAGTTCTCATCTGGATGAGAAATTTTTCTAATTCATCTGACCTGGTGTTACAACTAAGAAAATAATCAAGCTGGGTCCCATGAGTAAGTTATGCTACAAACCCTGAATGTACTGTAAACTCTCCAAAAAGCTGCATTTCCTCAGCAAGTTTCCTTTCATTGCCTTTGCATGGAAAACACCTCTCTGACATGACCAATGCGTTCATTTAATTTTTGTTTTACATTTTATCTTCCAATTTATTTTGGTTAGAGGTAGAATTATTCTGTTAAAAAATGACCGATCCTAGATGTAGTTTATTTAAATTTCAAAATGAAAAGCTTACTAAGAACAGATAAGATTGATTGCTCCTTCCAACTTAGCATAATTGTATTTCAGGTGAACATCAATTTACTTTAAAGGACACTTCTAAGTAGCAGGCTGCATCATACATAATTCATCAATCACAGCTGCCTGTAACATGATTTACTCAAGCAGATTTCAATGGAATAGAGGGAGTTGCATTGTTTTTTATGCTTTGGTTTGTTTGTTTTTAAATAGTTTACGAAACACTCATTTGTGCTGAATTATTGCTGAAAGGAGTTCATCCTTGGTAATCAGCATGTTGAATTTCTTTCTTTTTGTATAGAAATGTTACCTCTTTAAATTTCTTTGAAAAGACAGAGTGAGTTTTCAAAACATCATTAAGGCAAGGAGTACTCCGTGCTTATTAAAGGTAAAAATAAAGCTGAAAGATTTTGCTATGGAGGAGGGGATGACAAAAATATTTATCTGAAAAGCATTATTCATTTTAGGGCTGTTTATTTTCCAGCTGGCTTACATTGTTATTACTTGTTAGACCAGCAGTCAAATGGAGGTGAAGAGAAGTAGCTACTTCCTCAGCTAGTCCTTCACCATAGTTGTTACATGGATAAAATGGCTTTTATGTGGTAATCTACACAAAACTGTATGCCAGTGCAATTTCTTGGTGTATGAAGGGATTAATACAGGTGCATCTTCAATCAAATTCAGCTTCAGAGACACAGTGGTACCTCAGATGGTCCTAAAGTAAAGAAACATTTCCACAAATTGATGCAAATACAGCTTCAAAAGAAAAAAGAGAGAGCAAGAGAAACTGCTAGAAATACACATCTACACAAAGACAGAAATGCCTTTACTTACTTGTAAGCCCATTTGAAACACAGAGTGACCCATAAAGTTAGCCAACATTCGAATCAGAGCTGCACCCTATGGGAAATAATAGAGAAACAAAGTTACCAGTTTTGAATGTCAATATAACACAATAAAAACACTCTGAAGCGAAACATTTCCACCCAACACTAATATCCTGGAAACCTGTAACTAATACAATCTTTATTTGTGCTAGGATGAAAAAGAGAGAGAGAGAAGATAATGCAAATACTTGCTAGGAAAAGTGGGGAGGCAAAGTGATACTGTTAATATCCTGCCGCACATACTGAATAAGGTGCAGGTCATACAACACACCCTCCCCACTGCTGCAGCATGCATGTGTCAGCTCCACAGCTGACTGACCCCAACCCTTCTGTGCACTCAACAGAAATGCCCAGTTTTAAATGGAAGCAAAGAAATAGTGTCCACGGCAAATTCTACCTCAGTGATTATTCATAGTATTTTTATCTCCATTACACTATCAGGATTCAGTGATACTACTACCCTTTGTAAAAGCCTTCAAGATCCGATAAGTGAAAGTGAGTCATCGCCATAAGAATTTTGTAAGATGTGGATATATATATTTGACTTACTAATAGTCAGGTTATTTTCCAGACCGTCATGCAAAGAGATGAGTACTTGTATAGCACTCTTTCTCTGTATAGCACTCTTTCTCTACTTGTAGCAGTTCTTACCCTTTTCCCCTTCAGGCAAAGTATAGATATCTACAAGACAGGTGACTCTAATTCTCAGTACTTACTCAAGAAACAGACAGATACTTGCAAGAGTAGCTTTTTTTCAAGCACCCTTTTTGTGTTTTCTCACTCCCGCTCAGAACCACAATTGCTGTGTATTTTCCCCTTGCACAAGTGCTCTATTTCAAGCAGAAATAACTTCACAGATCTGATTTTAGCTATAATATCCATTAGCTATAATATCCCACTTTGCAATATAATTTCAAGACAACCAGCCTTCCAATCCCAATGTTTAAATGTTATACTTAGTACTGATGACAGTACAAGAGGAAGGACCCTTGTGATTGCAAGTCAGTGAATTAAAGGCTTGAAGAAAACATGATGCTAAAACTCAACAACCTCATCTAGAGACGAAGGTTCAGTAATTAGTTTAACATTCAAATAGAAAAAAATTTTTAAAAAGAACAGCATTTCATAGGTTCAAAAATTTAGAGATTCTAAAGCCAAAAGGACTATTACAACATTTAGTCTGCATTAATAGAGATCAAACAGTAATTTAGGCAAAGACCCCTATGCCTTCTCTTTACACAATAGCATCTATTTTAGAAGATTCAAGAACAGAATAGTGTTTTACAGTACTATTTAGAATGTGTCACAACTAATATTTACTCTCACAGTGAAATTTACTCTCACCGTTTTACTAATTGAAATGTATCTAGTTTCACTTACTTGAATTTATCTACCTTCAGCTTTCAAAACAAGACTTTATGTCTTTTCCTGCTAAATTAAAGTTCAGGGTAGTTTGGAAATTTAACCCTTGTTGATTTTTAGATCGTTTTACATGTGTTCCACTGATTTTTTTGTACAGTGACTATTTTTAAGTACTCAATGGATTATCTGTAATAAACAACATTTGAAATAATGACATAAATCAAAAATATTTGAAAATTATTAGTAAGTTGTAAGAAAACACAAGTCCTTCATATAGGCAGCAACAACAAATATTATATATTTTGCAGAGTAACTGAATAAAAAAAAAATTAATTGAGGAGATGTTTGCAGCTGCTTTTAGGAATTGAATAGTGAATAAAGCAAAACATGGTGTTTTCATTATTAACACTAGGCTATATTGTTATGGTGGTACATAATCTTACTGGAAGACAAATCATGTCTGGAACGCATAGCAGAATAGGAAAAAACACCTTCCAAAACAGATTATTACCTGAGCAGCCAAGACCATAGGTCAGGAAACATTATTGCCCTTATATTACTAGAGGAACGGAACAAGTAAAGTTCTCAGACACATTTAAGCAGATAAACAGCAGATAAATCTGTTTAAGCAGATAAACAGAAGATTTTAAAAAAATCTCATAAATAGATAAATCCTACTTATTCTGTAGGGCAGGGCAATCCAAAACATCTGTAGCAGAAACAAAAAAAACCGTAAAACATAAAACAGATCAGACAAAATCCTCAACATGAAGATGTTTTTCCATTCATCACACATCCCTTTTCCTACTCACTATTTAGTATTCCAGGACGCCCTTGTTTCTTTCTCAGAGTTTAAATTTAACAGAGTAACAAGCCATATATTTATATAAGCACCTTGACTCCACTGATTTCTGTAAAAAGTAACCAAGCAAATACTTCCATATAATCTTGCCCACAGAGTCTTTTTTTCTATCCAGAGACCAAGAACTATCATATACTTGTAAAGAAATTATAGAATTCCTCTCACAGGTAACATGTAGACACATCTTGGATGGACTATGGCTGGCCTTTACACAGCAAACAAAATAAAACAGGAAGCAAAGACTGAATGGAGAGTCAAGGCACAAAAGCAGGATTAATTTTTCAAGATAGAACCCATTTCACAGCTACTTTAGAAGTACTTTCTACCAATTAATTACCTCCAGGAAACCCACAATCCCTTCTTACAGCTTCCAGAACAATAGTTCTGCCATCTTCCCCACTCAGGGAAAGCAAATGCTTTCTTGACTTGTTTGAGGAAGGGAATGGATTCAAAAAACAAGAGAACCTTAAGAGGGGAAAAAGTGTATTGGAGAGATGGGTGAAGAAGCATGAGCAAATTAAGCCATTGGTGTGGGGGGAAAATAAATGGGAGGAAACCATTCATTTCACTTTTCTTGCACTTTTGAGAGCAGGCAGAACAGAGAACAGCGATACCCTCATAAGAAGAGCAGAAGCTATCCACATGTTCACAGCTCTGGGAAGGGAAGGACAAGGCACGAAACACTGGCACTCTGACTAGAGAGGAAGCAAAACAGGTTTGCAGGCAGAAGGATAAAAAGCAAGAGGTAACTGGCATAAAGAAGAGTGGCTTACTAAAAAAGGAGCTTGGAAGATGACCCTAACCAGAGGGTCTTGGGAGGTGAAGAAGGTATGTGCAGTAAGCTCAATTATAAGAAAAACAAAATACATAGCTTTGGGGTTTTCTGAATGGCCAAATGTGCTGACATTCCCACCGCCTATCCACCTGGCAAGCAGAGCAGCAAGCAGCAAACTAGATGGAGTCCAGAGGACTTTACTGCCATGCCTTCTAAAAGCTTCTCTGACCTAGACCTAAACCTACACAAAAATCCCAACAAATCAGTTCTGCTGCAGGAGATGCCCTTTGGAACCTATCAGCATCACTCTCTGAACACCCTGACATGCAAGGAGCCTGCTCCCCACTTCACTTTCAGAGCCACTTCTGCTCTGCCAACATTTGTCCAACTGAAGAACAACATAGGATGTCTTGAGATGCAAACTTGCCTCTCCTACTGGGCAGAATGACTGTTACTGATGATTTAAGTGCTTTCCTCCAGGCAGTGGATGACTCACTTGTCAAGAGGTAAAGCACATTGGTTTAAGAGGTCTAGTGGAAAGCAATTCTTTCCCATTCAAAAAACATACCTAATTCTGCCAGTGTAAAATCTGACTCACCTTAGCCGTTGTGCCTAATATGTCTACTCAGACAAATACACTACTCACTCATTCAATGATTAATGGTACTACCTGGGTCTGGTGAAGCATTGCTCATTAGCAGATCTCCCAAGTGCTCTGTAAGATTAATGCCAATATTCTGCAAATTAAAAGGAAACTGGGATACGCCCTAGTGAAATCATTTGCCAAAGATCACCCAGCACACTCCTCATCTAACCTATGACACAGCTGAAGCTTCCTCAGCCTCAGCATTGTGACTCCATCGCTATAGGAAAGGAAAGTAGAATATGTTGGCTACTTCATGGAAATTAAGTGCATACAGCTCTTTTTTGCAAAGTGCTCTTGGGAAAAGACTCACTCATGGACAGTGAGCCAACACTGCCTGAAGGGATGGAAGTTTATGTGCTTTATTCCCCTGAAGAAACTTGTACACTCACAACATGGTAAAGACAATCCATAACCAAAATTAGGAGTAGAATTCCTTTCTATGTAAACTGAACATGTCTTTGAAATCTACAAAATGCAGAGCTGAGCTAAGGTATTCAGTCTAATTCTCTCCATGCCAACATAAAGTAATGTGATTGCATCCTGGATCCCAGATTAGTTTTGACTAATTTTAAAGACCCACTCCTACATCTTGATCCTCTTACATCACAGAAATCACAATTACTGTAAGTCAATTTAATTCTATGACTTACTGAATGTCTCAATTTTATTATACTTGAATTCTTTAATTAATTGTTTCACTTGCAACTTGTATCTTGTAATCATTTTTTAATACAAAAGGTAGTACCAAATGAAATTTTGTTTAAAAGGAAACAAATTAAGTATTATATATGAACCCACAAAAACATGACTACTGCATACAAAACAGTACTGCTGCAGAGCCACTCAGGAAGTGATACATCAGATTCAGTGCAGCCATCTGTAGCACCTGTGACTATAATCACTTTAGTTGTTTAGACTTCCCTTACAGTCAATGGGCTTTACCAATCACCTCTGGATGCACTTTATCTAATCTTAAAGTAAACCTCAGATCAGGGGAATTGTACTCTAAAAGCACCCATCTCTTGCAATTCACTCCAAAAGCAGGCTGGAGTGACTAGCTCATATGTACACATCTGCACCGCAGACATCTAAAGTGCAGTGAGATTAATTCAACTGCACTGTCCAGAAAGGGCATACAGAGACTGATTCCCCATTCTGGGGGAATTCCTGATTTGTGGAGATACAAAACTGGTGTGACATGATCCTTTTGTATATAGAGTCAAATAACATATCTTGGTTTATTCTAAATGCAATATTTTTACGTAAGAAGACTAGCAAGGGTAGTATTCGACAGAAGGCCCTGAAGACAGGGCAGAGTGCTTGCTAGCTGAAGGTAGATGCTCTATACTGAACAGACAGCAAAGAAAAGCACTTGAAATAAAGAACTGGTGAAGCAGCTGCAGTGAAGGGAACAATATACAAGTCAGCAAACCAGCACATAGGGTTATGCAGAAGCCAAGAGGCATGGACAAGAGGCCATGTGTGAAGAGACACAAATAAACTAGAAACTCCTTCAGCATTATTCCTTGAAGAACCAAAAATTATGTCATTATTCTGATAAGTTCTCATGAGAGAAAAATGTCAGCAACACAAAACAGAAACCATGAACTACAGATGACTTTTTTAAGGGCAAAATAATTTATTGTTCTGAATGCATTAGAGTGGGGGAAGGAAAAGAGATCATAATAGGTTGACCTAGAAAACACACAGCTCTTCCATCCTCCTTCCCACAAAATTCGTCATTTTTTCCTGCAATATCAACTTCTTTTCCTTTTTAGTTGCGCTTTTGTGTGTTTCGTTGTTTTTGTTTTAACCACAGGATTGAGATTCATCTGAGTGCAAATGCCTACATTGTAGCTAAGCGATGCTTACTCAGTTGTACACAGCTGAGGCAGCTGCCTAGACCTCCTTTAAAGGCAGAGAGAAGCAAGCAATTCAGTTCACCCTGATTCATCCAAAGACATGCATCTAAAATAGGACAGAAGAATTTCACCATAAGGTGTCTGTTTATCTTCAGTGATTATACAGGGAGGTGAGAGGACTACTCAGTTGCAGGTGTTTACATGGTGAACATCTCAACTGAGATGACATCAATCTCTCTGAAGATATTCTACCCTGTAAATTACAAAGCAACATTAAAATATATGAAAAAGTGAACAGTGGAAAAACACCTTGAGTTTGTGAAGGCTGACACAGCATCTTGCAGGCTTACCTATCAATTTACATCACGTAACACCAGTTATCAATCATAGTAATTACACAGACCTCAATTTATCTCTTCCTCACTGAATTTCCACCTTGCCATCCTTCTTTAGGAATTAAAGTTGTTTGATTTAGTTCATAAAAATGCTTTTGTGACACAAAAACTAAAATCAGGAAGGATCCTGGTAAGAAAAACACCCCCATGGTATCCAAGGTATAAGCAGGGAGTGAAATGCTGAGGAGGGGAACACTGGACTACCACAAAAAAGTACATAACTGAGGTTCTAAAACAGAAGTTTAATATGTCAATTTTCCACAAAACCTCCACCCATCAATTTTGCTTCTTCACCTCAGTAAATAAACAGAACCAAAACCAACACTGAATACAGGTGATTTATTAACTTTCTTCTATTGTGCAGTAGTCAGTTCAAAATCAGTCTTGATTAATATGATTAAACACCACTTGTTTTTCAAATACAGTGAGACACAAATAGAAGGCCTGCAGTTATTTTTCTGTGTGCCAATACACCTGCAATTCAAGATTAAGGTTACTTTCTCTCTAGCTAAGAGAAATGTGAATTACTCTATCCTCTGTCTCAATTACACTAAATATTATTCATACTGTTAGAGCTATTATTGTAAAAAGTTCTTAAAATCAATTTCATTTTCACTGATTAAAACAAGACTCAGACCACATACAGGCACACACAAAGGCATCATTCTTTCATAAAGACCTTCTGATTTGAGAATCAATACATGAAGTTTCATGGCTACTAGTATATATACCTGATATGTACTAGTATTGGTGGTTTTTAATGAATCAGTCACAGTATACATACATTAAATAGTTCTCTCCTTAAATTATTTACCCTGAGCTATACGCAACGTGCCGTCCCAAAAACTTTTTTAAAATCCATTGTCTACTCACACTGCCATCAAGAACTCCAGATGGATAATAAGAGCGAATTCCCCTTTGCAGCAGTGATGACCAGGCAAGACCAACATATTAATCCATGTGCTCAGTTATCTCACCCTTTATACCCTATGGAATCTCACTGGAGAAGGAAGACCAACTCATCAGCCTATAGCTCCCAGGACATCCCCTGGAGCATTTTCTGTACATCACCCCAGCAATTCTCTGGCAGAGCAACTGTTTGCTAGGATGGTCTACATCCCATTGCCAGAAGTTCTGCAGCTCCATATCTGGTTACCCTCAGAAGGTACAGGTGGATGCCACTCAGCTCTGCAGACTTTCTAACAACTAACAGTTCTTTTAGCTGGTGTTTCCCACACACCTACCTCAAATTGCAGGTTCCTGCAACCTATCTGTTATGAAGAATAAACTGAGCATGGGGAATTAACCCATTCTTCAGCACGAACATCCAACACAAAAACTTCATTGCACTCCCCTGATACAGCCTTAAAAATCTCAACACTCTGACCGTGATGTGATCCCTCACTAAATCAACCGGAGCTGTACCTGTTGCATACAGTCAGGTCAGGCATACACTACCTCACCAGAATCACATAAGAACACAGAAGAACTTCCAATTTTTGGCTAATGTGTTTAAAGTACTGGTTGAAACTTACCTTTTCTTCATGAAACATGCAAAGAAGGATTTTGTTTTAGAACTGCAAATATAATACAATCAGCATAAATCAGGTTGGGGTTTTTTCTTTTAAATGTTGAATATATTTTTATAGTTCTCTGACAAATAGAAGCGTAAGGATATCCACAATCAAATGGGTTCTTAAGTAAGTGAGTATCATTTCATTTCAGCTTAAAGTTCCTGAATTCATATATTATTCTTTATTTCTCAAAATCTTGGATAATTCTGTGAGTCTAAGTTCATTTCAAATATTAGAAGAGCATGTTACCAAGCACTTATACAAAGAATGCACATTTGCACTTTAATTTTGTAATATGAACACTAGCCAACAAGTAATATCCAAGTCACGTTTTTCAATACAATCATTCTTTGTTTGTACTAAGCAATCACAGCTGGATAACCCATGAAATTTAGCTTATTGGGAAAAACACAGCATGAATTAAAGTGAAAGAATAATGTACATAAAACATGTAGCAAAAATGTGACATTTAAAAATGAATCATATAAAATTAAAAAAAAAAAATGAAATCTGTTGAATCTTGGAGACATTTAACAGAAAAGAAATATGTTTTGACTAAGTCACATCTACAGAATTTGCTCAAACCTAGACAGAGGTATATGCATGTAAATGAATTATTTAAAAACTTGGTTAACTGATCTGCTGTGTTACACTACATGCAGTGCACTGAATTTACTGAATTCTCCCATATGAACAACTGAACACCACTTTCAAATCCAGTATTGCACTTCAGCTGCATTTCCTTAAGCAAACATATTCACTGTATACTCTTCCTTTTTTCATTTTCCCACAAGGGAGAAGTCCAGCCATTCCTCCTGAGCTCCCACTCAGAAGGTTATGCTGAAATGTATTTTACTTTCCTACCTTTATCATCTGAACAGTCTTTTATCTTATGTGGCCTTACTCTGACAATTATGGAACAAGAGTGTCCTATTCACGACATCAGTTACAACATGATCCTGTTGCAGGCTCCAGAGAGACCTTTGCTAAAGTACTTCTATCAAGTTGTAAGAGCAGAGATAATTGCAAAGGCTTCTCTGGAATTCTTTAGCTGTCTCTATCAAAAATACCTCATCTCTGAGAACTGCGTAAGTACCCACTCAGAAATTCTTTTCAGGGAATTAATTAGATTGTATCATGAGTCACCAGCACTAAATTCGTCTTTCATTTTCAGAAACTGAGCACTGTAATACAACAGCATAGCTATTTTCTGTATTCTCCAATGGCACCTCCAAATATTACAACAAGAAAAAAATGAAGCTTAATGCAAGTGAATTTGATAAGTGCAAATGCTTCCTTATTTGATTAGGATAACAGAACATATTTGTTTAAATGAGTAAACATGTGCCTATGATTTCCTCCCTGTGACAGAAATGTAAAATGTTTTAATTAATTCCTAGAGGCTTTGTCTTTGGATAACCCACATAAAAGCCATGAGAAGAAGTACAGAAGGAGACAGGTTTATGCTGATTATGCAGCGTGCTGGTACAAAGTGTCACGATATGAGACTATCCCAAGGGTCTTTGTCCAGGCCATCGCTCAGTGATGCACTTAAGTTCCTTAAGCACACAAGGAACCCAAATTACATTCCACAGCCTGCACAGATAAAGTTGAACAACTATGTACTTGGCTGATTGTGGCTCTGACTGGTTTCCCCGCACTTGGAAACAATTGTTAGAAATTTAGGGACTACATTCATTAAAAGGAACCCAAACAAAACCATCCCTACTTGATTTTAATGATACAAGCTAGAAAAAAAAATCAGTCATTTAATTAATCTTCTTTACTTCTTAAAGCAACAGAATTTCCAACCGATATTTGCTTATCAAGCAGTGCACACTCACAAATTAACATGCTGTTAATACTCAGCAATAAAACCAGGATTTATTTTAATAAAGAAAATAAACTTACACCATTTTAAAAACTTTATTAACAGCATGGGTAAATCAGTATTTTTCAAATCAGCAAATATACCTACAAACCTGTAATGTATTTATTAAATCCTCAAAGATGCATAAAGGCACCTTATGTTGTTTTTACAGAATGAAAGGCCATTTATCTGATGCCAAAACATCACTGAAAAAGGAACATTATATTCAAGGAGAACTTTTCACTTGGAAATCATAATCATTTTCTATTCTGACAAACACAGCTGTTCTAGGGCTGGATAATACCAAGATGGTCAGATAGTAAGACAGCTTTGGTGAAATGCTTGTCTTAGTCATAAATTCCATTGCAAATTTTAGGAACATGACACAAAGAAGAAAATTCAGGGGTATATGACCATAACTAATCATGCTCTTCAGCTGGATATTGTCACATCATTTTCCTTGAATAGTAAAATGTTATCCATTGCCCAGATAAAATGCTATTGTGACTCAACTTACAACAGGAGTTTTACTTGGCCTCGCCACCAAAATCCCTCTTACATGTTCTGATGCCAGTGACAAGGACAAAGGAACATTATACTTTTTCATTAACTGCCTTTATATGAAAGTATTCAAGAAAAATTAATACTCTATTTTAGTTCACTAAATATCACATAAGAATCTCAATCCATTTGCTTAAGACTGATTTGCAACTACCTGTAACTAAACCTGTCATTCTCATTTCTCTTTTATAATACCTCCTTTAAGCTTCATAAGTTATCCAGAACTTAAACATACCTTTAAAAAGAACAGCAACAACAACAAAACAGTGTGCCAGAGCTTGTTCTGGAGAGTTCCCTTTTGAATATAAATCCTACATGATCATATTTTGATCAAAATATTGACCATATTCTTATGTCAAGTTTTTTGTTCCTTTTACTCTATTTCGTTACCTCCACTTTATTTTCTATTTTTAATCCTTACGATTTCTTCCAAGTTACTTTAAAACACTTGTAACTGTTGCTCTTCTGTTATTGATCTAAACTAGGATGTGTATCAGCCCTTGCCTGTACACAAGCATTGTTTTTTGGACTCCTTCAGGGGAAAAAAAAAAGAAAATACCTGTAACTTTCTGCTTTACCCTTTGCTGAAAATGATCATTACAAAGCAGAAACAGAGAAACAGAAAAGGCAAGTGCATGTCAAGTGCAAGTGCAAGTGCATGTACCTCCATGTACACCTGTCTTTATGAACACTCTATTTTAAGCCATGAAAACATCTGAGATACAAATGCACTATTTTGTTCCTTCTAATGGCTTCCTGTTGGGGAAGGAAGGATGGCAGGACACAGTGTCTAGACTCACTGTTGCCACTTCTGCTTTGATCATCTCCTCCAGCCCTGGGGAGCTATTTGCCACTGCCTTTCCATAGGGAACAGGCAGAAGGCTTGCACCACAACAAGTGGTGTCTTCCCAATAACTATACTTTGATGGAGCAGTCTAGTTTAATGAGCTCTTCTTTACAGTAAAATATTTTTATTAACATTTGTGTGCCATCTTTATTATTTCCAGTCAAATCCTCATACAATTGTCCCTGGCACGGGGAACATAACGCTCCTGAAGCACTGTCCATATACCACACACAGTAGCTTCCATATGTCTTCTTCAGAAAATAATATCTAGCATACACTAACCAGTGTAAAGGGTTAAAGACAGTTTGCTCCTGCCTGAGTCAGGATGGTACAAAGATGAGCTAAGAGAAGTATTCTAAGTATCTTGAAGCACCTGTCTATCTTTAGGCATTGGCACCCACCAGCTGAACTGGGACAGCCTCCATACTTTAGGATGGGCACTCTTGGGGCTGCTCTGAACTTGAACCTGTTGGTATCACTGACTGCATTTTGATGACTTTCATATTGGGAGCAGTAACAACCTACAGCCTTTTTATCTAAACAGAAGGACATTCTTTCCATTACAAGATACTTCCTCTGTTACAATGCATTAGGAACAAATGGCTCCTGAAAGCACCTTCTGCAATCTGGGCACTGACCTGTTACACTCACAAGTCATGGAAGAAAAACCAGCATCATGCAAATGTGCACCCTTTGGACTTAATGGCACTCACAGACAACAGCACAGCTAAATTAGGGAGAACAAAAAGCTCTCCCTTTATACTGTGGTAAAGCGAGAGGGTTCCAAAGCCATCTCTATTGTATTTTAAGACTTTCAACTAGTCTGATACCACCTTACGTTATCAATTTAACTAAAAGAAACATTAAAAATCAAACCTATTTTACAGTTTATAAGGATTTATCTACTATTTCTTTCATTGTTAATCAGCTACTCTCATTTTTCTGTCACTTCATAGATGCACATCATCACAATTTCATTGCACTCATGAACTGGCTTTCTTATGAACTACTACTATTCCTTAACAGAATATGGGGTGGTGATTTGGGGGTTTTGTTTTGTTTTTATATTGTTATTTTGTTATTACAGTGTGAATGTCCTTCCCAGCATCTGAGGAACAGAAGTAAAAAGAATGACATTTTTAGAGAGCCTTTACAATGACTGCATTAGCTCTCATGTTATTCCACATTCTTGCAGAACATGCTATACTGTAAATTTTCAAAGAGAATTACACTCAAAAGGGTGAGCAAGCCACAGCTTTCAATTTCTTAAATTCTCCTTTGCCATAATACAGGGAAGCTGTGCATTTTTCTTTGTGTAAAGTTTTAGTGGAACATATCTCCTAACCCAGAATGTTGCTTTTAAGGGGAAGCAGGGAGCATGGTTTCCCTTTATTACTATCAGAAACAGATCTTCCTTCCATCACTTGACAGAGAAAGCAGAAAAAGGAAATTTTAAAGATGTGGCATAGTTAAAAAGGAAAAGGAAGTTATACATACAAGGGCTTAGGAAATAATTAATTGCTTGCATTACAAAGTCAGGACCAGTAACTGATCTCACTGCTGAGGTTAATTTTGCTTACAGGGAGGGAAAAAATGAATATTTTTCCCTATTCTAGTCATCCTCTTCCTTGTTTTGATTATTGTTTGTCACTTGCCAAGGCATATTCTTTTGGGGGTACTTTTATAGTTACACTCCATCATAATGGTCTTGGCCTGCACTGATTGCTGCCAGAATCTTCAACCAGCACACTTCAAAGCACGCAGCAGGCTGACAGAAATTACTTCAGATATCTGGCTCTCTACATGTCTTTTCATCCCTCCTCTTATCTGGCTGTGGCTGCTCATCTATGGCTATGACTCCTTTAGTTCTGTCTGGGATGGCCCTCCCTCAGGTTGCTCTGGGTCTGGCTGCTCCCTTTGAGATGCAGCTGCCTTGTTTCTCCATTTTATTAGAGCCGGTTGTTCCATGCTGATTGTTGCTCTTCATGTTATTCTTTCTGCACTCTCTCCTCCTCTGATGCTGCAGCTCTCCAGGGCTATGATTCCTGCTGTCAGTTATTTCTGGTGTGGAAAGGCTGTCACGCTTTTTGCTTTGATTTAACAATTCTCAGTTCTACTCTTGTGTTCAACAGGCTATATTTTCTACTGCACTTGGGATATAACCACTTTTCCCATCACCGTGGGAGGACACTATCTCACTTCCAGCTGCACTAGGAAGACATATGCACTCTCTGATGCAACTTGAGAGCCTTGAATCATCTACCACTACTGTTTATTAATGAACTATCACGACTTCTCATTTTTCTCTACTTATTTGTGGCCTTAATGGAGGATGACATGCTTCTATCTGAAAAATGACTAGTATGATGCTTTTGTATGAGGCAAACTTTACCCTCAAAAGTTTAAGTGCAAAAACATTGTGTGCTGCCAGGCTGTAGTGTCTGTTTCACTCTGTTTGCGGGATTACGTCAGTGCCATTCTTCAGGGGTTTATGTCATGGATTTCTTAACACATGCAATCACCAAGGACAAGAAAGTGGAAATGAAAAATATATTCAACTCTGAGGCAATTAAATAGCACATTTTCAATGGTCATTTCTGAAGTGTATAGAAAAAGGCATGTCTTTAGAATGACAGCTAAGTGTCTAGCAGAGATGGGCACTTTCACGGTGTCTGATTTACACCATATTGATGACAGTAGATAACAATGAGATAGTAGTAGATAAGTAAACAATGAGATTACAATGACATTCTATGACTGTCCTTTCACTGAACAAAAGTTATATGGGAGAAAGTTTCATCATTTCAATATCATGTAGAAAATTGTGAAGAGAGATCACATGGACAATCTAAGGTCTCAGGGAGCACAAGATGGACATTTTTAAAAAAAGTTTAAAGAGAATGAAAAAAAATCCAAAATGTAGACAAAAGATAGTGGTATACTGTTTTGAAATATTTTAAGACAGTAGAGAAGTCCTCACTGATGGTCTTGACCCAAAGTTTAGTACAGTCAACAGAAAAAAATCCCTGATAGCTTAATATTTTACAGCAATTTAAAAGGTCACTCAACAGACAACCAGAAAGTCATCCCAGAAACACCAGTTAACAATTTCCCTCCAGCAGGACTCATTGTGTATCAAGGGCTATGAGGCACCTGAAAATATTTGAGCACACACCTGACCAGGTGAAAGTCTTTAGTGTAATTTTACAGTTTGGATTTTATTTACATACTATTCACCATGGTATTTATATTGGCAGACACTAGAGAGCTAGAGGAATAGGCAAATATTCTGAATATCTAATAAATAAGCTTATTTCCACAGCTGATTTTCTGTGTAAGCAATGCATGCATCCATGCATACAAGGTTTTGTAGGAAAGAAACAATATAAGATGTAAGATATATTAAAATTTGCTCTAATTAATCCTTAGAAGAGTGTCAGGTGTTTGGAGGAAGGTACCGAAACAGTGAAAAGAACAGCTAAAAAGTCAAGTGAGGAAAGTTTCTTCCTATTAGACAATGCTTGTATCTTAAAAGGATGAACAACTACAGAGAATAGCAGACAGACAAATTATCAGTCAGGAAAACAAAGACTTCATAGGTGAAAGAATGATTATTTTAATCTCCTCACCTATGAAGGTGTGTAAGTAAATTCTTCCATTGCCATTCCTTAAAGTAGTTTGCTAGATCTGGTCCTGGGCTCAAAATTTACAGGATGATGCCCTGATAGGCACCCATCCAGTGTCACCTGAGACTCAGGAGAACTGGCCACCAGAACAGCTGAGTGGAGAGATGCTGCTGTATCCACTGGGCATGGCAACCCTCTCACTCCTGAACAGAAGCTGTTGAATCCAGAAACTGGCCAAAAAGACTTTCGAATCATTGAAATACAATCTAAAGTTGCTTGAATTTAATACATATTCCTTCACCACCCCAGAAGGCAGTTTCTCCACTCTCACTGTTCAGCAATGACTTCAGAGTTTTCACTAGCTGACAGAAAAACTCTCATGCATAGAAAAAAACTTTACATTTAACTTTAGCCCTTGATAAGTTTTCTGGAGAGTTTCAATAGGACAAAAACCATACATCATTCTGCTTCTTAAAGCATCTAACTCAGCTCAAACACTGTCACAAAAGAAATAGTAATAGAAAGCCCTAAATCATCTTACTGAATTCTGACAGCCTCTCAAGTTTATTTATAACATTTACTAACACTTGATATGTTGAATGTAATTGGCTATAATCACTTTAGAATATTCCAAATACATTCCACACAGATAAGTTTCCCATATGTAGTTTTACAATGATATTTCTTTTACAGACAGAACATGATCTTCTTATAGCTACTGACATATCTGTATCATATAGATAAGCTTAGTTAGTCTCACCTTTTTATAGGCAATCCAGTCAAACACCCTGTCAATGTCTGAGGCTTGCTGCACCTCCTGGGATACTGGATGTGAACTGGCCAACCCATCCAGCAACATCACTTCATGCAGGACATCTGTCAGAAATCTCTGCTTTTCCTGAAATACAGCATATGCAGTCGTATCACAGAAAAATACACATTTACAGCAATATAGAAATGATGCACAGTTATCAGAGGCAGTAGACTACTATTACAGTTGACTAAAATCAGACCTTCTGCTTTGAGTGTAAACCACCATGACCTCCTACAATCTTCAACAGCTATATGGAATGGACTCAGACATGAAATCTTTGGTGCAATGGAACTTGACTGAAATTAAAGAGCATTAAATGAATCAAAATGCATCCATATGTGCAGACTAGAATTCTGACTACTCATACACATAAGGGGTGGGGAGAGCGGCAAAATGGCAAAGTCCTCAATCACAAAAATAGATGCTACAAGTCCTCGAGCTCATTGCATATGCAGGTACAAAGACTTTTGACAAAGATGGGTAAATACAATTACTACTGCTTTATTTAGTGAAGTTTAAGTCACTTGGCTCTTAGTGACAAGTTCACGTAGTAGATCAACGTGGGACAGGACAATGAAGAGAGCTCACAGCAGCATCACAGCAGATGCTTGCACTGTCTTTCATAATTCTAGTATAGAAATCCTTTCTCCGCAAGAGCTTGAGTCTTCTACAAACTTTGTAATTTCCTTCTAAAGGAAACCACTATCATCTCTCTTTACAAGTGGGAAAAGAGCTGCATGTAGTTAAATTACATACTCAAAGCCACAGCTACATCAGAGGCAGGTACAAACCCAAATAACACCCAACATCTGCATTTGTTTCAAAACCGTCTATAAATACGGATGGCAGAGGTATTTCAAAACTGCTGCCTATTTACCGTGGCAGCAACATTAGTGAAATTTTCATGTATACTCTATGCATTGTGCTACACTCATTTGCACAGTACAATTAAACGAGGCTTTTTCACCTGAGAAATGACATGCCCTTAAAACTCCTGCATGCATTCATGTAGATGTCTTTTACCCAAAACACTGTGTCAGGAAAGAAGAGCTTTATTTACTTGTTTTTTTTCAAGTCACAAATAAATGCAAAGAGTGAATTAAAAATTACATAAGATTTAAATAAGCTTTTTCACCCTGAAATGGCATCTCAAACTTTATCTAAATTATAACAATTCCTGAATCAATGTCAACCTACTGCCATGATATAAAGAAATTCTAGGGAATTATGCATTTTTTTCAAAAGCCACCTTGATGTCCTCAGGTAAAATACACACACAATTACATTAAAAAGTCTATGTTGAATTTCTTGGGTGGAAAGGTTTTGGTATCAATGTGTTACTTTAAATTATTTTTATAAGAGAGCTGAAAAGCTCTTCCAATGCTGATCTACCTGGAAATAAACCTTTACGTTAAAATTCATTAGAGCACAAGAAACGTACCTTGAGCTGACTGTATATCCAGGCAATTAAAAACACAGGATGCAGGAAAGCAAAGTGCCTACACACTCTTAGTGTTCTCATCTGGCTGCATGAGGAAGGGTTTGTAAAACAAAAAGTAATGTCTTCTTCCTATCATTGTTAATTTTCAAATTTTCTCAGGCATAAGCCGTTAGTAACTATCCTTTTATTAACGGGAAAAAAAGGTATAGGGAAACAATTATAAAGACAGTCCTACTCAGGGGAAAACTGCTGAGGTATAAAGAATTGTAGATATTTTGGTTACACTTCACTCAAATTCTCTATCAGTCCGTAACAAAGCCCCAGTTCCATCAAATGTATGGTATGTCACACAAACAGGTATGAACACACAGAAATATGGACCCATCTCCAAATTTAAGTTTGGATCTCACAAGTAGAACAGTTGTGTCAGTGGATTGTTACTGTTGAATTAACTCATTAAAAGGACCCTGGATAATCACAAATTAACACCTTAAAATACAGGACTGGAAACGAGAAAATCAGCACATGGCAAACATAAAGTGAAGCTGTAAGAAGAAAACTACGAAACATATAAAAAGAACAGGCTACATTTTGGTTTTCTGTTTGTTTCTTTGATTATGTCCTGAAGGACTGAAAAGGAGAATTTTAGATTCATGATCGTTCATTCAAGTTACCATAGGTAAAAAGTCTTCCTTGAGATTTACGGTGGACTGTCACACTGGGATACAAATGGAATAGTTAGTATGCCTCCAAAAATGCAAACCTACATTTTAGTGAGAATTAAGCAGGATTTTGACCTATAAAGCTAAATTTATTGAACTAAAAGGATTTCTATAACATTCCCAGCTTTTCCCTTTAGTATAAAGCCCCTGAGAGCAGACTGGAAAAGAAGACTCAAATATAACTCGAGGGAGGCACAGCTAGAGTGCTGGCTGACAAGGGGCTTGCAGCTTGAAAAGGCAACAAGAAGCAGAAGTGCAGAAAGAAACTAAAACTGCCTTAATTATGTTGAAGAAACACTACCTCAGCTCTTGAAGTCCTAATATCACATTTAGGGGAAAAGGTCAACATGTCTGACCAAACTGCTTATACTGATGGAAGAAGGGCTTTCTATTCCCTAGTTATTTTAGCCTATGCATACAGTGGAATTGATCTGTTTTAACTGACACCTACACGAGTAAAGAAACACCCAGGACAGAAACTGTAAAGGAAATCAATCTTGGAATGTGTTTAATGAGACCAGCAAGCTGGCAACATGATAGGTGACAGGTTTGCAGCTACACACTGAAACAATGACAAAATGCTGTTCAAGATAACCCTTCCCTGAGGGAGCTCAACTGCAAGAAAAAGGCCAAAGACTGTGATCCACCTGTGAGGAAAAGAGGGCTTCAGGTGAGTTGTGCAGCCTTGCTTGGAAAGTGTCATTAGCTGCATGCAAGTGCAACACCATGCAGTGCTAACACAGGGCCAGGGCTCTGAGCAGGAACAGTATTGCAGTAGCACAAGCTGAGTTTGAAATAAGGACAGAGCTGCTTCCACACAAATTTGTGCCTCCCTTTAAAGACAAAGAGGAAGCTCCTCTACTCCCTATCTGCCTACTGTGCACTTGGAATCCCAACTCTTCATCTCTTCTCCTCAGAGCTTTCCTTGAACTGTGCATAGTCCAAGTCTGGGACACCAGACCCATGTTGAAAAGAAAATACATGAAAATTATTTCTGGTTGCTCTCTTTCTTATTCTTTAGAATGCTTCCAGGTGCAGGAACTGAAGTGCTGTTATTAGATGAACATGTCTTTAAAATATCTACATTTTCTGATTATTCCCAAACATCTGTAGTCACTAGATTCAACTATTTGTCTCTTCATAGGAACGATTTCTTTCAATCCTCACCAGTAAGACCTTCTCTGCCTTTGCACAAGATTTTCCTGACAGACTCGTCCTTTTTCTGTGCTCTCTCCTCTTTAGCCAACATTCAAATTCACCTTGATCTTGGGGAAAAAAACATAGTGGTCACTCTTCATGCATAAATCTCCAACAGGGTGCCCACCATTCAACTAGTCTACCTCTAAATGGAAAAAAACCAATTGTGAAATAACCTTTTTGTCAAAAAAGCCTGCACCTTCAAGAAACATTTACCTTCAAGAAAGGTACATTTATTGTGCATAACAGGATAACGATGTAATGGACAGGGGTTGCTGCTGGTGATTTCAGAATATCATACTGAGGTATAATGTAAGGTTGTAGTTAGTATGACAATAATATAATACTTAAACTTAGTCACATAAAAATAATTTCTAAAAATTAATATGAAATACCAGGGAAAAGAACTAAAATGAAAAGAAAAAGGAATTAAAGAAACAGCATAATGAAAGCCCAAACTGATAATTAGTACGCTAAAGAGATCAAAGGCCTCAGTATTAAAGGCATTGTCTTTGTTCTGGGACAGCCATTTGAACACTTTATGGACTGCAAAATCTACACGAATAAAGCTTAACATTGGTGTGCAAATCTGCAAATGACTTTCCTGACAAATTTTCTGAAAATATCTTCTCCACAAGAGCTTTACTAGCCATCAAGAATACAAAGAAGAAAAGTTATCTTTCATGCCTGAGAGAACAACCACTTGCAAGACACAATATTTGGGTTTATAAGGAAAGTGCACCCTAGGGAAAAAGATATAGGGGCAAATTTTGAAAGCAATCAAAGAACACCAGCAGATGAGTTCTAATAAACTATATTACAGGGTGAAGCTTAAAAAAACAGAGTAATATAATCTATGAGGAAATCTAAGGTTTGGTAACACACATGAAGGCCAGATAAGATCCAAAAGCAAGTTCTTTCTGTCTATGTGCTTATAAATCCCAAGTCGTCATAGCACAGGAAGTCTCCTGAGAACTTGCAAATGAAAGCAATGTTTCTTTCTCACTTTCCAATAGTAATCTTTTGTAAATACCTTGAGCAATTTACAGACTGCTTTTTTTTTAATTTACATCTCTGATGTGTGCTTCAATTATGTGTACAGTTCGCTGAAGGAGGCCTGCAACAGAGTCTACATTGATCAGCTGTGAACGTCACAGCTCCATACCTACCTTCATAACCCTCTTTTCTGCATTTTCTGTCAAAGATCTTGCAAAATTTATTGAGAAATTGTCACACTGACTGACAACTTTTGTTGTTACAAAACAGGGTAGATGTCCTAGGAGTTCATAGTTAAGGAAGACCAGCAGCTTTGAGTATTGGGAAGGAGAATTGGATATGTATTTTCTTTTCCATCATGACCACCTGCTTACTTTGCCAAGCAGATGGATTGCTGGTTTGGAGTTCTCAAGCAATTCTGCCAGCTACTTCTGTTTCCTCTCTCCACTCTGTTTATCAGATAAAGCTTTGATTTGGTTGTACACCAGAGGCATGATGCCAAATGTATTCCTACAGAATTAGAGGATGCAGTACAAAAAAGGGAGCATTAAAAAAGGAAACAACACATACTGACCACTAGTACTTCACAAAAAAAAAGCCAATTTCACTCTCCAAGATCATGTTTTACCACCATGTATGTAGTTGCCTTCACTGAAATAGAGTCATTAAGCAAACAGATGAACAGAGCAGTTTCCTTACACACTTCTCTTCAGAGCATTTTAAAACATTAGGCAACAAAGTATGAAGCTTATCCTCTAATACAAACACCATGGAGGAAATCTGTAAAGGAAAATCACCTCAATTCAAGAAACAGTAAATGAAAAGTGGCTTTAAGATGTAGTTGGTATACTGAGTCAACTTCCAGCAACAACCGTCAGAGGTCACCATCCATGAAAATACTTCTCAGGTACTGCACACCTCAACTGCGCTTCAACCTGAAAGTGATGAGTTTCAGCAAGCTAAGTCCTGAAGGAACCAAAGATGTTTTGCAGACACACCAAAAATTACTTACCAGTTGGTGCTCCAAGCAAATGCACACTGCCACAACTTTAAAATAAAGTGGTAACACATTCAGGATTGCTGAAAATTTGAGAAGTGGTCCTTCAGTTAATAATGCCCTCAAATATACAACTAAACTTTTCCACTGAATTTCCCATATCAACCACACTTCCTGATGAAATGCATAATCTTGTTTCAACAGGGCAACCCTGTAATGAGCCCTTGCCTTGAGGCAAGCAAAAGTTGCTGTAAAATTTCTCTCTCATCTTTATTTAAGACAAAGTGTCTACTAATTCAAAATTATTTGAAATTCAGCCAGCTGAGTAAAGCTTTTTTCTGAAACTAAAGCTTCATCTAAACCCTGAACTCAGAAGGTTTGAACTCACATGACTCTAAAGCTCTCATCATAATGTCATTTAAACTGCTGTCTAAAGATGAGCAGAAAATGACACGAAGCTAGAAGAGACACTGACATTCTCCAAACCTGTACTTAATCTCTTGAATAAATATTTCATCTAAATGTTGATACTCACTTATGTCTGATCTCTAACTGTTAAGACTTAACTACTTAAAGAATTCCCTATATTAATCTACTTTGCCAGAGCATAAAAAAAAAATGCAAATCTGTCTTCAGGAAGAAAATGTGGAAACGGAAATTTTTTTTTAGTTATAAGCAAAATTTAGTATAAGGATTTCTTAACTGGTATACTTAAAAAGGGCTAGTTATTATAAAACAGAAGATCTTGCACCTTACCTTTACAATCTCTTTTTTTCCTGCCAAAGTCAATTATACATGAGATTCTAGTTAATTTTACACTGAAAGCTTCCCCCATAGTCGAGTTAAAACAAAAAAATCATACAAAGACTGACTTCACTGAGCAGTTACTGGAGGAAAAACACTCCATGTGGTATTAATTAAAGGCTTACTTTTCACCAGCACGGGGAGCCTTTAACCAAAAAAGAAAAGATGAAAGTAGTTTTAAAAAACGAGAGGCTGAATCTCCCTGAATGCTGAGCCAGCATGATATTTATGTTGGGTTAGAAGGATCAAGCAGGCTATAGCTCAGGTCTGAAATGCCAAACTAATAATGAAATAAATCAAAAAAGTCCATATCCTAAGTCTACTTCAAAAGTTATAATATTTTTCTGGGTTTTCTATGAGCTAAACAATGCCGTAGAAATATTTACAGATGGAGGCAAACGCATTAGGAGGCATGTGAGTCAAAGCACATTAAAGATATGCACGTGTCTAATGGCTGAATTCACTCATTATTTCAACCAACTCAATGAGAAAGACAGGCAACTAAGATTATTTATCTATTTCTTAGGATACAGACACCATGATATGCAACCTCATTATTATTTTCAACTCTCTGTAGTAATGGCAGGATTGTCCAGACTGAGGAACCTAACAGTGTAAAGGAAGCACAGCTCACTTAAGGAAGGAGGAAATACACCCTCCTATATATAGGTACAAAGTTTTTAATTTAGTACTAAGAAAAATTCCGGCAGATATGACCGTCCTTAATTATAAAAGCAGTATGCAAACAAGAAAGTGAGAAATCTTATCCCAGGACATTAATGGCTTAAGAAGACATAGGATTCAAAGCTACTGCGGATGTGCTACACCTTGACTCAGCCAATAAAGTTGTCAGTGAAGCTAACTTTAATATAATAAAGAAAACAGAGAAGGCAGCTGGGCTCTGTGAAATGCTTTCTCAGCATCAAGCCAGGTACTGACTGCTAAAGTATTTAATGCTCATTTGATGGATGTAAGGGCAAATTACATGCCAGTAATTCCTGCTGTCATAGTCCTCAAAACCTACCCCAGTACCAGAGACATTCAAGGACAAACATGATGGTTCCTTCTACTAGAAAATATGGAGGGAAAAGATCAGTCAATAAATTCCTGGATCTGCAAGCCTCAGCTGAATTCCTTCCTCTACAAAGCCACATGCAAAGGACTTCAGGATAATGAGAGAAACAAGCCAAGAGGAAGATGGAATATATAGCTGCAAACAGGCTTCTGAAAGCAGGAAGGTGAGCAGGGTAGATGAGAAAAGACAGAGCTCTGAAGTGGAAATTACCAGCATGGAGGTTTCTGCTGTAATTTTCTCTTTTGTCTGATCCTAAAACCAGCAAAGGCCCCTTCCACAGAGGTGAGATTACCTTGTATTGGTCATAAGACCTTACAGCCCAAAAACTCACATCCAGCTGCGGTTGCTTTTTGATGGCAACCTGTTTTAAAACCAGCGAAATGTCATTCCCTTCCTTGGAAAAGTTTTGATGTATTTTACATTAACTGCAATGGATAACAAACACCTCCATCAGAATGCCTCTTCATTCTGTTCTTCACCCAAAATTTTAATCACAGAATTAACTGAATTGGAACGAACACACCCACAAGGATCATCAAGTCCAATTCCCGGCCCTGCACAGGACCATTCCCAAGAGTCACGCCATGTGCCCAAGAGCATTGTCTAAACACTTCTTGAAGTCAGGCTTGGTGCTGTGACCACTTCTGTGGGGAGCCTGTTCCAGTGCCCAACCACCCTCTGGGTGAAGAACCTTTTCCTGATATCCAATCTAAACCTCCCCTGACACAACTTCAGGCCATTCACTTGGGTTCTGTCACTGGGCATCACAGAGAAGAGATTGGTGCCTGACCTTCTGCTTCCCCTCACGAGGAAGTTGTAGACTGCCATGAGGTCTCCCCTCTCCTCTTCTCCAGGCTGAACAGACCAAGTGAACTCAGCCAGAGGATGCAGGACATAAGGATAGCAAGGGTTTAATAAGGACTGGATTTCCTTTTTCATTAAGATTATGCAAGCAAGATGAAGTATGGCAGTAAATGCCTTCTGGAAAACACAAGAAATTCCAGACCTGTTGGAATAGTCAATAAAGTATTGCAGCTCCATGGCAGTTATCACTGTTATCCATTCATCTTTCCTGTTGTAAAAGAGTCTACAAGACAATTGAAGAAAACCTGATAAAATTAAAAATGGCAGGGGGAAGAAATATTTAAGCAAGCTAAAGAACCTAGAGAAGAAGGGAAAGCCAAGAAATGGATTTCAGACAAAAAACCATGGATCTCCATTTTGTGCAGAACTTGGTGCTGTTGGTTTAAGTAATAATGGTGTGAACACGCTTGACAGCTCCTCTCAAGAGTCTCAGGTTCAGCCATAGCAAGGCTGTGAATGCCACATAAGATGGACGCTGAAAAATGTTCAGCTCTGCTAAAAAAGAAGCACCTTCAGACCCGTAGTATCAAGACTTTAGGGGTTTATAAGCCTTAATGGTGAAAGCTTATGTGCCTGTAGCCTATAAAGATCCAACAACTTAGAGAGGAAGCTGTAGATAGATTCAATTTTTTCAAATGTATACATATTGCCCAAGCTGCATTTCCAAACGTCCTTTTTCTGAAATGGACTACCAGTCTTCTGTTTCTACATTTATCCAAAAAAGAACGTAACAAAAAAATACTTTAGTAAGCTGAAAATAAGCTGAATTTGACATTTTAATCCATGGGCTTCTTGAGCAAACTTCCAAGGTTAATATTTCAGAACTATGCGAGAAAAAACTTAGCTACCCAACTTTCCCAATTCTTTAAAAATAAAGAGGATTTTGGTCTATTACTCTATTTTCCTGACACAAAGAGCTGTGGTAACATACACCATACATTTTTTTATTTGTATTTCAAAGGTATGAATTACTGCTGACAAAACACCAACCAGAATTCTGGAATATTGTACTGCTTGGCCATCATGACAAAAAATAAGGTTTGTAGTTCTCATTTTTGCAACTTGTACTTCATCCTTGTCTTCTGAAAAACAGTTAGTTGTTTGGAAATGTTTCTCTTTTCATACATGATCACTTTAATTTTTTCGAGTTTACAAGTGTCAGTCAATATGTTCAAACAGCAAATGCACTTTATAACAATAACAGTATTTCCAGGAAGCCAAATATCAGTAACTCTAACTTTTGCTTCTTCTTCCTACAATCTCTGTAATAAACATGTGAAGCATGACAATATTGATTTCTACTCTAGTCTGCAAAAGAATGAAGCATGTTTAACTCATTATGAGTTTCATCTCATTTTCTCATCATTTAAATATGTCAGTACAATCATTTTTATATCAAAAGCCAAAGATATCCAAAGCCTTATGAACAGTTTATGCCTCCCTTCTTTTTAATTTAAGGAAAAACTTGACAGATTAATACTTTTTCAGGCACAGCAATATCAGCAATATTACTGCAGTTAATTCTAATTTATGCAGCACATTTCTGATTTCCCAGTTTAACTGCCATCCTTTGTTCAATCCACTCTTGCTTATATTCTGCTAAGATGCCAAGATTTCACATCATGGGCATGTTATTTGCATAACAGTGAACATTATATTCATTCCACAGAAATTTCAAGCAAATATACTATATTCCAAATGACTTCTAAAGCAAAGTTATTCCGAATTTGTTAGACTGATTATGTGAAGAACAAATGACTGATAATTTGAAGATAAAATTCAGTGTATAAATGTTGTCATCTATGACACTTTGCTATGCTAAAATCACAAAGGCCTGCCAGATTTCATTGCATTCATAATTAGAACCCTTACATTGTAATTCAGGTTGTGTTCTTCATAAAGATTAATAGAATGAGTTTTAATATAGCCAAAGCCAGGTAAACCCACAAGCCTACCTATGCAAGACAGTTGTCAGTTCAGATAAAGACTTGTTTTCCTTTTCATAATGCAATTATAAACCAAAATTGACACCTGAAAGAAAAATTTAAAATACTACAAAGAATCCAAATTTCACAAGAAGCATAAGTAACTCAAGACTAACCTGTATACAAGAATTTTTTTTTAATTAGCTTTAACTCATAATTATAGCATCTTCATTTTATGGCACACAAAAGTTAACGGAATAAGTATATTCAAGAAAGCACACAGAAATGGGGAAAAAAATTCAGAAGTCAGTTTTTAAGAGTTTAAGCAAAACATCCAAGCCCCAAAAAATCTCTGTCAGGCAACAGCGATCTATAATAAATATTCTGCCATGTAATTAAATGTGTGAACACGCAAGGTTAGCAAACATAAACATGCCTCCAATGGACAAAATCTCTATAGGAACCTTAAACATAGTGTCATACCTGATTTCCTTGTACTGAGGTCTCATCTCTCTTATTTTTCTTATAAATACAATATAGCTGGACTACAGCACTTCATATAAACTAACTAGGTACAACGTGATATAACAGAAGAACTCCAGAATAATGTCCCAGCTTGGAATTCCCAGTTCCCTCAGAGAGCTCCAGTATTTGCACACTGGTTGGAAAAGTATGTCCAACTGTGTACGGCTAGAAACGATACCAAAACCTAGATTCTCAATTCATGCAACCCATTTAATTTAGCATTTACTCTAGATACCCAAACAATACCAGGAAGATAAAAAGAATATATTTAGGGAGAGGAGAACAGAATACTGTAAGAAAAAAATACACTCAGTTTTATAGAATGCTTTAGCCAAACAGTTCTTTCCAATTTATCTTGTGGATAAAATTCAATATTCTCAATGTTTTAAAAAACAGTCCATGTTAAATCATAACTGCTTTAATCCAAAATATTTCTGAGCAGAGAGACAATAGCTATTTTAATGCTGGGTTATGATAGACATGACATTATTTCTTCTGCAATAGATTGCAGATTACACTTTTGGAATGCTGTCAAATTATTTCACACCTAGTGATTTTGCTTCATTCAACATCTGATACTTGCATGCATCACTTGGTATTTTTCAGCAGTTCCTGTCTATAACAGAAGCAGGAGTCTAACAGCAGAGCAACTTCTCTGTGGAGTCTCCACATAACAAAACAGAACTGACTTACCATGTTCCATCCTGGGTAGAGGTAGTCTGTCCCAACAAATTCAAAATAGTGAGCAAAACCTTCTTTCAACCACACATCCTCCCACCAAACTGGAGTCACAAGGTCACCAAACCACTGCAACACCAAAAAGTTCAAATGAACAACTTTAACAACCTTTAGGAAACCATGCTTGCACATATTTCATTTAGACAAACACATCCTCTACACGTATTAATAAAAACAGTAGTACTTACCACCCACTGAAACTCACTAACTGTATTTTTCTTGTTCTAATTAATTCAATGTTACAGGATGCACAAGTTAATGAAGTAAAAAATTAGAAAAGAACAAGCAGGGGAAAAAAAGCATTGAGGACAGTATTCAGTGTCAACTTCAGTTCTCTGAAATAGATGCTCACCTAGGTTTAAGAGACTAACAGAGACACTGGACAGAAAAAGGCTTCTAACTCAAGTAATCTGATCCATTACATGGAAACTTCATTATATAGTGTGAATATTGAAAAGCATACATGTGAAAATGGGAACGCATTCTCCACCCCAGACCTAAATTTTAGCGTTTCTTTCTCCTCACTGTCTGCCCAATAAGCTTTACAATACTGCTGATGCTCCTCTCCTTGGCAGGTTTCCTAGGGAAACCAGCTTTAAACAATGCCATCTCTCTGTGGGTAGGACTCAGATGCCTAAAAGCAGGTAGTTAATGCCAGTTAGAGAACATACTAGGGTATGTGAGATACTCACGAAGGCCTAGGAAATTTCATACACAACTTATAGGACATCTGCAGCCTTCCCAAACAGCAACCAGAAGCAGAGGTTTCTGAAACGGCTCAGCCCACCTGTGTATATACAAGGCAACCCTACTTGAGCTGCCTGTCTCTCCCATTTCCTCCAGGTGGTTCTTCAACATCCCCACTGACTTCAATGTAATTTAGCAAGGAGGACAGAAATCTCAAGGATAACTAAACTCCATAAATTCCATAAGTACATAATGATCATCAACTGAAAAGAGGAGAAGGGTCTGAGCTGAGCTGAAGTCAAGAACATGACAATTACATACTCTGCTCACTAAGACCTCAACAGACAAATCTCACAGTACAGGACATGATGGTGTCAGAGGGATTTTACACAGAGCAAGGATGATCACTGGAAGATGGATGAGGACAAGAATTCACAGGGAATCAGATGTCATATATTTGTCTGCTGATGGATGACCCTGTTCAAATGATTATTTAAATGATTTACATGATTGTAATGTGCAACCCAAATAATGTTACACAAGTGGTAAAAACAGAAACACAGTATTATGAAAACATATTTCACACTCTCTGTAGCCTCTCTTCTGCCAAACAAATATCAAAACTTCAAGTAAAATTATCTGCCAGTTTTCTCTTCATATTTATAAAACTTAAATTCATAATCAACAGAGATAATTTTGAGCTTTCACGTGTAAGCAAGCTCTAAAAATACACAGAGAGGGAGCAGCAATTAAGTATTCTAGAGGGAGAGACTCGGAGCAAAGGAAGTGATGCTGAACGGTAAGGAGAGTGAGGAATGAATGAAAGTGGAGTTGGCCCATAAGCAGTTTGATTTCATGACAGCTGGCTTGTCTGAAGGCTTTGTCTGGGACCTGAATGAAAGATGTCACTTCTGTGCATGTCTCTGTGGAGTGCAAATGACACCACAGAAGGATCAATGCTGCAACGAGGATCCGTACTGAAGTGAACACCAGAGCTTCAAGCAACAGGCTAGCAGGCAAACACCAGACTAGCAGGAAGATTATTACCACATGGCCATATAAGGTTCAGCAAATAGAATTTCAATGAAGAAAAACGTGGCAATGAATGTCACTGACAATCAACTTAAGAATCCAGAGAGAAAAGCTGAGGTTGATAGAAGTCATATTCATACACCATGTGAAGCTAAACTTAATGCACACTCAGTATTCATCATGTAATTGAAGGCTATCAATAAATTAACTCTCTACAGGGCCACTAAACATAGATCCTGATCTTAAGAACATTTAACTGAAAAGACAAAGAAATACTGGAAATATATTCACACAGCTAATGCATTTTCAGAATTTGAAACATTAAAATGAATATAACTTTCATACAGCAAGAAGTACGGAAGTTAAATTCATACTAGAGTAGGTTGCTTAAATGACTTCTAATGACTAAACACAACAGCATAGAGTTCATTTCCTGAATTGCAAGAGTACGACTGAACAAATATAAAACCAGTAGTAGAATAGTCATTTTGAACTATGACTAGTCAGAGAGATTTAAAAAAAATAATGGTTGTGAAGTTCATAATACCTTGTCCAGTCATTTGAATTAATGACATCAATTTATGATGTCACAAAAGAGAATTTCTTCTACTCCTTTGTGAGTTTTCTGGGTTCATTTATTAATGATACAACTAAAATGATTTGTTTAATTATCCACCTAAAGGAAGAAACGTTTTAAAGTCATTAAAACAGCATGTGATATCAGTATGAAAATGTAGGGAATTTGCTTAACTACTTTTGAACAGTATCAGAGAGGGTTATGGATGTCAGAGACAGAGCAATACCCAGAGGCTGCAAGTAAGAAAGCCAGAATTTCCAGCAGAAAGGTGCTATTATCTTCCCAGGTGTTACATGTCTGAAAGGAAAACTGTAAGTAAAGCATTTAATTTCTTTAAGTGATTATTTATTTATTTGTGTATATGACTATGAGCTCTATCTGCCTGGAGTGACGACCATCACTTCATTTTGAAATGCATTGATCACATAAATTTCTCATCTCCCTCAGGTATTATGTTCAACCTGACATGTAGAAGGTATTTAATTTACAGATACACTGAAAGGACACTCTTTCCTATATGTTTTCTTTACAGAATATTTTAAAAAAATGTTGATTCCAAAGTTTTTAATTTTCTTTCTGCTTTCATGCCTCTGTAAGTCAATCTGTCACACCAAGTTTTGTGCTCAGGTGGGAAAACGATCACAAAAAATCATGATGCATAAATTCAAATGACTCTTTCTTCAAAGGCTGTAGGTGGAACTGATCTATGATATGCATATAAAACTGATTACTACCTTAACAGAATTATTTTAATAAATTATGGTAATTACTTCAAGCTATCAAATTAAGCTGGTAGAAATACATATGTTTTGACCAGCTCATGGTTTGGAGCTTGGAGGACAGGCATTTATGCCAAAACACTCATACAATCTTTTTTTTTTTTTTTTTTTTAATTAAATAAATAAAATATTCTGAGAAAACACTCAAGCTGAAATATCAAAGGAATAGCACCCTACAAAATTACTGAACCAAAACTACCTAAGTAATTTTCACGTATCTCTCCTAAGACATGTATCTAAAATACCAGGTCAAGCATGACAAAGTCAGCTGTGAAGGAACTGGACATAAAATTCTTTCTTACACAATTTTTACCTGTATTTTAGCAACCACAGAATTTGTCCTTTTGCAATGCTGCCTCTCATTTTCTGTCTGTCCTGAGCACTGTGCTCAAGCATTAATACACAGCAGGTTTGGTAATTACAATTTTTAAACAGTCAAATCTAAAGGCAACAATCTGGATTTTTAATATTCATCTGATTTCTCTAACCTTGTAAACAACATTAGCAAAGCAATCGCTGTGTTACTCTAAGTAACAGGGGTCTCATGCAGATCAGTTTACTACATGCCCAGATACGTTCCATAAATCTTGAAGTCATGGGTTTAAAGTCAGGGAAATCAGACAATGACACAATTCTTAAAAAAAAATTAAAATAAATTTAAAAAACCCATATTTTAGAAGAGTTCCATTTCCCCTTCCCTGAAATTTAAAAAAAAAAAATCAATAAATAAAAAGTAAAACTTGAGATGTGGACTCTAGCTTTGCTTGCACCAGAGAGATTTTGATTAATTTCTGTCACTCTATGTGGAAAAATGAGTGAAGGGGAAAAATATTCATGTCACCACAGGCTAACAGCAGAGGCAAGAGACCCTGGACCCAACCTGGTCTCGGTTCAGTACATTTTCAGCTAAGATAGTATTGTTTAGAGTTCCTTGAGGGGCTTCTGAGTATGGTAAGATAGAAGTAGCAAAAAGAGCTAAATAAAGGCAATGTGATGGAGGTGCTAGACAGTGTTTTTCGGGTTATATTTTTTGAGTGTTTCTCCCTTTAAACTTTACTTGCAGGTGAACAATCCATATTCCGTGTGACTCTATTCTGTATCCAAAAAGTAGAAATAACAGTTCTTTAACTTGACTATTTTCTATCTTGTCTAGTTATCCAGTGAAGCAGCTGAGCAAAGACCTGATCTGCATGGCACTGAAACAGAAACAGCAGCAAGAGAAACAGATGAAGTTACTTTTAATTAAGCCAACAGCACTGGAAGTAATATCTACATGGACATCAAGTAAACCTCCTCATCTGCAATTTTAAGGTCATTTAAATCCACCTTATGATCATATTTCTACCCTAAAATAAATTCAGCTATAGTTTTTGCCCTCTTCATGATCCTCTAAAATTCCCAGAACAATGTGAAAAGGCTTTAGTTTCTATAAGATCAAATAAACAAACTTGGCCAGTTACTGATGTGATAATTGCCCACATCTGAGATATAAGTTGCTCTGGAAGTACAGGAAATTATCAAAGCAGTGCAAAGAATAACTGGAAGTAATGGAAGGATGTCGCTGTTGTCTGTAGGGATGGCGAGAAATCACGATATGAATTCAGGATAAAATGGGATTATTTAATTAATTACAGACTCATTTATATAGCATTATTTGCAAAAGTGGTATAACATTATTGGGTGCTTGACCATATGCCTCCCAGAGTGATTGGCTGAATGCTACGACACCTATTTCAAAATATTTTCTTCAGTGTGGAAAACAAGACTGTGCATAACAAGTTTGCACCTGTGGGATAAAGCCTTGGTTTACAAAACCCTCTACACTGTTGACAGCTAGCTTGCATGAGAAAGGAGACTTTCCAAGCAGCTGTAAAAAACAGGAAAATTTCTCTGCCAGCCTTTTCAGCATCTACAGAAGGACTTCAGAAAAACCACGACTTAAGCTGAACACTTCGAAAAACTTACTTACTATCAGATTTAATCAAAAGGTTTTAAGGGAAGCCATATAACCCTGTAATCGGGAGCACTGAACCCGGCACTACAAACACACCACATGGAAAAATCTAATACTCACAGGAGCTGGGACTGGATGACCTAATGTATCTTTTCCACACATGATTCCTAAGGCACTGTAATTTTTCTAGCAGAACCATGTACTGCTCTATTGTACGGCACAGTGAAGAGCTTATAGCAAAATCAGATGATAGTATCAAGATAAAATTACCAGTAGCTTTAAATAAAAATTTCATGTTTTAGTTGAGGACTTCATATTCATCGGCCAATTTAATGTGAAACACGAATATGAACCAAACATTATTTTCATGTTCATCTGCCAGAACGCCATTACAATGGCTCCCTTTTACACGGTACTTTTTATTTGCAGAAAGTGTTAAGAATTTGAATTGCCTTTAAAGAATACTGTGTAAAGTCACAGATGTAAGCCATGGTGATTACACAGTAGGATTTCATTCATTTTAACCTGAAGGCTATGATTATGCCTCTTATGAGTGTAAGAAAGCATTTCCTGCCCCTGTAGCAAATTTCTTCAATAACATTTGCATTCAATTCAATATTCCTAACACTTGTAACGTGTTTAGTTTGAGATAAGAAGATGGGAAAAACGTAAAATAAATTGTAATACGGGTTTATTATTTTAAGTTTTCTTATTGACACAATAGTTTCTGCACACATAAAGACACGCTTATCCACCATTAGTGAACAAAAAGGGTCAATACCAAATTGCAAAAAGATGTGGAAAGAAAAAGAAAATGGATGTGTATATGTGACAGAAGAAAAAGACTACCACCAAACTGACTTCAGCCAAAGTATTTTTTTTACATGAACATTAAACTTAGCACAAATCTGCTATCAACATATTTATTCTACATATCAGCAACAAATACCCTGACACACAAACACAGAATATAACGCTAGATAAGACAGGGAACCTGTTCATTGCTATCCATTTTCTCTTCTATCTCTATTTTGAGTCTTCACAGTTTCTGTATTGTAGGGATGTGTCTTACAGACCTCCATGTTATATGGATTCCAGTTACAATAGAAATCACAACCATCCATATGTACAATACAAATTCATTTTCAGTTCTGAAAAGGAGTGCACGGTTTCTGAGATTAAGATCAAATACATGAACACCTTTAATACCTGATGACATAGCTCATGTACAATGACCATGGTGACATCCAGTAGGTATAAAATAGAAGAAATGCTTGGATCTAGCAGTATCCTTTGCTCCACGAAAACACTCAGTCCCCAGTTTTCCATAGCAGCATATGGATGCTTAGGCACAGCTAACAGATCTAGAAATAGAAATAATGTATGTTAACTCCTTGTGGGAACTACTATGCTGAAGAACTATTGTAAGAAGGACCATAAATCATCACTAAAAGCATTTTAAACTACGTACATGGGGGAAAAAAACAAAACAAAACCTTAATTTCAGCTTTTTAGTAGTATTTCTTAGGAAACATTAATAAAATACTCATTTTTATCTTACACCACTATCTGCTTACAAATGATTACCATGTTATTGATGTAATACAATACTTAATACTTCTAGTGAAGCTTTCTATACAGAATCCAGCTTATTTACAACACCTTGTTCATTTACTTCTAGGTTTGATACTGCTTCTCACGTTCACTATACCACATCAGCACAGTAACACAGACTTTTACCACAAGTTATTTTTTATCTTTTCATTAAAGCACCTCCTTTATGAACAGCTTACACATCAAACTGTATGTAATGACTGACATTAAGGGGTGCACTGAAGAAATACTGTTTCATAACATGAAGAAAAATGGCAAACTGTTCAGAATGCCCAGTTCTTACTAAACAAGGCACCTTCCAGTGTGCAGTGTTGCTAGCACACATCCTCGGGGAGCAAGACTGCTGAGAGCCACCTCTCAGCCCTGCCAGCTGGAACAATGGAACCATACACAACTTCAGGAGCATTACTTCAATTTTCAGTAAGAAAACATTAGGAACAAGATGGGACAGTCCTTCATCAAGGAAAAAAAAAAAAAGCACCAAGGAATCTCTTTCAGTGGCAAGAGGTTGAACAAGACAATACCACAATACATGTCTTAGAAAAATCTTACTGCAGAAGATTGAAAAGAACTAAATTGACTATCAGTCTGGAAAGAAATCTAAAATTACAGTAAATTTCCACACAGAATGAACCAATGCACAATGCTGCTTCACAGCAAAAAACATCTGAAAAGAGCCCAAAAACAACTTGTCTATCAGAAGCCCAGTGCAACCCATGCACAAATCAGACAGAATTTTGGAAGCTACAATGTTACATCAGCATGGTGCTCCCTCCAGTCAAACTAATTAGCCTGACTTCTCAATTAATTAGCTGGGCTGCCACACTCCTCTCTCATTTGCCTCTACTACTTCTGTTTCCAAACCAAGTTCATTAGCAGTTATCACAAGTCTATCTAGATGGTCCTTCACTGGGAGACTTCCTAACATGAAAAAGAGAAATTCTGACCTAATTATTCTAATACTCTAAATTGTATTACGGCACTGTAATAACCTCTCCTAGGTTTGTCTGTTTTGGGTTGCCAATGCATGTGTTGGAATTGGCGTGGAGAACAGACTGCAGGAGCTCTACTTCAAGATTCATAGGAAGTTGCCACTGAAATACTGGGAAATGAGCATGTGGTTATATTGTGGCATTCCTAAAAAGGGCCTGCTTTAAGAAGCATAAAAATACCAGCCTCCTAGTGGAAGCTAGGTAAGTCTAAGAGCTACTTCCAAATACATGCAAAAAATATCCAAATCACAGAGACACACTTCAAATGCTAAAGAATAAATATTTTATAGAAAAGCAGACATTAGAACATGAGCCTAATTAAACAAAATGAAGTGAAAATCCAAAATGTGGTGTTCAAGATTAGACATGTGAGTAAATTCAAAACTATGTGCTTTCCTTTTCTTCTTCAGTTGAAGCTTGAACTGTACAATTTTTTTAGAATAACTGCAATTTCTTACAAATGACATGCAAAATGAAAAACTCCTGCCTGCTATACAAAGAAGGAATAGGGATGGAAAAAAAAAAAGACAAAAACGTTACTGGGTTGAATCACTGAAGTTAACGGCAAATCTTCATTAACATTAAACAGGGATCTCTCCCATTCGCAACTCTGTAAAGAAAGCTGCAACTTCTCCTACACCAATTAAACTTTCCTCCAAAAGGTGTCTTCAGAAGATGCATACTGTTCTTATTTACCCCAATTAAGCTTTCAGCATTTTCCTTCAAACACAGAACAGAACTAGCACAAAGTAAAAACCAGGTCCGTACTTTTCACTGATCCTTTCGTCTCTTTATTCTCCTTTGGGCTCAGTTGTAGTTTTCGGTCTTTCTTTCCAGTCAAAATGGATAGATGTTGTAAGTGTCATCCAGTAATAAACTGGAATAACTCTTGTGGAACAGGGAAACAAGGGTGAGGTCTCACACCTCACACATCTACGGGCTAATTATGGACTGTCTTTCACTATTTGTGTCGTTGGTATTGCTTTGCTGGTTTAGACTGATACTTTATAGCACTGAGAACACCAATAAAACCTTCCAATCTGATGGACAAATAACTGCCATGCAGGTAGGCAACCACAGAGGGATATTTTAAATCACTTTCTTCCAACACAGCCCCATTGCTCTGCATGCCTGAAAGTCCTTTCATGCATCAGGTACTGCTGAAAGGGCTTTTCTGAAGAGAGAAAACAAAACATATTAGATAACCCTGTCAGTTTCCAGAATGCTAATCCTTGCAGGTGACATGAGCATACCAATAATGTTGAGTGAGTAGGACCACACTACTGTTTCTAGTACATGGTCTGATACATTTTAATGCCAAAGGAGAGGCTTTCTTAACCTCCACTGACTGACAGAATGGTCTCTGAAAATACTCATCATCACAAGATATTTTTGCTTCTTATTGTCCACATCTAAATTCTGAATATCCAAGTCTCTTTGATGGCTTCAAAAATTTCTACTACCTTTAAATAAAATTCCAAACACATCTAGTTTTGTAGTAAAAGACATAATAATCTATATCTTTCTCTGGGGAGTAATAAACGTTTGATTTCAGAGGAACAATGTGTGATGTTCAAGTCTCAACATGAGAACTTGTATTGCCCTGTTTATCATGCCATTAGAGCCCTGAGCAAGGTATCCTGTGATCCTGGAGGTGACATCTGTTAAGGTTTTAGTGTCATTTTTAAGGAGTAAGCTACAAAAGGGGGAATGATGATGCACATTTTGATGGAAACATCATTCACACATATTACTGCACGGAAGTGTTCTGCACTAACTGCAAAATGGGAACTACTGAATATATAACAGCTTGTGTACATGCTGCATCCAGTCACTCTCCACACTATTTAATTAAATTCTTTGTAAAGCACTTGTGAATGTTTGATTATGTGGATATTGCTGGGGAAATAGAAATGTGTGTTACTGCTTGCAGAGAATAATATCCTCATGCATCATAAAACTGTTACTTGAGATTTCCTGATACAGCAATGCAGAGCCTGGTGTAGTGCTGGAATAATGGAGGGTTTCCACCTCCTGGCCTTCACAGAGACTAAATTCATGACCAACAAGTAAAAATTATATGGCTAAAATAAAATCACAAGAAAAAAATGTGTTGAAGCTTCACACTAACATGTTATACTAGTACAATTATTTGAATAAAAGAATAGCATTTGGGTTTTTTAAAAATGCGTATCTGTGTGAATTTCATGAAAAAAAATTAAGTTACAGAAATTGTACATAGCTCAACAGCTTGATTTCTTTCCAAACACTTAATTAAGGCATCATAACTATGTGAGCTTACATCAAAATATAATCCTCTGACATTACTAGCAAGTTATCATCACAGTGCAAAATAGAAATTAGCAATTTCACACCTAAATTGGTCCCAAAGCAAATACACATTTGATGGGGGTTTTTAGCTATGAACTTAGTATCTGTGCAATATGCACAAATGATACTGTTTTTCAATCTTTGCCAATCACGGTATCTTCTAGGTTTTGTTAAAAACCATTATATTCCCCAAAGCATACAACTGGGAACATCGCTCTTACTTTAAATGAGAGTGAGGGTACAACAGGATAGGATTAAATGCAAAATGATCCAGCTCTCACGCAGAGTACCATGAATTTGTGGGGCCTTTTCCTCTCCTTTATCACCCTACTCTTTTGCAAACATCAAAGCACCTTCTTCATCACTGTGATTCCATTACATTTAACCACCCCCACTTGAAGTTGGACAAGGATATTGGTAAAACAGGCACACATCCTTACTATACATATTTATATGAGTGAGCCTATAAACACAAAGAGACATCCACATCCACATTTACTAACATTATGTACTGCAATCTTATTTGGTTTAGCTGCTGGTTGTAATGTAACCAAGGGCTAGATACCCCAGAACATATGACAGTATTAAATTTTCTCATATTCAAGGTGGAAGTTAAAAAGCACCTACTAAGGGGGGAAAAAAAATAACTAGATATATGAATTATTTCTGCAAATTTTCTGTTAGCATACATGAGAAGTCTCCCAAGTAAATATCTGAGACCCTTGAAACACTGCAAGTTGTAAATGAGAACACAGAGTGAGAAACAAGAATTTTCTGTCAAGCATCTTTACATATATATTTTCCTTAATAAACACAGGAGGCATGCGGGAATAAACTGTTCACTCCATGAACTCCATGTTTTTCCCTTGTAATCCCTACTTTTAGTACAAAAATGACACTAGAAAAGTAATTTGAATTTATCTATGTGCCTCTCAATATTATTTTCAGTCATTTCTTCAGAGGCTTTCTTCAGGATATTGGTGCAGGTATCTTGCTCCCAGGATTTCCACATTTCCACTTTTTTGACAACAAATTTGACGAATTAAGAGGAAGCATGGACTAGTGTCAGTTTATTTAAGTCATACCATAAGTATGTTTTTTGCCCTTTCCTAGTACTGCATAATGCAATCAATAGCTTTAATAAATCTCTCTAAAGGCCCTGTGCAATTTCCTAAATGAATGCTACTGTACCAATAGAAAAAAAAAAAAAAAAAAAAACAAACCTATTTACCAGAAGGGTTTATATTTCTGCCACTCAGATTCCTTAATCAAAGTAATTTGTTTTACTAAGTAAAAGATGCTTTTCTACAGCACAATACCATTTCATGATTTATGCAGATTTTAAGGAACAAGCCAAATACAAAAAGTGACAGCTCTCATTAAAAAACATGAAGTCAAACAGTAGTTATTGTAAGAAATATCCAAATTTTCTACTGGCAAAGAACATATAATAATGGTACTTATAAGAAATATCTAAATTAGCTACTGAATTTTTTTTTTTTCTGCACTGTTTGATTAGTATATGTCAGAGAAGTTTGTTCTGGAAAACTAAGTAATTTCTCTATATACTTTCATCCCCTTAAAAAGATATAGGGGGGAAGGAGAAGGAAGGCAGGGGCGTGACACAACAGGATGACACACCAAAAAACCCAAACATCCCAGGATTGGTAAAAGCTCTCTCAAGCTAATATTCTCCTTGATACACTTTGAGACCCCCGATTTTCAGAAAGTACTCAGTGCACGATTCCTGAAAACTAAATCAATTCAGTATTTCACTTTTGGCAGTTAGGACCTAAATACCCTAAATTACCGGTCTTTAAACTTAACAGTATTCTTCTGTCTTAGCACATGTAAAGTATTCAAACACACAGATGCCGCAAATAACCTGGATGACACCCCCACAGGAAATCTTTGATTAACGTTTCTGTTCAGCTTATTCTGGCACCCATCAGTTTTTACCTCTAGGACTACACCCCCACTACCCTTCTGTAAGCTTGACACTGAACAACCCATGTGGACGATGGCCTGCAGAGTTAATGCAAAGGTCTAAAATTGTTTGCCATTATTTCAGTCAAATCGAATGGCTTGTTGCAGACCCTGAGGAGAAATCACTTCCACACAGCAGTTTATTGCTGGGTTTTTTATTGCTTCTTATTGCTGTACAAAGTATTACTTAACATTAACTGACATAAACAATGGATGGATTCTCAGAGTGTTTGATACATACAGCAGATGTTTAATGCAATGTGAATATTAAAGGGTCCAAGAGGGAAGAAAAGGTGGGAGAGAAAGCTGGGGAGGGTAAGGAGAGAGAATATGCGGAAACACAGAAAGAAAAACTTTGCTATGTTTTCAAGCAATTGAGCCTTGACACTGGGTGATAGCTAGTTTATAGTTTAAGAAAATAAAATAGAAATCTATTGATTTTATTTGACATGCATATTATTAAATTGCTTTCAATTTTGATACCCCCAGTCCATAGATCATTGCTTTGTTATTTCAAAGTATATCAAATTATTCAATGTTAAAATGAAAAATGAATGCAGTCGCCCATTGAGGATGAATTGTGCATCATCTTGGTTGTATTGATCTGCACAGGAACAATGCCCTACTTTTAAAATAATACCTGGACAGATCATTATTATCTATTGCTGCACAGTATTAAACAAGGAAAAAAAAAATCTTTCACGAAGTTTCTTTATAAACTTTTTTTTCTCAGTTTCAGCCTTATGGGGGAATTCAAACAGGGAGTTGTACGGATCAAACCGGGACACAGACTGAAATGAGCTCAGGTTTCTGTTACTCCAGGTAACAGGGGTAGTACTGTATATGTATCCCCTACAGTATATAAACAATAGATGAACAGAGAAAATACATTCCAACTCTCAACACAGAAATATCTGGAGAGAGGAAAAAACAAGAAATATTTTTGCTGCCTTCATAAATACTGTTTCTAACATAAATACTAAGAGCACTGACATGATGGAAAATTGCCAACAGCCATTTTCCTACCACCAGAGTTAATAGAGCATGAGGATTCTATGGTTGAAAACAACACGACACTGATTACTGAGCACTATCAGTATGAATGCTGCTGCAAAGAAAATGATCAAGTGCCACTGCCATATTCCTTCTCTTTGCTGCAAAATCAAGGTGCAGGTACACAGAAACTCCAGAACTCCATTCTACTCAAGACTAGTAATGAGATAATTTTTTTTTTCATCTGGCACACATTAAACTGATTTGCTTCACAGTAATAAAGAGAGGAATGTCTGCATAAGCACAACACTCTATATACCAAGATTTATGCCTTTATATTTGCATTTAAGTGAGATCACATTCACAGGTGATGGGCACAGTTTAACCCGGAAAGTAGAAATAGGAATTTTGGGAAGACGGGCAGTTATTTAGCACTAGCAGTATCTTATATTTCACCTGGAGATAAAATTACGATGTACCTAATCATATTCACTACATCTGAAGGCAATGTTTTTGTGAGGACTGTATCTATTTATCCTCTCTTCCAGAGTAAGATGAAGAAATGCAAATAGACTGTCCTGGATAGCTGCTGAGATACTGTTTTTAGATCTTGCTGTGCATCCTAAGTCCCAGAACAGAGTTTATCTTACATTCTTTTGCAAATCCTCTCAATAGAGTAGATCAGGATAAAACTTTACTATCTTAACACTAAAAACAGTAATCTATTCATCACTTTATTAAATTATTTTTTTAAAATAATTATTTATATCACAATAAAAACCCATCATCTTGAATTCTAAAGAAATACTAGTAACAGAAGACTCACTTTGTCCTCATGCAAGTTCAAACTCTTTCCTTCCCACTCTTACCTAAGGATGCAACCATGTAAACTAAGTCTTGTCACAGAATCCATGTTCACAAGCGGCTCAAATTACACCCTGATGGATCAAAATACAGAACTCCAAGGTGAACTTCTTGATGCATTTAGATATCCTAGAGATATTTAACTAAGTGAATTTACTACTTCATTCTGTTACCTATCAGCATGGGCACAGCCTACCAACCATGTGCTGTGTAGCTACTCATGACAGGTGAAAAATCACAGTTAAAAAGCAGGTATGCAAGATTGCGACAGAAAAAAATCATGCTTCTGCACAGTTACCCTGTATTTCCCACAGTAAAATGCAGCACCAAGATCCAAACCACCAAGAAGCTTCACTTTCCTGGCACAGGAGGGCTGAGTGATGGGCTCCACTCAGTACACACCCTGTTATGCAGAGGCAGGCAGCAAGTATGTGTCTCCAAATCAAGAGGCTCTTTTTTTAAGCATCTGGGCCCAGACTTACTCCTCAACACCACATGGTTATCTGGGGAAGGGGGGGAATGGGGGAAGTAATTAAAAGAAATAAAAGAAATTAGCAAGATGGAAAAGCAGAATAGCTGAAACCTTCACCAGAGCTGAAAATCTCTTTGAGCATGGAAAACAGTGGGAAGAGATGAAAATGGTGCTTCGTTCTGCACCTGGAAGCAACTGATACTAGTGACAAGAAAGACAGTAATTAGAAAGTAGCCTTATTTCTGACAGTTGTGGTTCCAGACATACTTCAAGTGTTTAATAGTTTCAATTAACTCAGAGAGTAGAACCCAAACATGAAAATCTGTCACAAAAATTGAATACTGCAAACTGCAAAAATAAAAAACCCTAGAAAGAAATATTTGTTATCTGAAGTTACAAAACAAGAGCAACACACTAAAGAGAGGCTGGTGACCGAGACCAAATTAATTGTACTACTAAAGTTTGGCAAGGAGTTAACCAGAGCTGACAACAAAAGAGGCTGGGACAGTCCTGGGACAAGTATTTCAGGACCAGACTCCTGACTGCCTCAGAAAAAAAGGAAAAGCAGAGATTGTCAAACAACACAAGCCATCTAGTCCAGAACAAAGTTTACAGAGATCAGTCAGATCTCTGACACAGGGAGTAAGATTGATAATCCAATATCTCACCAGAAAATAAACGCAAGATAGAAAATCATCCAGAGATCAGAGAACATGTGGAGCTGCACATACAGTGACAGTCTGTTCAAGCAACAGTCCTTGTCAGAGTGGGGGGAAAAATACTGAAAGGGTGATGGATTACATCTCTCCATTCCACCAGTGGAGTGACTATACTGACAAGGGGGATGATGACAGCAATACCTACCCCTATTAGTATTTCCTTTGTACTTTTATGATACACAAATGCCCCAGGGTATGGTATTGCTATACTTTTGTATAAAGTATGCCTTGTTAGTTCCCTTAAATCACATTTAAGCCAAATTTAGGTAAAAAATCAGTCATACATTTTATCAATAACTTTCAAACCTGACAATGCTGCTGAATGCTTGCTAAAGTTACCACCAGACAAAATCTATGTTTAATGTAGTTACACTGATCCATACCTACATCCATATTGAGCTGGCACTGACAAGGAGGTAATCACAGCTTAGATCCTTGTGCACATCTTATGTTTCACATTTCTCCAGTCATTGAAAGATTATTCACAAGTTCCGGTCTGAGAATTCATCTGCAAGAGATGAACTTCTCACTGAGTACTTTCAGGTGCACTTCTCCATTCCCTCTGAGATCTTCATATCCCTTCATCAGTGAAATCACAACAGGCTTTGAAATGTTCCTGAGATCTAAACAGACTTACATCTTTCATCCTGACTCCTTCTGTTTCCTCCATTTTTGAGACACAGTCTGTCCATTTTTCTTAATAGTGCTTGTTCACTTCCTTAGATATGCAAATATCTGTTTATTAGACTAAAAAACATCTTCCCTGCTAAACTGGCTGGTAAGCAGCTTCTTACTTCAGTGGGGGATAAAAACATTTTCCTCTCACTTTAGTAATTCATTTGCATTTTTTCAGTGTGTAATGTGACCTCCACCAGCGCTTACATTCTGTATCAATCTTTACTTCCATTATCCAAAGATCTAAATAAATACAATGTATGCAGCTCACTGCTGACTGCTGAGAGCAATAATCCCAACATACCAGTAATGAACCACTTTGGGATAACAATGGGCTTGCAGCAGCTGAACCCCACTGCAGCCTCACTGTTCTCAAAGTTAGAGCAGAGTAAGACAACTGCAGGACATAACAAATAAGACAACATAAAGTAGCTACATCTTCCCTTGCTTTTGCACAAGAAAGAACCTGCATAAAATTGGAACTTTTTTTTACTGCCTACAAAAGGAAGTATTTTGAGAGGCCACTGATACCAAGTTTTCCTGTGTTAGATGAATATGCAAAATTCAGGCAGATGCCATTTGAAAAGGTTAGGCATTAATCTTATGACGGCACAGACAATGTATCAAGTTTTACAGAGTAACATTTCATATGGGAAAATAAAGGAAGAGAGAGCAGCAAGAGGCATTCAACAACTTTGGAAAGATTAGGAAAATGCCAAGCTAAAACTAAACACACAAAAAAGGAAGCGCAAAGGACATGCATTGGAAGTATTGTAGTGGAAGTACAGAGAGCTGTTAGTGCATTGAGTACAGACAGAGCACAAGAGGAGCATTATCGTCATGTCTAGTCTATGAAAGAGATACTGAGATTCCTTGGAATAATGGATTATTGTGACCCAATTTGTGCCAGATGTAGGGGAGTTTTAATCAGCAACTACTGTAACCGCTACTGAGAAATCCTGTTTACAGACATCATAGAAGTGCATGAAAAGGCAACAAGAAGTGAGATAAAGAGATCTCCCTGTAATCCCACAGCCAATTCAGAAACAAGATGACAGAAAACATGAAGCTAAATTCTTGAAGTACCTTTAACATGTCATCAGGGCAGTCCTCTAATAAACTCACACAATGGTTGGGACTGGAAGGGACCTCTAGAGGCTATCTTGTCCAACTCCCCTGCTCAAGGAGGGCCATCAAGAGCCACTTGACTAAGACTATATCCAAATGGCTTTTAAATATCTCTAACGACTGAGACACCACGATCTCTGTGCTCTCGGGGGTTTAGCAGATTACCTTTCCAAATTTAGTAGTTTGTCATTCTTTAAGACTTCATCACACAGTTTGAATATTACCTCAAATTTAAATTAGCAAAATAGAACACAGATCAATCAGGCCTCCACAAATCCGCAACTTACAGTCTTAGTTCAAAAGAGAGTATTTTATGCTAAAGTCTGATTAAAAATGTTTTAAATAACAGCATTTTGTATAGTTTTACTAATGTATTTCCTGTAAAATATTTTTCTGTTAGTGTGCATGTTTTACTTAGAATACTACTCTAGAGTAAACAGAGAACTCTTGTCATGGCCAAATGAAATAACTGGTTTTGGTACTCAACAGCCAGAAGAATTACAGACAAAGAAGTATTTCTGCTTTTTCTCCATACATTTTGCATTTCACAAATTGCAGGATGATGACCAAAGCTAAGAAGGAAGCTTGGAAAACCAGAAGAACACTATCTTAAGCTAATGAGAGATGAGATCACTTCTGAAAAAAATGAAGATACGATGCTGAAGGAACTGAAAGATCCTGTCTCAGGGTACCAAGAAACACAGTGGGAAAAGCTGAAAAATATCACCAGAAGACTTGAGAGATGCAGTTGAAGCAGATGAGAAACACAGACAAACTGGGAAACAAGACAAAGAAATGAAAAGTTTTCCTGAGACAGACAGTAAGTAAGGGGCAAGAAGCTGAGGAAATGTTGTCACAGGGACTATGAATAAAAACAGGATAAACATTTTGAGAGGATAAAGAGGGAGCAAGTGAACACACCTTGCTAGGACACATCTGCAATTCCTCAGGCTTATCCCAGTATGGTTTTGTGTATCTTCAATGCACAGAACAAGAAGAAACAGAAAAGCTGTGGAAAAGACCATCCACTGCTCAGGTATAAAGAAGTGAAGGAGCTGAAGGTTCATGAGGTATTGAAATAACTCACTTCAGCAACTATTCAGTAATTAAAGAGAGATGTTAACACCCTAGATGCTCATGTACTCTGCCTTTTAGAACTTTGAGTAGCCAGAAGGGCTGCAGACAAGTTCTCAAGAGTTCTGGAAATTAATAAAGCCTTGGGAAAACTATAGCTTGAAAACCATTGAAGGGCAGGACTAACCTGATCTCCTTTGACAAGGTGACCTACCTAGTGGATGAGGGAAAGGCTGTGGATATTTTCTACGTGAACTTCAGTAAAGCCTTTGACTGCATTCCCCACAGCATTCAGCTGGACAAGCTGACTGCTCATGGCTTGGATGGATGCACTGCTCACTGGATAAAAAATGGCTGGATGATCAAGCTTGGGGAGTGGTGGTGAATGGAGATACACTCAGCCAATGGCCAGTCACCAGTGGTGTTTCACAGCATTAAGCATTTGGGCCAGTTCTGTTTAATATCTTCACTGACAACCTAGGCCATGGGATCAAGTGCACCCTCAGTAAGTTTGCAGATGACACCAATTTGGGTGGGAGTGTTGATCTGCAGGAGGGTAGGAAGGCTCTGCACAGGGATCTGGACAGGCTGGATCGATGGGCTGAGACCAATTGTATGAGGTTCAACACAGACAAATGCCCTGTCGGACACATGGGTCACAATAAGCCCATGCAGTGCTACAGGCTGGGGACAGAGTGGCCAGAAACTGGACAGAAAAGGATCTGAGGGTGCTGGCTAACAGCAGCTGAACATGAGCCAGTGCCTGGGTGGCCAAGAAGGCCAATGGCATCTGGACCTGTATCAACAATAGTGTGGCCAGCAGGACCAGGACAGCAATTGTCCCCCTGTACTAAGCTCTGGTGTGTCTGCACTTCAAGTCCTATGTTCCATTTTTGGGCCACTCACTACAAAAAAGACAGTGAGGTGCTGGAGTGGGTCTAGAGAAGGGCAGAAGAGCTGGTGAAGGGGCTGGAGCACAAGATTGATGAGAGGCAGCTCAAGGAATTGTTTACGCTGAAGAAAATGAGGCTCAGGAGAAACCTCACTTCTCTCTACAACTACGTGGAAGGAGTTTGTAGCCGGGGGGGGTTGGTCTCTTCTCCCAAGTAACATGCACCAGGACAAGAGGAAATGGCCTTGAGTTGCAACAGGGGAAGTTTAGATTGGGAGTTAGGAAATAATTCTTCTCTTAAAGTGTGGTCAGGCATTGGAACGGGCTGCCCAGAGAAATGATGGCATTATCGTCCATGGAAGTGTTCAAAGAATGTGTGGATGTGGCACTTGGGGACACAGTTTAGTGGTGAACATAGCAGTGCTTGGTTAAGGTTAGATTTGATGATATTAAAGGTCTTTTCCAACCTCAACAATTCTATGATTCTATGAAACAGCTTTACATGGTCAAGTTGTATTTGAGAGCAAACTATATACACAAAATGCAGTGACACAGAGAATTGAATGACCACGAGTATCAAAGATGCTGAAGGAAAAACAGCAGTTAAACTGAACAAGCAAAAGAAGCCATAAAAAGAAGTTTGAGTAAAGTGAACATAAAGCAGACAGAAATTCAGTACAATCAATTGCATCTGTCAGGTACAGAAGCTGAGAACCTTCCTGATCAGCCCTTGGCAACAAGAAAGATACCAAAACAGACGTAGCACGTTCTTCTCCTAAAATAGCACTATTTGTCCAAGTACAATCTTGTTTATGCCCCACGTTATACCGTGACATTACAAAGTCATGGAGATAGATGTCTGCTCTCAGTGCTACTAGCCCACTGAATACATGAACTTTTCCAATTATACAGAAATCAGAATGGTTTCCCTGAGTAGAATTCCATTCTCTGCATCACAGATTTAAACATTAAAGTTATATTAAAGTTATATTAAAGAGCCATAACAAAGTTAGGTTCACAAACCTCATCGAAACTTGATAACCGATGAATAATTTACATTAAGATAATACAGGTCTCATTTTAAAATGTTTCTATTATGATGACTTTTCTCTGTTAGAATCATAATTTTCCCATACCATCTTCCTTCATTATTATTTACAGAAAAAACAATTTCTGATCGTTCCTCTTAAAAGTAAAAATCCAATTAAAGATTTTGCTGCATCGGTAATGTTTGATGTAGACGATGACTGAGCATACAGGCTTTTCTTTTCAGAAAATGTATTAATAACTTGCACAGAACAAGTATTGTAATGTCTACTAGAAGAAAGAGAATAACCTGCTAGATCTTCAGTATAATGAAAGGCACAAAAGAATGCCTAGTATGGAATCAGAATCTAATAGTCCCTTAATGTAGTAAGTCTTTTTGTTTTGACTCCCGTAAACACAGAGTACACAGCTACTTCAATGTGCACCATGGAAGCATTCTTAAAAATCTTAATAACATTATGCCCAGGACCATTGCAGTTCTGTAGTGAACTTAGTAAGCCAGGACACCAAGTCATCAAATCATCTGCACTGAAAGTATGCAAGATTCACACTGAAGTCTTTGAACCAAGTTCTCCTTCACACTGAAGACGTGATCTTTTCCTCCTGAAAGGCTATAAAAACAGCCTGAATGAAACAGTGTTTACAAGTGACTCCTGGTCCCTTTTCAGTACTGGAACAATATAAATCAGATTGCTGGTTCAAATGTAAATCAGATTCAAAAGGACTAAGGACTTGCTTAAAGCAAATCATTAAGTATGTGAAAGATCAAAGTCTAGCACTCCACTGGCATCTGAGAATGCAAATGAGAGATGCAGACAAGGCTGAAGAAAAACAGAGAACTGAGGGATTCTTTCTTGGTGCAAGCACTAAAAATCTACTGGTTTAAATTAAACAATAACAATTGTATCAGTGGACGAATCCTTTCCTTATCTCATGACTTTACTTGATGGAAGTCACATTACAGGTATTTCTATAAGAAGCCAATTTGTTTTGCTTTTTCATGCTAATATTTTGATACTTCTCAAGATCTTTTACTTAAGCCAGTTTTGTTCTTTTTCTTTTAGTAAACATTGATTTATTTTTCCCCTGTCTGCATTTCAAATAGAGCTAAAACAAGCAAGGGTGGGTTTGTTTAATACCTTCAAAGGTGCTGAACCTCCTCTGGCTAGCTGGAATAAAAATCCACAGCTGTAACTAGTTCTTTATGGATAGATCCCAATTTCTTCTTAAAAGCTTCAAAAACTGTTTAAAAGAAGTACAATGCACTCTTCTTCAAAGATGACAGGAATGGTACTGTATTTTGCATTACCGTATATGGTCTCAGTACATTCCTTGCTGTCTGTGCTGACTGGAAGTTCAGCTTGATGTCAGCTTGAAGGTATGACAGTGATGACCAAAGACAGTCATCCACAGAGACAAATTACTAGGGTTTCAAGAATACCAGCTATCCTGCCAGCAAGAAAAAATGGAACACATAGTTATTAAAAGGCACTTTTGTCTCTTGCCACAGGTATATGCTGCAGAAGGAACTGCTATTTCATTTACAAGTAAAGATTCAGTGTTGCAGTGACAATACAAATTTCAGTGAATGGAGTACTATGCTTGACAAAGTGATGAGGTACACAAGATTATTACCTGTCTGTCCTTTCAAACTTCAGCACTTGAAGTAACCAATGAAAAACTTTAGAAGTATCAGACAAAAGACAAAAAATCCCAACCATCACTTTAGGATCCAGAAGAGCACATCCTTCCATTTGGTATTTAACATTCTAGATACTCAGCTTTTTCCACAGACATTCTCTCATCATTTTATGTTAACTATTTTTTGTAATAAATGTATGGGTTAGCTTCAACTGAAAACAAATGTCCAAACACAATAAATTAATTGTATGCAATCTGTTGTACCCAAAAATGCATAATTATAGAAATATATTCTAGCAACTAATGAAGAAAGACAAGGAACTCTCACAACAAAAGTTATCACAGAATTCTGCTACTTAGTCTATAGAGTATTAGTCCTTCTGGCATTAGCAAAGTATCATTCCTACAGATGTCAGATCTTGAAGTGTCTTTCCATAGACAGAGAATTGACTTGTATTGGCATGCAATCTGATTCACAAAAGTACTGTTGAAATCACCGTTAAGAGAGCACGTCTCCAGGCACATGAATCCCTGTAATGACTTGGCCTGGTGAAAATCCAGGCTTCTCCAGACATTCTGGCCTCCACATAACTCTCACTGTCAACTCAGTATACCTCTTCCAACTCATTATATTTGTTAACTTGTCTCCTCTCCTAGTACTTTAATGATGTCTCCCTCCCTCTTGATCAAAACTCTTTATTCCCTTTCTGATTACATCAGGTTACTACCTTTCACATCCTTAGGTACACTTGCAATTTTCTGTGTTTGGATGCTGGAAGAGAGTAAAGAAAAACTGAAGAGAGAACTGAATCTTGTGTGACCCCCAAGAAAGAAAAATAAGTGTGTCATCAATCCTTGAAATTCTTTTGGGTTCGTGTAATCAAAGACCCAAATGAATATCTTTACAAGCCTTTCTTATGCAGAAACAGCAATTCTATCTTTTTGACATCCTGCTAGTGCCCCACACTGACATGCCAGGAACTTTCCCCTAGGTCAAAGTGGTACAGGTCCATATTTTTACTGGTCTAGTCTACCCAGTGATACATGATCAGCTTACCAGTCGCATGTGGGAAATTCTGTTTAACATATTTCCAAGAACAATGAAAATGTAGGCCTCTTGGTCTCCCCTGTTTTCTTTGCAACTTTTGAGGCTGTTATCTTTTGTACTACAGGTTTTAAGGATGCTGCAAGCAGTCGGGAAGTATTTTGTGGCTTCTTCTGAACTAAATGGCTATTAAGTAGGCATCTGCAATTGAAGGTGACCAGATTATTTTTTTCAGTTGTTTTCTTGCAGGTCTGGTAATTTTCTATCCATCCCTCTCCCACCAGCACAGTGTATCAGAAAACCATACCTATACATCTCTGTGATCAGATCTGAGGTTGAAGGTAACACACTGATGTTGACACAAAACTGTAATAACCTGCTACTTCCTAGACTTCATGCTCTGTTCAGGTTCTACATTGTTTTCAGTAGACTACTGACTGAATTTGCAGGAGTCTGTTACTTTGGCTGAAGCAGGACCACTGATCTTCTTGCTTGCAACAGAATGTGTCTAGAAGAGCAGATCTGCTGCAATGTGTTTTTTCTTGACTGTGTCAAGGTTCTGTATGTGTATATGAACAAAGCTAGTGCTGGTAAAGCAGTAAAGTGCTCAGGAAAAACACCAACTTAGAACATACCTGAAGCAGCATTCTTCTGCACAGTTCCAGACTACATCTATCTTCCCCTGCCACTTGATGCAGAGCTGTGTCTGCCAGCCCAAATAGGAAATATGTTTGAGGTGATTGAATGGCTCACCCAAATATGCTGAACTGGCACACATTGCCACCTCATTGTAATTTTGCATCAATAAATCAACAGTTAAAAGGCATATAATACAAGGTGACTTGAAGTGGCTGTCATTAATTATGTTCTATCTTTTGCTTAGTAACCACCACAACACAGTCTTCAATAAAACTAATCCTAATTACAGTCTGACAGGTTTCCCAAATTATGCTTATGATTTATTTTAGCATGACAGTTCTGGAAACTGCAAGAGCTGTTCACTTCCTTTTTATTTCACAAGTATATCCAGCAGTTACAGTCAGAGATAAACAAACATGTAAGAAGTGACATTTCGACATCCAGGAAGCAGCCAAGCCAGTGATAGAAGATGCTAGTGTACCCTGAAAATATTAAAAATTAAATTTTTAGTAACTACAGTATCAATTTCAGAAACTGATAAAAAGGTGGCAACTTCTATCCAATCTCATATTGGAGGTAATTAATCAAAAATTCTCTTCTGTATTTCACTAGAGACTCTTAAAAAGTATTTTCTTCTGTCTATTTCAAACCAATCTGCTACCACTTTTGATGAGCATCAGAGATAGTAGTGTCCCTTGCAGGACTTGATGAACTGTAGTTCTGCATTAATTCATTTACAGTTTTATCTCTCTCTTTAATAAACTCTCTGTTAATAATATATTTTGTACTCTCCAAGTCAAACTGTTTTGGATAAAAATAGGGGAAAGAAGGGAGAAAGGGAGAAATTTTTAATTTTAAATTCCATCTCAGAATAATTCTCATCTGAATCATTTCAATGTTGTGAAATACACTTTTCTTTGTTGTTAGTCTCCTTTTCTTCTGAAAACAAGGAAAGAAAAAAGCATGTTACTGTTTTTGCCCACTTTACAAAGAAAATTCAGGATGAAATGTTACAACAGGGGAAAAAATCAGCCTTCACTAATGAAATGCACAGCAAATTTGGAGAGCTGTGTTTACGTAACACAGCTTTATAAACTTTTAATAGTTAGCATATCAGTTAGCTTTCTGTACTCCTATAAGCAGGACAGGAACCTTCATTTCTGCAGCAATGGCAGTTAGAATGAAATAAAACCTTTAAATTCATGTATTACAAGAAGAATTTCATAATCACACTTCAAAATCATGAGTATGCAGGTTACAAAGGAAGTGTCATATCTCCCATACTCTCAAGTCACTCATGCCTGGTACTGTTCCCAGGAAAGGCAGAATCCTTGAATTGGCCACACTTGTTCTGCCTCAGCTTTGGTGGAAAATAGGTTAGTTAATAAAAAATTAAAGATACAATGTTTTCTCTGCCTTCAGTCTGAAGTGTACATGTATCAGCCTTTTCTATACATTTTTGCCTTTAGCTGACATTAGTCCTAGAGCAATATATGCTGGAAAAAATTACATAGCACTGGTTGCACAACTTTAACCCTAAAACTGATTTCAGAGAGCTACCAGCCTCAAAGAACACTAATGCTCTTACCGCCTTACAAGGAGATCACTAGAAGCTTGCAACACCAGGCTTCTTTTCTGAGAAAACTTGCTCATACCAGTGCAAAGGCTCCAAGTGTTGCTCCATGCTCTGTTTGCATTGATCCTCGGCTGATATCCGGGACACTGCAGATAATGGCAGTTATAGGGGTCGGGCCACCATCAGCATTTACAGAAGAGTCTCTGCTTGATCTCACTCCCAGCACAAAGAGGCTGGCAGACCTCATGATCCAGAGTGAAGCAACAGATGGGAAGGAGGGGAGAAGAAAGAGAATCAAAGCTGTTTCACGCTTTTTGCTCAGAGGTTGCCAAAACAGGCACTGACAGCAAGTAGCCATAGGGAACTCAGGCAAGCTGAAATTCTAATTTCTCAGCAGGTGCAAAGCAAGGAAATAGCATTTTATAACAATCCCCTAGGAAACCCTACACTTTTTCCCCTCTCTCTTCCTTTCTTCTTTCTTTTCTCTTAAACAGTTTCATCCTCTAACAAACAAATTTGCCAGTGGCTTTCAACTTACAGCAACTACCTGGAGGCAACTCATGAGTACTTTGTCAACAATGCTAATCCATAAACCAAAGAAAAAAGACTTCCATTTACAGATAAAATATAGAAAATAATTGTTTTCTCTGCAAAACAGGCCTAGGAAATGTAAACTGATGCCATCGGGTCCCTAGGGCATTCTAGAATATGAGTTCTGCCTCTGTTCCAGCACTGCAGATCTCTCTTTCTCTGTCTCACTCTCCTACACATCCACATTTCTATTGTATTATACTTATTCTTGTATGTATCTCACAGAAATCACAGAGAATGACTGAATGTTCCAGTGTGTAGGCATTAACTTAACACACATTACCAATCACATGGCAAAGACTTTCCCTCGTTATCACTGGAGGACACTTCTCCAAATCAATTAATCAAAAACTATTCAATGCCCTTTTAGGGGAGAAGTAGCTTCTTTTTATTCCCTTGAACTTGGAAGCAGGGTATTTAGTTAATACAATACTCCAATACTCCATTTTTAAGGAGCATTACAAGCAACAGGGAGCATATTGAAGTGAACTAGTTATTTTTAAATCAGCCCTAAATCGAGTTAAAGTGAAACAAACATACTCATGTCCTAAAGACAAACAGCAGCTTGCAGTTAAAAAAAAAAAAAAGTATAATGATAATTTGAAGAGAAGGAAGAACTCTGAACTTCAACAAGCTTTAGAAGTTTCTACTACACTGTATCATTTAATTAGTAAACCAGTAGTTTTTCTGACTGAGAACTGTGATTTTCACCCTATCTCCTTCACCCACCCCTGACCAGAAATGAGTCCAAATAACAAAATACACTTTTTCTCCTATGACCCAGATCTGAAATCAGAATTCTTCACTTTTCAGTCACTCTGACTTCCACATCTTCTGCCAGAAAAACTCTTACTGGTATGCATCAATCCAGGCAGGAAGAAATTTAGTATCTCCACCAATCTTCTTGGAATGTCCTGCTTTGGTAGCGCTAATGTGAGAGGTGACACCCAAACACTGCTGGCTTCCTGGACTGACAACAAGTGAACCCTCAACAAGTTGTTTTCTACAAGGGATAAGACTCACTCCACTGAAGACTGAACTGTTCCATATTCATAGCCTGACACTGACTGAAACACATTAGCCTCTTATTTTATAGAGATACACAGAGGACATGTGTGACCCACACAAAAGGCAACATGGTCTTTTAACTGAGAGCAGCTCTGGTGGTAACAAGTCTCTTTGGGATGATAATGAGTTTGAGATGAACTGATCTTAAGCCCGTCTGGAAGGGTACATTGATACCCTAAAAAATATCTTAAGCTGACTTTGCACCCAGAATTAGAAAATATGATCTCTCATCCCCTCGGGTAACCATGTAACTCTTACATCTTACTTTACCCAAATGCTTCAGTAAGTAGCACCACTGAGAATGAAGAGCTGTAAAAAACCTACAGCACAACCTGACCCTTTTTCTCATTTGTTAGCCTCTCTCTCCCCTCTGCCCTTCCATCCCTGTCAATCAGCAGATGTATTATGTGCTAGAGCAAGAGGGTTTACCTATCCCAAAAAGTCTCAAATAATCTACTGTAAATGAATGCTTTTATTCATCTGCAAAATTCTGGCCTCGATGAGAACTGGAAACACCAGGTTTTACAAATTAATCTGCCTCTCCAGCAACAGTGTGGATTTTCTAAGACCCAGCTGTGGGAAAAGAACTGTCTGTAGTAAAGCTAGGCATGGCCCCTATCAGTACATGAAGTAGAAAGAAACTGAGTGGATTTGGAAAAGATGTGGAAGTGACAGCCTGAAAAAGAGAAATAATAGCCATATGATAGTATACCACAAAACAGAAACAACATAACTCATACAGTTATTGTTCCTTCTGGACCTCTGTGGTGGCATCTAATTTAAGTGCCAAACCCAGGGCATCCAGATTTTCTGTCTTTAATATTTTTTTAAGTAGCTAGTAGTCCTAAGAGGAAACAGGTTACCATGTCATGCCTAAATTGTCAGACAGCCCCTTTATTACATTGAGACCTTTTTCTCTGACCTGTTTCTCCTTTCTGCTCCAGACCTAAGGTATGGCAAAAAGTCAAAATGTTTTCTTTCAAAGCAATGAACTACACGTAAGGTCTGGGTTCAGTCTTTCCTATTCACATATTTTCCTTACTGCCCACTCCTTACAGACCAATGAAAGCTATCAAGTCCCAGAAGTATACAGCTATTTGTTAAAAGACAGCTCACTCATTCCTTTACCAAATCAGGATACATTTACTGTGGAAGAAACAACAAAACTGTGTATTTAATGTTCTATATGGCAGGCTTTAAAATTAGTATTTTCATTTTCTTCCAAAAAGTAGTGTAAAATGAAGCATTCATGGCCACAGTGAACTTTGAGAAACTAGACCTGAGGAATCCTGTTGGCCACCAAAACTAGAATTCAGACATCACAAGATGCACTTCTGTCAAGAAATTCTGAATTCAGAACATTTTCTGGTAGGAATATCAGAATCAGAAGACTCTAGACATATTTTAACTGGAGTTTGATGAGTTGCTGATATAGCTGGTTGTCAAACACAGAAGTAGGACTGGGTGCGCCAACTCAGGAGGTCCCTTTCCAGGCTGTGCCCCCAACTACATGATGCATTCTCTCAACTTGGCTCCAACAAACCCTGCATTTTCTCCTATTCAGGGTGGTCCTACTGCAAGTCATTTTTACTACTGTGAAAATATTTATAGTAGGTGTACAAGTTGTCTTCCTGGGGCTGCTGTCCAACAGCATTTTAGAAGAAATCTCAGACTGGGGAAAGAAAAAAACAACTAGTGGCACTCAGAGATACATAACTATTTCTTTTTGCCTCTGCTTGTTTCTTGGTCACTTACTTGAATGATGCCAATACCACATGTGTGCCAAGTAAGAGTTGACTGAAGACATTCTTAGCCATTTCAGAAACCTGACACCAAAAGAACAGTTCTGTATGTCTCCTTTAACATACAGTACAAAAAGTAACAGCTTGGATTCTGAAGAGTCTGATCCACAAATCAACCAGCATACATATACCACATGTATGCTATGGAAGAACACATGGAAAGCAGATAAAGTATGACTAAAACATGTTTCTATCACTTGACATTTCCCACAATGAACAAGTAGAAAAAATAAGTCCCCCCATCCCTGAGAGAGAGCTTGGGATGCTTATGCAAGCACTATAGAAGTGAAATATCAATAGCCAAAGTAAACTCTGCTTTTGCCCTTTTTTCAATTCCTTTCTTTGCTGTCTTCTAAAAGGACACCACACTGAAGGAAACACACTCCTTGGTGTTCAGAGTGCACTGTTAGCTAGGAGAAAGAACTTACTCACTCACTCAGCACTTCTCCAGAAAACACAACATTTGACCAAAGAATCTCTGCCTAGAAATGCTGATTCACTAATGAGTGGGATCGCTGAGCAAAAGCAGCAGTGATGCACACATGTCATTGGCTTTGTCTCCCACAGTTCAACACAAAAGACTATCAAATAATCACGTTGCTATAATGTCATTCTTGTCCTCATTTCCTCAGATCAGCCTGCAGCCAGAACACGCAGGTGATGCTGTGAAAGAAAAGGTAGTGATGCCTATGTATCTGAAATCAAGGGAAGCCTTGCTGACAGTCTCCTACAGAAACCCAGGTGTAAAGTTCAGCCCCCTTGCCTTGAAGCAGTGAGGAGTGTCTTGCCTATTTGCAACACAACAGCTTGACAGGGGCACATGATCAGCAAAAGATCTATGCTGCAGACAGATTTCTATGCATTTACTTATACGCCATGCAGAAATCCACAAGCTGCTTCTCCAGTCCAGAAGGGAATACAAATTCACAGCTACCATCTACAAACTTAAATCTGGAGTCAGATTTTAAGTGAACAGGGATTCAGTGAAATTTGAAGAAGCTTTTTGCCATATGCCATATGGTCTCCCCACATTTTAAAATTCTGTCTTTAACAACATTTTAAGCAAAATACTAGTCCCTCTCTCAGTAGCCCACCAGGCACCTCATTTTTGCAATGCTGCAAGCCTGTCTAAAACACCAAAGGCGCAATAAACCTACTTCACATGAACAACATGACAGGTTTAGGAAGCCCATCTACCAGAGCCTCCAACCAGAGTTTGGATCTACTCTCAGAAAAGGACTGATTCAGAAAAGGAATATATTCATTCAGCGATTTCACAGAGATACTGCTGTCTTGAGAATCTTGCTCCACAGTTTTGACACAGGAAGAAACAATCTATATAAAGAGATAGCTTCTTTCTAGGGATTTATATAGTGTTTCCTTGCAATAAAGATTGTTTCTAGCCATAAAAGAAAGCAACAAAGGTCAGAGAACATTCTTTGGTCCAAAGCCTAGCATTAAGAGATGGATTAGAGCTTGTGAAGAAATTCTGAGTTTATAAAATTGCCTGATAAAAGCACAGTATAGTTCTTTACATAGAGAAGAGTTGCAAGAAATTGACTTGCTGTTTCTGCAGCTCAAAGCTTTGAATCGATACTGTGGAAACCATTTCAGGTTTCTCCCATTGGCTCCTCTGGGCATGGAATTACGCTTCAAACAACCTGTATATCTAAAGCTCCAATTATTTTGCTGTATCTGGAGATTATCCCTTGGGCTTTTCTCTGTGATTATTTCCTCCAGATGCTTTTATTCTATTCTAGAAATCATTTAACGTATAATGTAAATTCCCCATAACATGATAGAAAAGACAGTTTGCTTTGTCAGCCAGAAAAAAAGTCAATGCAAATGATTTTGTCTCTTTTTACATAATTTACCTGGCTTATAGTATCTTTAGATGTCAGTGTACAGGGGCCCCTATACTAGTTCTTCAAGGGACTACAGCCCTGTTCTTAACAACCCTTTTTACTGCTGTCTTGTCAATATGAGCTTGACAGAAGATCTCACAGAGAGGGAAAAAAAATACAGAGGTAGAGCAATTCTTACCTACTAACAACTTTTAGCAACAATAACAATCTGCCCCTTTACCTCTCCAGCTACCTTAAAATTATCCCAGAGACACTGAAAAGCAGTGACTCAATTCAGCCTCATTTGCATAGGCAAACAGCTACTTAAACTACTTATGCATTTGCACACCAATGGCAAGAATGCACAGAAAAGCATTTGAAAGCTAATAAAATATCAGCTTGTTGGCAGAAAGCAAAAGAAAACTAACCGATCACAGGAAAAATCTGACTCTTAGAAAAGTGTCTGACAACCACACAATGATTATAAATCCGGTTTAGAGAAATGCTGACTTCTGTCCATTGCTTTTGCATTTGAATAAGTGATTCTGGGCACTCTTTCATGAGATATTCCCCCATATTAAACCACAAGATACTGGGAGGGGTGGGTATTAATTATTTGATGTGAAATGTCTTTCTCCTTTTTAAAACCTGAATGTTTATCTTTTAAAAAGATCCCAGGGTCCAGAAGAATCATTCCAAGCAGCTTATTTTTACCTGAGTCATTTCAATAAGCTGATTGACAGCAATATTTAATAACCATTTTAATGGCCCATGGTGGGGAAAGTGGGAACAAACATTAATGGGCAGAGCTGCTTCATAATCCAGACTTTTCTGGGAGCTGTCAATGTATGGTATAATTACACCCCAAAATAAAGTCTGAGAGGACCCAACAAGGAAGACTTCCCAGCTTTGTGAACTTAAAAAGAGACCATGGATTCAAAAGTGCAAGTGAAGAGTTCTTCTGGAAAGCAAACTGATTTTTTTTCTAATTTGAATCTACATTTGAGTAACCTAAGATTTGGTCCTTAAGGCAATAATTCCTATGAAACCCAAGTGATGATGAAAGGCTTACTGCTCTGTTACTCTTGCTACTGATATTTGTATTTCCAGGATGAGAAAATCCTGATAGTGTTGCACATAGCCATACTACTCTGAAGTGCTGTCCAAATGAGCCAGAGATTCCTCAGGCAGATGATAGGTGAAAAGGTGACCCCAACCAGTTGTATCATGCACCAGCACAAACATTAATACTCCTGGATATAAAACAGTATGATACATCAATTAAAATAGTACCTTTTTATGTACTGTACAGACACTTTAACTTAATTTGCAGTTTACTTGTCATGCAGGCAATGCAGGAAGTCAGCTACAAATCTGAGAAGAAAGGATTACTAACAATTGAAAATCTAGGACTGAAAATCCGTATCAAAACTTCCACCAAACACAACTGAAAGTAAACATTCAGTTTCCTGAATGAAAAGTAAACATTCAGGTTTCAGAAACACCTTCCATTAACTGAAATATTCTACAAATTTCTTCTTTCCTATTGAAGGAAATTTGAAAAACGGTTTCTTCTGCAACCAGGTAGCAGTAAGAAGGTGTTTGAAAATTTGTTCTAAGTACTGGTCACATTTTTGCCATGAAAGCTTACTGTAGCCAGTTGCAAACCATTACTTAGCACCGGAGGATTTTTCCATGCTTATAAATTATAAACCTCAGCACAGTCAATGCCAAAAAGGTCAGCTTACATGTTTGTTCAAAAGTGAAGTCTCTTGCAAGTAAAAATATGTATTGCATCTAGTTCAACTTTTTCTTCATTTGTATTTTATAATACGAATTTTAAACATTTCTTCTGTAAGCATATTGATATCTGTTAGCTATGAAACATTCTGTACATTTAATACCACTGCACACCCAAATCACCTGTTGGCATCTCCAAGTTATGTATTTAAAAGTTCAAGGCAATGAGGTACTTAAACATGTTAGGTTTGAGTCAGCAAAACATAATCATGTACTTAAATTCAAACATGACTCATTGAAATAGCTCCTGAATTGAAATCTCCATTGAAAAATTATTCATTTGAATCTATAGGGCTGCACAACTCTTCTATTATGTTCTTACTGAAAAAAAAAATAGCTATTTTCTATGTCTGTTGAGGGCATGCCAGTTAACAGGCCTGAAAAACCCCACTGGATACATTTTAAAACTGCCTTTCTTCCAAAAATGTCTACTGCTATTTGAAAAACTAAAATTATTAGCATTATTTTTAATCACAAAATACAAGAATGTTTTTTCAATTGCTATTCAGTGGGAATGTTTTTTAACATATTTGGATATCACTCTACACTCTAATGTTGCCTATTCCAGAAAATCCCTTTAGCAACATTGTTAATCTTTTTATAAATCTAATTTTCAAGTCCTTATAAAATCTACAACCTCATAGCCATTGTGCTTCATAATGTCAAATATTTCTGGTCACAAAGATGTTCTTCCAGCCTTACCTATCACCATATGAAAATATATATAGCATGTAATTTATTCTGACATTTATAGTACAACACAAGACTTTCATTTCATATTCTGTGCTATATATATTCAATAGACACAGAAATTCTGTGCATCTGACAATATTATTTCATTGAAGAAAAAATAAGATTACAAATTATATTTTATCTGAACTATAGTATTTAGGTTGGGTAATGAGTGATGACAGACCTTATGGCACTTCAATGTTGACTTAATCACTTATTATTCTGAAATGGTTTTGGCTTAGTCGGGTTTTAGTTGTGGGAGAATCATTGACACACAAACACAATTTACACTATGGAGAAATTTCACCAAATGTAAGTATCCATATTTGTACCTCACCAAATAGGCAACTATTTTAAGGCATTGACATGGTGAAGGATTTCTTTGGGTTTATTTCATCCTATTGCAAAAGAAGAATTGAGCTGGTCGGAAGCAGAACACCAACTGAATTAAAAGACTGTTTTCTCAACGAGACAGCCTCCATGCAAATTCTGGTCGTGCCTAGCCATGTTTGATTGATGATAGCTGATGGGATTACAGCCTAGTTGAAGCAGCCCACAGTACACAAATGTGCTATTAGTAGCATGGTACATTAATCAATAGTGATGAGTACAAAAAAAATTTAAAGTACTCTGATCTCAATATCTTTTACTTAGTTTTTGTATGCAGTAACGGGAAATTTAAGCACAAACTCATGTGCCCTGATCATACACTATATCTTAATTGTATATTCAAAACTCTTGCTTTAAAAAGTTTTTTGTCTACATAAATACAGCCTACAAAACTCCCCAATCTCGTCTTCTAAAATTGTACTATATTTTTGCTTTGGACAATAAACAAGAAAGGAAAAGAAATTAACTTTTGTTAATTACATCAACGTCTAAAAGAAGCATAAAGGAAGACAATAAAGTCTGATCCTATTGAATAAAATCTCTTAACTAAAAACATGCTAAATCAGATCTATGATAAACTCAAGGCCTAAATGAGACATCACCTTTTAAGATCAAGCAGACAGAAGATTATCTTTATGTCTGAAATCATCTTCTTAAAGTATATGTTTTGCTGCCATCCCATTTAAAACATAAATCAAGTATGCCTACTGAGTACCAAGGACAACCAGTTGGTAGCCCACATGTAAAGTCAGGCAGTTCATATTGATTCTCAAATCTGCAACTCATCCCAGCTCCTGGCAGCTCTCCAACCACATACTGAATTTCTAGTCTAACAGCACCTGGGATTCCCCATCTCAATGCTCATCACAATGTATAAAAACATGAAAGGAAGATGTCAAGCAAAGATTGCTGTAATAGAGTTTAAAGACGGAGAGATGGGTTCAATGTTAGAACAGCTCCAGTGGACATAAAAATAATGTCAAGAGCAGAGAAGGTAAACAAAAGGTTATTTATATGCTGTTACAACTATACTGCCTTCACAATCACGTTGGCAGGGGCGCAGAAGGTAACACAGTAGTGTACAGAAGCTAGTATCCACAGATTCAACTGTTCAGTCTACCTCACAAACCAAACACTTGAGAGAAAGTCCAAGTAAATCCATAATCCCAAATGTCATAAAGTGTGACTTCAGGTGAGATAAATAAAGGAAGGGAAAAAATCCTTTTTCATCTCTATTTTAATGGCTGGAAAAAAAATCTTTTTAAAGAATACAAGTCTTAGTATGCTGCTAAAACCCATTAAAATTTCATTGTGTTTTGAGCACACATAATTTTTAAACCTGAAGTAAATCTCAGATGGTAGTTTTAAACAATCAGGTACAAGACTCAGCTTCAGCTTCCTGTTAACTGAGTCTGGAAAACATAGTACACCACAGAGAAGTATAACAAATGTGAAAACAGTTTGACTCAGAGGCCACTGCCATCCTAAAATGGCACACAGAGAAAGACCAGAAAAGAATGGCAATTAGCCCGACAATAATGACACTCAGCAACCAGTCTATACAGTCAATCCTCCCCAAGACAGCAAAGAGGAGAAAATATTATGATTAGATTTTGAAGTAAAACTCAGTGATCAGCATAAAGAAAAGTGTAAGCCAAGGTTCTAGTATTTCTTTATTACAAAATCCAATGTGTGCATCTGCTGTTTCATTTTTCACTAAATCTGCTAGGACAAGAAAGAAAGAAAGAATCTTTACAGGTGCAACTTTATAATATAGATTATATCAAAATGCAACCTATTCATGCTGAAAGTAATGCAACATACTCTGTTTTTGAGAATGTACCCCCTATAACAGATTTGTGAGGGGATGAAGAAGATGCCTCTCCTTTACTGAGGTACTTCACATACACCTCTAGAAAAGTGTCAGTCACTGGAAAAGAAGGAAATGTATACGAGATGAATGCACTCGTGAAATTTCTCCATCAGAGCATGAGACACAGAGCTACTGACAGAAAAACCATAAACATGTATTGAGGGAACACCAACAACAAATGAAAATTTACTACCTTTCTATGACACAGATTGCACTAGCATGCTTAGTTTAAGGAAGAACACGGTGCTAGAGTAAGAGGATAAAGGAAAGATGTCTTACTGAAGAGACCCCACTCACATGTGGGTGTTTATCTAAATCCAGTTTTTTAAAGATCTATATCACAAATGAGGTTTTAGCAACTTGAAGAAAGGCATTATCCCATGTAGGTGATAACAGATGGATAAAGACATTCAAAAAAGCTTTTAAATATACCTGAGTGGTTCTGCATTTTAATACCATGAACCAGTAGCAACATTACCAGGAATTTTCCATCTTTACACAAGGATAGAGTAACACTGTGCTGCCTGGACTTGTTCATAATCCCTAGGCCAAAATGCCTTGAACCTGGATGTGCAGTGAAGGCAAATTCCCAGCTGGGAGTGTTAAAATGAGTTTCAGTGAAGCTTACCAGTCTTACAGATCAAAGAATATTCTGTCAAAAGACTGGTCCTGCATGGAATTACCTTCCAAAATATAAAATAGCTTGCTTGTCAAGTCAAAAGTTTTGATATGAAGAGAGACATTTGTATTATCTCTAGTCCTATTACCTCTCTATAGGAGCCCTCTTCCTAAATATGAATATTGAAGGCAAACAATTTTACAGCTTCTGTGTCTGTCAACTTTTACTTATAGACTACTTGAATAATGGAAATGAGCTGTTCATGGTAGGGGTAGAGCATAAGACAGTTCTTTCTCTCTAGGTGTGTTGGCTCTGCCACTTTTATTTTGCTGACAGCAATCAGGGGCTTTCTGATGCTGAGATCCCTGATTTTGATAACACACACAACATACACTAAAATCTTACAAGTTACTTTGGCATGACACTCATTTTTACACTGCTGTACCATCAGTGACTATAATCTTCCAGGATTATAGTTTCATGCATACTGGCAGCAGAGCTGACTTAAGAAGTTCTGGATAGCCCAGCCAGCAGCAGCTTCTCAGCAGTGCAGCTAAACTGTGGGACCAGCCTGAAAAACAGTTCTCTGGAAAGAGCTGGTTAAAAATAACCTCCAAAAAATCAAAGGGAAGAAAATTACTTTACACCACTGAAGTTAATGTCTTATAAAACTGCATGTAGGACAGTCTGCTTGCCTGATCTTTCTTGGGTATAATGAGAAAAGACTGCAGTGATGATTTGTAAGCGGAGGATGCAGCTAGAAAAAAGTAGGGAGACTTCTGAAATGAGGGACAGCTAGTTCATAACCAGTGAACAGGACCCATCTTCTCCATGGGACCCACAGATAAGAGCCTGAACACTGTCACAGTGTTGTGGTTTAACCCCAACAGGCAGCCAAGCACCACAGAGAAGCTCACTCCCCCACCAGTGGGATCAGGGAGAGAATCAGAACAATAAAAGCTGGAGAACTTGTGCATTGAGATAAAGTCAGTTTAATAGGTAAAGCAAAAGCTGTGCACACAAGCAAAGCACAACAAGGAATGAATTCATTACTTCCCATGGGCAGCCAGGTGTTCAGCCATCTCCAGGAGAGTCCCATCAAGTACAGCAGTGACTTGGGAACACCATCACTCCAAATGTCTCCCTCTTCTTCCTTCTTCCCCCCATTTTATATAACTGAGCATGATGTCCTATGGTCTGGAATATCCCTTTGGTCAGCTGGGGTCACCTGTGCTGGCTATGTCTCCTCCCAACCTCCCACGCACCCCCAGTCCCCTCACCAGCGTGGCAGTACGAAAAGCTGGAAAGGCCTTGGCTCTGTGTAAGCCCTGCCCAGCTTAACATAACAGAAACATCCCTGCATTCAGCACAAATACAAAACACAGCCCCATACCAGCCACCAAAAGAAAATTAACTCTACACCAGCAAAACCAGCACACCCAATTTTCTCATTATCCTCATTTCCAAAGTCATCTCATGTTTGAAAGCAAGACTCTCTGTTCCCAGATTCCTTATCCCACGGTGCACACTTCTTGGTTCCATGATCAGACTTAGACCTGTTATATATGACAGCAGAAAGGTGGGAACTATAGCTTGGTAAAGCATCCATAAAAGTCTGGCATCTGCTGACTGAAATTTTATCTATAGATAGGTGTTCTTACAACCTTAATTGTAAGATTACCATCATAAAGCACAGCCAGGATATATATGCTTACATATATCTACATGCACATATATGGTTGGAAGGACAGATTAATATTAAAGGAACGTTCACAGACAAGTGTATGTAAAATTTCAAGAGGTTAGAACTACTTGTAGGAAAATTTGCTTTTATTGTTTAAAATTACATTTTACTCACTTGTAATATTATTTTTCTCCACTTCACTATTGAAACATTAAATTATCCTTCAGCTGTGTACTTGGATTTGACCATTTTATAGTCCACATCAAAGCTGTCACACAGCAATTGTATTTTGATTGCAAAGATCACGCTTCTTTTTTCTTTTTTCTTTTTTTTTTAAGAAATAGACTGGCAAAGATAAAACAGTGATTTTTTCTGGGGCTGGACTTCCATCCAGCTGTCCCCAAATACAATGTAAGCATTACAGAAAGCTGTCTGTTCACTGTTACTCTGAATGACTTAGAGCTATTTCAAATATCCTTCAGTATCACTTGGCAACATTCTTGTCTTTTGAAGGTTTTATGAAGAACTACATAAGCTCATTTTGTTATCAATCATAACTTGTATAATTTGGACCCTTTTAGTCATTTGGAAACTGTTGTATGGTTTCTATAGAAAATCCTGGAGATATGGCATGAAGCATAAAACTGCATTTCTAATTCATCTGTCTGTTACTGAGTAGCAGCCTGCTTCTTCATAAAATTCAGTTGTCTGTGATTACCTTAAGACAGAAGAAAAGCTTAAAACATTTCAAGAATATGGAGAAAAGATGCCTAGGAAATAATTTTTACATTACCAGTGAAAAGACATATAATGCATTTTTCTACAGATCTAAGTTATGGCTGACAGTTTTGTGAAGCTTTATGTATTTCCACACCTGAGAATCAGCACCCTACGAAGAACAACTCTAAGACCAACTTTAAAGCAGGAAACATTGCAGTCACTTGTATGTCCCTCACATGAATAATCAATACCTAACCGTGAAAGGATGCAAGTTCCAGCAGCCTACTGTTTCAATACATACTCAAATTATATCTGACAAGTGAACATTTTATACGGGTCTGACCAGCAAAACATCTGCCTGCCTTCACCTCTCAGCACTCTCTGGCTTGCAGCTGAGCATCTAAATAGGACAACAGAACTGTGGTGTTTCTCCATTTGCAAATGCATTACATGTAAACAGTGATTACAATGTGCTTAGGTACTGTAACAACTATGAAAATATCCCACATAATTTCCTATGAGAAATTCAACCACTGACATCTGCTACTGTTTGGGAGTCACATCGTAAAGAGCCACGTGTAACTAAAGTTCTGTCAAATTACCTGTGCTTTTACATCATGACTTTCAAAAGGAAACCTAGTGTCATAGCAGTGGTGATAGACCAAAGCCCCTGCTGAACAAAATATGTATCAGGAGCTCTTTTGGCATGACCTGTTCCACTGATAAGTCCCCTATTGTTGCAGAGCTCAGGATCAATTACAAAGCCACAAACTCAGTGAAACATTTGGAAACAGTTTCTAAATATTTATGTAAGCCCCCCAGGGAGACAGCAATAGCTGCAGAAACTTATTACAAGGGTCTCCAGAACCCATTTCTAAGTTCTTTCGTGCATCTGTCACCTTCCCTCCTGCTCCCACCCACTTCAGGATTCAACTGCCCAGTAACTTACAAAAACAGAACTATGTGTAGCTGTGCCAAATACTCTGGGAAGAAAAAGCAACTGGCTTTTTCTAGACTAAAATGTTGCCCAAGGTTAATTTCAGCAAGGAGTAGCATATGACAAGGAACATATTTTTTAGTTGAACAGTGGGAGTTGTTTTAGCTTAATACACTTTCTGAAGTGTGCTATCACTATGACAAATATACATCTTCACAAGGACAGCTTTGTTAGAAGTGTTACTGATAAGAATCGGAGAGAGCGACGGAAATCGCAGTCTTCACAGAACTGATCCTGAATCTCGAAATGTTATGGTTTAAATACACGAGCAGATGGCATTTAAATAAGTTAGAAGAAAAGAAAAGGAGAATTCATATACAACAAGAGAGACCAGGGAAAGCAAGTTTAGCAGTACCTGCCAGAGATCCACAGAATTTTAATTAAGTGATTCTTTAAATGTCCATATACCATTTTAAGAAGCTTGCTAGCAGCTTGCCAGCACACAGGAAGCAAGGTGGGGCGAGGGGGAAATGCACAATGGTAATCCACTTGTTAAAATGAAAGTTGTTCAGCCATCTTAATATTTTCATTGTTACACTGCAAATCACTGGTTTCCTTAATGTAAAAACGAAGTTGCTTCAGGCATGGAACTGCAAACGTAGCATAATTCATTGTGTTGGGATATTTTTCAGTTACAATATCCTTAGCTAAAGCAATAAAAGGTGAGCACATACATCCCTTTGAATTTCAGTAGCTTACAGAAACTAGCTAGTACAGGTGGAAGGTTTATAACTAAGCCAGCAGAATCTAGATAGATTTATTCAGCTCAGTAGCTATATACTTTTTCACATCTTTTGTATGAACAGAAATCTCAGGCCTACTTAAGTCCCACTTTAATGTGTTATGATCTTTTCAAGACACTGTCATAATCCCTTGAAAGAAGCTCCTTGTGCTCTTTGCTGATATTTGAAAATGTATCTTCTTTACATCTGTATCTATAGGGTTTTTTTACAGAACAGAAGTAAGATGTGAAAGCTCATTTTTACACATCTGCAGAAAGACTTTTAACTGTTTCTAATATTCAGGATATTTTCAATAGGCGGCAACTTTTTTCCAACTCCTACTGCACCCGTAATGCATATCTTTTAGATTTACTAGGAAAAATATTAATTTGTGTGTGTGTGTATGTATTTCCCTCATCTATTTTATTTATGGCACAAGGTTCATAGTGAAGAAGAATGTTCTTAGTAGGGCCAATTATGGAGCTGTCATGATCTTCACATTACATTATGTGTGAATAAGGTAACATTTTAAAATACATACATGCATATTTCAAAACCAGCATAAGAAAATAAACAAAGCCAAATACAAATCAGTTTAAGTAAGGCAGTGGGAAAAGTGTTTTCTCATCAGTTTTGCCTAGTGAAACTCCTGTTTCTCGATGCAATATATTTGCTGACCTCAAATCAGCATCTAATGGAAAACAAACTTTGTCACAATACCATCTGGAGAGCATAACAAACTATCCCAAAGGAGCACAATCCTTCTAAAATTGAAAACATGGAGAGTTAACAGGAACATTTCTTCAGTGCTGCAGAGGGGGGGAAAAAAAAAAAGGAAAACAAAAAACCAAAAACTCAATTGTTTTTCTTCTCACTTACTTTTAGCAATGATACCAATATGAAAAATAAGTAAATTCACATACTCTTAAAGTTCCTAGTAATCAGCAATAAACTGTTAGCAGTATTTTTTAAATTGCTGTGAAAACAATTGCTATCTATGCAAAAGGAACAACACAGTCCAAGTATTGTTAAAATCTCCTTTTAGTCTTTCTGCATGGAAGTTGTCATTCCAGCCATTCAGACTTTGAGTAAGTGGCAGAAGGTACAGATTACCCCTGAAACTACAGTTAAGCATCCCAAATCAGTTTGCTAACAACTCTTCAAACAACAAGTGCCTTCAGTGAAGGAGACATGCAGGAGAGATGTCTTTTAAGGTTTTCTTGCCTGTCTTGACCAAGGAAATAGGCTATAGTGTGACTTTCAGGTTAAATAAAACTGTGCTTCTGTATTTGTTTTTCTGCCATGTAGCTCTGAGCTTTGCATGATAACTTTCACAGTGTCACACCACCCCAGAAAGTAACTCTCACGGTATCCTAATGACATATAGACCCTATCCTATAATAAAAACTACTGTTCATAATGCCTATACAAACATGAAGTTTATTGTGTACCAAAGGCCTAAGCTTTTCCTACATACGCTCCTCTAAGATAAAGCTACAGTTGCTTGTATAAAAGGTCTCAGCTGCTGGTCAAAGTCTCTGATGAGCCCTCTTGACTCTCAAATCAAACAGGTTATTAAAATTGTTCTGTAGCCTCTCTTAAAAATAAAATTAGTTCAAAACCTGGACATGGTCCATCAGGTATAAGAGCCCTGCTCAGGCAAGTGAAAGGAACTATAATGAAAACCACTTCAGTCACAGCTATGTAAAAAGTATTTTGGATTCATGAGCTTTTAGACATTTAACCATCTCATACCAGCTAGAAGTTCACACAGTATTCTGGTGATTCCGATAATTTCTATGAGATTTCTGTGCCTGTCAAAGATCTTACCCCATTTTATAAATCATACAGAAGTACTCACCTTGTCTTTTATCCATCTAAAAATCAGAGATCAAATTTAAACTATCCAGATTAGTTTCCTCTCTGTGTAGTCAAAAGAGATAGCTTTACTGGTACCTTCTCAGTCAAGATTTATTTTTCCTAACTCATGATAAAATGCATCATTTTCTGAAGGTATGTGTGTTTCTAACAAGGTAGAACACTAAGAATAGACACTGCTGAAATTCAGTGCACCCACTTCTACATTGGTACTAACCGCTCAAATGACATACTGAAGAGCAGCTTGGGAAAAATCCATTTACATTCAGGTGAAGGATTCTCCTGGCTCAAAGACAGCCCTGACATTTCCAGGGAATCTCCCACAATCCCACATCCTATTACCCTCTCATAACAACATTACCCTCTGGTATGTTTTTTTTCTTTTTTTCTTTTTTTTTAATTACTCATTTAAAAGCCAAGTTGCTTTAGCCGAGTAGCCAGCGGGGATATTGTCAGACTTGGTCACCTTCTGTTTACTATGGGCTGACTGAACTGTTACTGGCAATAAAACTCCTGTCTGAACACTCTCCTTATTTGAGAGGTATGGACTCTATTAATAATAGAATTCACAATTAAGAGGGGAGGGAAATCACAACACAATGAAAAGAAAACATTCCATTCAGAAGGGGATTATTTCCACCAGGGCCCATTCATCTTTATTCTATATAAAGCTACTTTTTTCCTATACATAACTTTTCCCATCTCCTGCAAACAATATCAGACTTGCCATGCTAATGCAACAGAGAGAGATCAGGTACCCCTTAACAAACTACCAAAACCTGTTAGAATGCCCACTGTGAGGCATATTAAACTCACTAATGGAAATAATTGGTTTATTATTTGAAATAGTTTAGAGCAATATAGTAAGTCCTAAATGATGACTATTTTTTCCCTCCTTTGTTAACATCATACTATGGATTGATTTCCTATGTGGTTTGTTTCAGTTTAGTAATTCACAGTTCCTTTTTCTGTATCAAAGCATTGTTCTGAGAAAACACATTGCTTTTCCCTATGGCTGGAGCTGGAATTTTCTTTCCCCTGGTGTCCTGACCAGTTTCTGTTTTGAAGTGCTCACAGCTTAGAAATAAAAAACACCTTGCACCCCAAAGCCACACCCCAAATCTCAAAACAGAGGCTTCAAAGGCCAGGGAAAAAGTAACAGTTTTTCCATGTAGGAAAGATCTGTATCAACAAATAGTCATCTGTGTGCAGAAGTGTTATGCTTACTTCAAGTCGTTGGTCAAATAGTAGGCTTCAACTCTGCTGCCTAAACATGGGTGACAGCCCCCACTGAGATGGTCAAAGCTATTAAACAACAGTAAATCCATGTGAAACTGTCAGGTATGGGCCAGCCATGGCCCAACAGAATCTCATCTGGAGGCCAGCAGTACATTAGCTAAGAGTTCTCAGGATACCCCATGGCATTTAATAGTACCAGCTAATTATGTTTAGGCACATGAATCAAGTTCTTAGTGCCTGTTCTCCCACCCTTCCTCATTCCGAAAGTACTGATTAATGCTTTAATTTTATAGACAAAGAAGAAAAAACAAGCTATCTTAATTGGTGGTGTACAGTAATTTCGGTTCAGAGTTGGACAGGTGGCAGGAAGCCTCACCTTGCTAGACAGAAAGTATGAGGGTAGAATTGTGAAATTTTTAGCATAACTTAAGCAGAAAATGGAGGCACCAACATGGAGGTTCACCCTAGAAGGAACAACAGAGACAGGAGGAAGGACAAACGAAGGGGAAGAAAGCAGTAGCACAGAAAGTGCTGATGGAGATGATGGAAGATCAAGCAGGGCAGAAGGCAACATTGCAATGAATAGGTTAGGAACATGTCCAAGAGTCAAGCTAATAGTAAAGCACTTAAATCAAAATGAACAGTAAATCACTAGTGCTCACAGCAAGTCACCTGGCTAACATAACAACAGCATTTCAATACTTTTTCTCTGGGCCTGCAATGACTCACACTGCACCAGGCAGCAGCAGTTCTCTCTCACCAAAATATTCAGTCAACAATCAGGGAATGGAACAGAGGTATGTGAGTTTCTTTTAAAAATCAGAACGGGAACATTCCCCTGCTAAACTTCTTCATTCTAATGGCTGAGCTATTTCTCACATCATAAGAAAGAGTTTAAATTCTTCAGGGACACACTTTAAAAACTGAATCCTGTTCTCCAAAAATACTCCATGAGCAAATGTTAATGGTCCAATCTTGTCTTCCATTGTGCAGCATGCTCACTAAATCCCTTGGAAAATCATTTTCTGAGACTTTGCACTCACAACTTCAAAGTGTTTTATGCAGTATAATGAAAACAAAACCATATAATTTTTGCATGAAGCAGGTAATTAGTATCCCAAACATACCTGTAAAGGAAAAAAATCCACCAAACAATAACCACATAAAACATATCAGATGAAACTCCAAAGTTTACTATACAGCAAATCTACAGAAAAATATTTTTAAGAAGTCTGAAAATATATTCACTTGGGGGTGTTGGTGGAGGAGAGGCTGGACATGAGCCAATCTGGTCTGTATCAAAAGCAGTGTGACCAGCAGGGCGAGGGAGGGGATTTTGTCACTCTACTCCACTCTCATGTGACCCCAGATGCAGTGGAGTCTTGGAAAAGCCAGTCAGCCTCTCCACCTCAAACCACTTACAACTAAAGAATCACAGCTGTCCACATGGCAAGAGTGCTTGATTACCTTATCATTCCCCACAGTGTGACTTTTATTCTGACCTTTGAAGCCCCTCTTTTAAGGTGTTTTTTTGAGTTTTGGGGGTTTTTTTCTTTTTAAATTTCTAGGCTCTGTTCACTTCAAAACAGCAACTGATCAGGGCTTTAGGGGGAAAAATTCAAGACTATTCCAGTCTCAAAGACCCTCATAAGAAAAAGCTCTATGCATGCAAAGCACTTTTTTGTACAGTGCAAACAGGATTAAAACTAACTGTGATATAAATACATAAATATTTTGTAATCACTAGCCATAGGAATATAATTAAAAATCCTTCTGCATATCTTTTTAGATTAAATAAAATTCAATACTTTATCTACCCATCACTTTAACTAAGGTTTATAATGATAGTATTATAGTCTTGGAAAAATCTAGGTTTTTTTAAAAGACATTCTTTATTTTTCATAAATTAAATTAATATAAAAATTATTGAAACCTTAAACAAGCACCTTCCAGTTCAGAGTATGGTGTAGGAAAAAATGCAGAGACCCACATGCTAAGTAGAACTTTTAACTGTGGAAATTGTTAATTCAAGTTAGAGAAATTCCCAATTCACATTCATTACCAGAATTCACATCAATTGGAAAACAAATCTACTTTTCCAGTGCATTCAGAAGGCAATACAGACCACATAAGATGTAAAAAAATCTCAGCCACAGCCATCTGATTGCATGTAAGCACAGTTAGAAAGCCTAGTCACCAACAGTCAGGTAGTCAAGAGCAACAGGAGGAAGTGGTTCCTACAGAGAACACTGGCTGATGTATTATAAACTCAGATAAGAAACACTAGTTCAAATGCCTTGGAAATGGACCTCAGTGACTCAGAATTGAACAAATGAACACAGATCTTTCTGATACAGCAACACATCTGAAGAGCCTACATGTCCTCAGATACTCCTACCATATAGAGAGTTCAAATGGATGAGACATAGATGACTAAGTGCTTGGCCAAGGGTGGCAGGTCTGTTGTCCAGGGAGAATCACCTATGGTTCCAACTCTAACACACACACACAGCCCCACACACACCACTGACACTAATAATGTCTCACTCAGTAGCTGCTACAGAACCTCTTTAGGTTTAAGCTTTTTCTTGTTAGAACTGGAAAGTACCTGAAACAATTTTTTTTAAAAAAATCTACGTTTGAAACAGAACATTTTCTATAAAACTGTTGACATTAAAAAGCTTTCCAAAGTACATTCTTCATTTTTAACTCCCACTTTCACATTTAGAAGTGAAATTAAAAAGTTTGTAAATGCCCCCCCCCCAAAACAAAATTCTCATTTTTCTTAAAACCTTAATAAAGTACTCAATCCTTTGCAGTGGTGACAGCAGTAAATCAGGTGAGTCCTAAGCTTTAGGAAAGTCCAGGTGCATTTTCAGTATCAACGCATCTTCCTGATGCACAAGCTTTTTCCACTGCCATCACTAATGCTGTTTTATCTTTTCATTTCAGAAATTCTTCAATACTACTGCAAAATTCCTTTCACAGACAGATTACAGTATTACCATTTTTAGTCCTTCTATTCACCCATCAGACTACTGTCCCTAATCTTCTAACCTTTGGAATTTTTTTTCAAGTTTAAAACAAAAATAAAAAATCAGCATTCTTTTGGGTTAAAGATATCAGCACATGCTTAAACATAGCAATCAGTGGTTGGATGAACTGGAACAAATATACCTGTATTAATATGCAAATAAAATTTTAAAAAATATTTACATCACTGAGTTTAGACATTTTTCTTCCCATGTTTACATTAAATAAATTCAACCTTGCTGTATTATAAAAAAATTATGCTCTACAGTAATTATTTTCATAGTATCACTACTGAATAGCTAAAGTCTTCAAGCAGCATTTCCTATTAACAATTTTACTACAAATATTTGATGAAAAAATACAATTTTACTTGTGACTATTCCTCCTGTTCTGTTCCAAAAAGATCCAAACTGGAATATATTCACTTACAATGAGATATTTGTAAAAGATATGCCACAGCATAATGACAATGGATATAGCATGTTGAGTTTAAAGACCATATGTTACAATTTTGAAAGATACTATGAAGCAGATACAGTTACTACTGCTGCTGCCAGCTGGCATGCTCAATAAACTACCTGAAGTAATGATGTTTGGATGTTTAGATGATCTTTAAGATCCCTTTCAACCCAAACCATTCTATGTTCATCTTTTCTATTCAACAAGTTCTTGACTATTTTTTCCCCCTCTAAATTTTTGGCTCTGGTAAGCCTAGAACTTCCTTTACAAAACATTATTAATATGCTTGAAGACATATATGAAAGTATACACAGAAAGTTTGTGTATACTTAAATATGCCATATGCTTGTTTAACCCATCTGCATATTTCTCTAGGAGAACACTGCCTGTAATCTGTTATTAAAAGACACCAAGAAATAAATGTCACAACATACTTATAAAAATATTAATGCAATACCCTCATCTAGAAATATCAATTACATTATCTATCTCCTACATGATTAGCTGTAAGTCCAATAAACCTACTCAGCAGGCAAGGGATTTAATGAAATAAACCTTGACTTCCTGGGAGGATCACCTGTGGTTCCAACTCCTAACATTTCTGATCAAATACATGCTTTCTTCCTGCTGCTGAGCAATAGGCTTTTCTGAATCTTTATCAAACATGCTCCAAAGGAGGGAGGGTGTAATAATACTGTGGAAAGTATTTAAATGAGTAGGACAACAACTGATTGTGGTGAAAGGGAGGATGAGAAAAACCCGTTTTTAAAAAATAATAGAAATTGATGGGGTTTACATTTAGGTCACAGAAAAACAAATTCACGGCAAGTGTTTCAATAAACAACTAGACAATTAAGCTTGCCTACTAATCATCATTAATAAGCCATATGCACCATAAAAACAAAAAAAAAAAAAAACCCAAACCCACAGTCTTGCACTGCCACAGGTTCCCAGTTTCCACTAATATTTTCATTTCTGTTCCCCACTTCAGGCTGAGGCACCAAGGTAAAAATATTACAGAACAAACATCTTCCAGTGGCTATCTCATAGAATTAAGGACCAAAAGAGAGAACAACCGAAAAACAAAGAAAAACCCAGCCCACTTATCAGTGAAAGGTCTCGGGTTCTCTACCCATTGTCTAACAAACATAAATACTGTTTGCTTCCTGCTCCTTTCAGTTCCAGGTAGAAGAAAGCACAGTCTGGCTTCCCTTCCTCTACAAGGAAAAATTTCTTACTTCCTGATCCTTCTAAATTAAACCAAACATTCCTTAACTTGAAATCCAATACATTACAGTCTTAAAATTCCATTAAAATAGCTGACTTAATCTCTCATTTCTGTGTTAACTTCACATTCTTTGGGAAATCTTACCTAATTTTGGCAGGGAATAGGGCACTTTAAAATAATCTTCATAAAACTCAATGAGTCTCCTTGTAATATTTAGAGCATAGTCCCCTGATCCTCTTCGGATTGCATCAGGCCTTGCATATAACCGTACCTGTTAAAAAACAAAGCAAAAGTCCAATTTCAGCATCTGCCTTTTAAACCTATCCTACCTGCAGAGGTGAATGAATTACTCTAAGGTTGCTATGAGGTGGCAGGATTATTCCCTTAAAGCCATATATGACTGTCATACATTTGTCAAAACATGTCATAGTTGAAAACCAGAACTACCACAATTAAAGTTGCAAAGTTCAGAAGTCACAATCTCCTACTTATTTGTGTTGCCAAATAAAAAACTGAGCACTCCTTGTATCAAAATAAATATTCGAAGAAAAAACATGTGTTTGCTAGAGATATGATGGAAGAGTGGATTAGTATAATGGCTCTCTGCCTACACTGAATGTAGGCAGGATGCAGTGACTCCGTAGGGGACAAGTTCATGGTTTGTTAAAGGCACATTATATCAAGCCCTGAAAATATTAGTAGACTGTGAAGAAAAAAAATAATCGTTCTTTTTTCTTTTCTCCGGCAGTGACACCGTTACTCTCCATGAGCTATGGGAAGACTGCAAAAACAACCATTTCTAAGCTCATTCATGTACACAAACAATTAACATTCCTGAAACCTCCATGACTGCTTCAGGCCTCTGTATTCAGAAAGCAGTAAATTAAAGCTATTTATATAAGCCACAGACTGCTCTGTTCAGTACAACACAGCTCACGCATTTCACTACCTGGAGTGAACCAAGTGAACAGAACTCACCTTCATAATTCAGCATCCAAGTGTGACCCTGATTAGGGAGATAGCAGAAAGCACTGCCAGGTTATTCTCTCTTCCTTGTCCTTACAGTCCATAGTGCTTCCTTCATGCAAAGATGACATAGAGCTGAGAACTGCTAACCAAGAAGGGGATAGAAAGGAGAGCCACTCTCCGTTCTCCCTCCTCATACCTTGCCTGATGGAAGTAGTGTGTGCTTTGTCTCTAGTGACTGTGGCAGAAGGTCTCTCCCTGCAGTACATAATGACCTGACATAAATGAGACTCTACTAAATGTCAGTCCTAATAATAATATCTGACTCGCCAGTACTTTCTGTGGTAGGATTAAATCCTAGCCAGGGTTCCGAGGACAGCAGTAAGGCAGAAATCAGAAAATATCAACGCAAACATGAAGGAGAAATATCAGCTTTGGAATGTTTCTAAATGCTCTCTTCTGGACTAGGAAAAGCCAATGGGATTTTTGGCTTCAACAAAAGTATTACCAAGTATTGCTTTACTGCTCTTGTCCTGAACCAGTTCAGTTATCCAAGGGAAAACCAGATATCAAGCCTAAGTACAGTGCACCTGTCAATTCTGTTTTAATCCACTGTCTCTTGGGTTTCAGTATGGAGACACATTATTTGCTTCATTACAATGACATCTTTGTATTTAACCTTTGTGTTGTATTAGACTCGGTGCACAATGAACCATACATAGTTATCATCCGTAATGTAAAACAGGTAACAGTGTAACCTGATGAGATATGTAATAAAGCAGACTTCTTATAATCGCTACTTGAAAGCACATAGATCAATATCTGAACTCGTCCAAATCACTATTTTTATTTATTGCTTCCTTTCAAAGTTAACAGTGACATGTACATTAAATGTTCCCTTATCTACTAAACCAAAAACAGGTTTTAACAAAATAGCTATTAACCACAGAGTTTATGGAAGAATGTTAAGAATCACAATTAGATTTGTGATGAACACTGTTTTGTATCATTAAACCTTTATACACAATTTTGCATAATTGCTTTACTGGCACAGTTGACTGTATCAGCAAATTAGGGAAAAAAAAGAGTCAGTCAACCAAGTATGCACGAAATCATTCAATTTGACAGTGGCCAAATCTGTCCATAATAAGAAAGAGGACAACAGAAGGGAAGAAAATAACAGGCAGATAGAAGAAAAATCAAGGTTCAACTTATTGCATTACAATGAATGTCTTCTGGCAAATATAGAAAAGGCATTTAATGGTGTCTGAGATGGAGCCAAGGTACAAAAGCTGCAATGCTGCAAACTCTCATTTTGTCTCCTGCCTAACACTGAATGTAGTTTTATTTTGCCCGTAAAGTTTCCCTGGGTGCCTCTCTGCCTGCCCAGAACAGCTCTGGACTGACAGGCATCCATGGCTCACACCAAGGTCACCCCTAAGATGGAACACAGTTCAGGAATTACCCGTGCCTTTGTCCAGGTCTCTCAGGGGCTTTGAGGCAACAGATATCGTCAAAGCAGTCAACATCTTCAAACACTGGGTCTTGCTTCTGCCTTTCACCCAGCAACCACTGAGCATGAAATGTACAGACAACCTTAGACACACCATCACAGACCTACCCTGGCCTCATAAATTCCCTCTTGGTTAGCAGAGGGCTACCACAGAGGACAGTCTGTGACACTCTGCCTACCTGGCTAAGTGCTTTGGATGACACATTCTGAGGTGTCATTCACAACGTGAGGAGCTTGGTCTAGAGTTCAGTCCAAAGACTGGCACGTTTAAGTTTGAAACTGAAGCCCTTAACTTTCACACACTGATGTTTTTTAATGTGTATGGGCTTATCTTGACCATATCTTACCTCCAAATCCATCAAATGGGGACTATATTATTTCCTTCATTTATAAGAAGATTCTTGGTGTAAAGTAATGGACTATAAAGATTTATATTCTGCTCCAAAGAGGAACTTAAACAGAATGACGACTAAGATATGAGATCTGTTTAGAATAATTTCTTTGTTTGTTTACTACTTTCATTTCAAAAGGCAGGTAGGTAGTGTTAGTTTAAAACTGCATTGGACTGAACAATAATGCCCACTTCTTATATACTTTCCCACAGGCTGTTCGATCACTGTACTAAGAATTCAATTTTACGGTAATTTAAATAAGAGAAAAAATAAACTTTTCTGCAGGGTCAGGCCTAAATATATATATTAAAGCAGTACATGTTCTCCTACAAAAGACAAACAGGTTTCTTGCATAAGTGCATAATTCATCACTCACTACAATGGCACCTACTGCCCTGCAAATATTATTAATGCTCTTTTTCATAATCTTTGCAAGATTAGGTTTGACTATTATTTTCATGTAAGAAAGTGGAGAACAAAGAGAGACTAAGACTAATTCTGGGTGCCTATCTGGACACCTCTTAATGTCAATTATATTTAACAGTTTTATTGCACATATTTAAAGCACTGTTCCCATTATATCTTACTTCAGTGGTAAACACTTCATACAAGCTTTGGCCACAGGTGTCTTAGTTTGGGCATTAACAAAATCAGTAATACATGATTAATGACTAAATGAGACTGTGTCAGTTTATGTGATTTACTTGGCATCTCACAGCAACTCTGGTGGCAGAGGCAGGGAGGGAATTCAAAGCAGGCATTCATCCTTGTGACCACTTAACAACCTGCACCAAGCACCCTTCCACATTTGGGAATTAATAAGGTAGGTTCTGTTTGGACAGCAGGTATATTAACAGCACACTGCCAGTGTTCTGATGTAGTATAGTTCCCTGTGTCCCTCATTGAAAAATACCAGAAAAATGTTATGAGGAATACTATTCATAATGACACTGTCATAATACCTATGAAAATAACAAAGTTTACACAGTTAACCTAAATTCTAGGGGTTTTTCTCAGCCTCCTTTACATCTGTGTTTGCAACCACTACCAATTTTTCAACAGGAGTTCTGACTACTAAGAAGAAAAATTCAGCCCCCTCATTTTTCTCTCAAACTGTCAAACTGACTGCCTCCTTCCTTACCACAAGTTTGAGCAACTAGGTTTGTACCTGCAGTCCTACAGCGCAGACCTCCTCTCTATAAGACTCTGTTGTTAATAACTCTAAAATTTATTAGACATTCTAAATTAAATCTCCGCAATGTATATTTTCTCATTCTTTTCTAAAGTGGGCAAAAATGTGAGTTATTTCCCTTTGTTCGCCTTCCAGAAGCCCTGAGTAGTTTCATAAGAACTTTAAATAAACACAATACTCAGTCATGCTCAGATACTATTTCCAAAAAGAAATCATCCTGAAGGATTATTTAAAAAATATTAGTAACCTTACTCAAATTCTTAGAATTATTTTGGCGGCTTTATCAGAAAAAATACTAAAATACTCCTGAAACTTGTATGGTAAATTCCATGTATTTGTTATAAGTGATCAATAGCCTACTCCTCTATAGTTAGTCAAAAGTATTTGCTATATAAAACAGCATACTTTTACAAACAATTTGTACCTATTGCAACATTTTCTCAAGTCTCTCTTAGTATTTCAGCATTTGCTACATAAACTAAGTCAAAGAAAACTTATAAATATTTGTAATACCACGTTGCCAGCACAGATAAATGTGACTGTAAAATGAGAACTGCTTCCATTAGAGAGTCATGATATATGCTAAGAAATGTGCAACATATTTAAAACAAATCACATCTAACTGAAGTCAGGTTATTAACTACAGCGCATGAGAAAATCTTCATGTCTACAGCAAGTAAAAATTATCCATCAAAAACAAAGTTAACACTTAAAAAGGAGAGCTATTCTTGTCTTATTACTTCAGAGTGCTTCAAAAAAATGTGAATTAGTAACTATGTGCAAGGTACAATGGGTAAAATTCTGACAAGTACAACTCTAGAGAGCAACACACATCTTAATTTCTATTGTATGTTCACCAAAATTATTTCCATTATACCAAAGACTAGTGATAATTTCACCACATAAAAAAACAGAGGAACAGGTTCAAAAGAAGTAGAACCGTTCTATTTTGAAATTTTTAAATCACTACTTTTTTTTTTTTTTTTTTTTTTTTTTTTGCATTAAAATGTAAGTGAAAAGGAGAAGAGGATTAAATGGATGAAGAATTGTAAGGAAAAATCTGCAGTAATTTTTTCACATTATATTAAATACTTCGGGTCAAACCAAAGGGTTTTTACAGTTCTGCAATGCAGGTAGGAGGAATATGGAATACATTCAGCATTTTGATCATGGAAATAAAAAGTAAAAATCCATTATTTACACGTGTCTAAGTGCAAAAAGACTGTGGGTCCTACCTTCTCCCCTACAGGAATTCAGTAAAGATAGTGGAAGACCAGAGAGAACTGCACAATGTTCTCCCTCTGGCACAAGAAGACACTAAAAACCTTTGCCACAAGGCTGCCAACCTGCTTTCCCAGGGAATTAAGGAACTTGACAACCTGGCAGAAATCAGGATGTTTCAGTAAGAAGTTTGCATGCCTGAAGCATGCCATACACCAGAGCCTACCTCTTACTTTAGAATTAAATATGCACTTCTACATTTGAAGCCTGCTTTTGAAGACATTATTCTCTGTGTCACCTTCCATTTCATGTGTGCAGCCCCTTTGAAACCTTTGTTCTTGCAGTGGTGTTATCCTTTTAGGGGAGTACCACCTTGCTTGATATCGAGACATTTGTATTCTTTCATTTGTTGTTATAGTAAAGTTTACTGATCACAATAATCCTCTGTAACAGTCTGCATTCATTCTGCAAGGCATCTTTCCTTTAAATGTTTAGCCATCTTTTCCACGTCTTAAGACCACTCTAATTGCCATCACTGTGTTCCCCAGTGCCCTGGGGGGAATCGCAGCTCGCTGGATGAGGAATCCTGCTCCAAGGAAATAAAGTGCACCTCTATTTTAGCAAGGAAAGGCTTGTTTTCACAAGCAGATGGCTCATCGGGCTCTAAAGGCCCGATCCACTGACTTCAGCTGAATGATTCTGGTTAACTACAGGGGCTTTCAGACATTCTGGAGACATGACTGGTCCAGCCTCTGGGCTAGGGACACTTCGGCCAAGGCAACCTTCACCAGTAGCATCTGCCATGTGTACAGTCCACGTTTTTAGATCACCACTCGAGCAGTCCTTGTTAGTCAGTTGCACAGGAAGGAAAAAAAAAAAAAAGTTCTTTAAGTAAAGGGCTGCATTTTGGTCACAGCCACTGATAGTTCAGATCATGAGAAGCAGGACTGGATCTTATGTTTCTATCTCATGTGCTGTAAAGAAAACAGCTCTCTGAATCTTGAAAACAGCCTAATGCAGAATTTACACGGTGGTAACAATGCTGCATCTCTGTCACAGAACCAGGTGCAAGGTCAGCTTTGAGGCTGACAAGATGAGAAGATGCAAATATAATCCTAACCCTTGTATGAAACCATCTGATACCACAGATATTGCCAACCATCTCACCAGAGAAAACACTCCCAAAAGTACCCACCAGCATGGAGAGCCTTTCCGCACCTCTGAATGCTGTCACATCACATAGGCGTGTGGAACCAAAAGAGACTTGAGCCTTGCTCTCATTTAGCTTCCCACTATTAGAGCATCTCTCCAAGCAAACATGGCTAATGTTCCAAGGCTGGCATATACCTGTTTTGCTAACGTCTTGATGTACCCCTCTCCTTTCTCCTGTCTTCCATCCATTTTGCTACATGTACTTCAGTCTGAATAGGCAGAGTAAATGAGGGTATGGAAAATGAGCAGAAGTCTGGTGACAACCGTAAGTCTTGTTTTCTCAGGCAAGCATGGATTAGGTAACCTTGTATCAACACAGGAATCCACAATTAAGGATAGGTATCCCTCCCACCTACTTCGCTCAGAATTAAAAGTAACTTTGTCAGGTGTTTTAAAGCAGCTTAGAGTGCTTTCCCATTATGAAACAGATGTTTCTGCTCATCAACTGGTGTCAGCAAAGCCATCCTGGGAATAATGTCTGTTCTTTAATCCTTTCCTCAAAGCCAGCAAACTCCACATAAAGCACTGTTCTTGGGAGGCCCCTCCAAACAAGTTCCAGTCCTCTGTGTGACTATACCCACAGGTTCAGCCCAGCACTGGTACATCTGGGATCTTAAAATGATTTAAAAATCTCAGTTCAGAAAGGGCTTATGAGTAAGTTTAATTTAAAATACGTGTTTAAATTCAAACATGCCTTTACATGGTATAGTTACAGAAGGCCCTAACATTTCAACAGAGCAGTCACTTTCAAACTTTATGAAGGGGGACAAAATAGTGGTTTGCCCTTTACTTCACCTGTAAGACTTCAGCAGCCAGTGACACTCTCAGCTGAAAAACACACGCATTGCCTCTGTACTTAGAAGCTTCAATTTACTTGATAATCTGAAATCTTTTATCATTGTTTTGCTCACTGACTATTGTAGGCACAGGTATTGCTTTTACTAATGTTACAGAGATAAAAATATGGTTACATCACACATTTAATATAGCAGACATGTCTAGATCCAACAGCCTCAGCTGTGAACTCCCTGGATCACTTCTGCAACCAAGGCATTGCATCTCAAATGGGTTTTTAAATGTGATAAATTCAAAATAAATAACAGTTTGCTACCTACACAAACAAGCTACAGGCCAGGCTCCACTAAGAATGTGTATGAATTGTTTCACATGTGCACATACCTCCAGAAGTTCTGCGTGGTGCAAATGCAATAAATTTTGCAACATTGATAAGTAAAGGAGAGAGAGGTGGCTGTACTGAAATACCAATTTTGCTGTAGTGAACATAGATGTGATAATGGGAAGAAATTACAGAAGAATTACAGAATAATGAATCTCCTATTCATTATTCATCATGGACAATACTCAAAAAAGACTGCATGATAATGAAATGTGCTTATTGAATACCAAAGGAACAGCTCACCTTTGTAACATGATTTTACTCCAAACTGAGCACTGCACTGAGCCTTTTTTGAATATAAATAAAACAAAACATGTTTAAGAAATTGAAGAATTTTCTTAGAGCTAGCTGAAACCAATGAGCATTCAATGACCTGATACTTTCTTAGGAAACACCTTCGCTGGAGATTGGACGGAACTCTTTTTTTATAGTAAGCACAAATCATCTTGGAATCCTCATTTGAGACTGGTTTAACAGACCAGTTAAAACAAGAGAAGTCATCACTAAAAATAAAGTGTATATGAAAGAAATGGTCACTGAGGGAGCTACAGCAGTAGAGAGATCTCTCAGGAAACTAAATGCAAGCACTGGGGGGCATGAACATTGTTGCAGGGCAAGAGAAAGAGGCTTTGAACAGAAGTAATTTATATTCCTGGACAAACACTTTTAGCATAACCCTGAAGAAGAAAGAAGTGAGAGAAACTTCTGGCGTTCCAGGTGACAGTGGAAAAATTAGGAATATTAAGCAAAGGGATTGCCAGGTATTTTCAGAGGTGTGAAAGAGGGCATGGGACAAGCATCTAGTTGTCTCATCAATTTCTGATCTGAACCAAAACAAATGCAAATGCTCCAGCCAAAGGTGCAACAATATATTCTACCAGGAGGCAAAACTGTCATGCCGACATGCTGCAATTTCTAACTTGAGATCATAAAATACTTTGGAAAGTTAATGAGCTGCACTCACATATAAATCCAACCAGTGCTCAGCTGGCATACAGTAAAATACTGGCTATGTCACTGACCACAGTGCCATTAAGATTAATTTAGAGCACTTAGAATCTCTATCATCTTGTTGAAATGGCTCAGGGACAGAAAGTGAACATGTTAACAACTAATGTAGAACAAATTTAATTGCAGACACCATTTCATAGCCATTTCAGCCAACTAAGACTGCCACAATCTCACTACCACATACTCAGTCATTCAGGTTCAACTCTTCTATTACATCAGCACTAGAGTTCACCTCCTCTCACAACAACCTGCCAGCCAGATGAGTCAGCTAACTACACTAACCAGGTGGGTAGTGTCCAGGTAGCCCAGCTTCCTCACCTGGTCACCATGAGTTCAGAGCTAAAAACAGCATGAGAACACATTTGTGGAGAGAAGAGAGGACCATGACAGACTGGTTACAGATAAATTTGAGTTATTACAGAACTTCAGCCTAGGAGCAAGGTTCAAATTCTTCTGAAGTGCTATTGCAGGGAATTCAGTGTTTAAACTGTTGAGATTCCCAGTGGTTAAAGCTTCTTGCAGTCCTTTGCAGGTGTAAAACATCAGCATAGCTTTAAGTAACAAAGCACAAAGATTTACATTATTTACCTATTACACATAAAAGTTCTGTATCACAACCCCAGAGGTAAGATGATGTGAACATGTTAACAACACGTTAACAACAAAAAGCCAATGATGGCTTTTTCCTCCAGAAAAATGTGTCTGCAGTAGATTTACCCCAGTGGTTAACCCCAATTTTAATTTCCTTTGGTTGGGCTGGAATTGGATTGAATTCTCTTATTTCAAATACTATTTATTCCCTATTCTATAGTCAAAGCATTCACATCATGCATCATTCATAAATAATATTTCACCTATTTTTGGTTAAAAAAAGAAGAGCTACAGAAGTATACAAGTTTAAAGAAAGTGCTAAGAAGTGGCTTACAATGTTCAGCAGCCCTATAGCATGCCAAATTTCACCTGGCTAGAGACTGCTTTGCCACAAGCACACAGATGCTGCCTGAGAGTGATTCCATTTGAAATGATACTATGCAAACACTGTAACTGCTTATTTATATTTTGGCATTGTCTGGAGACTGTCAATATGACAGCACAATCTCCCTGTGCTTAGTCAACTACATAAATAGGAGCGAGAGATGTTTGTTATTCTCAGTCTTTCTGCCTAAAGAATAACAGGCAAAACATGAGGAAAATGAACTGTTATCATCTTCATTTTATACATGAAAGTTACAGAAAGATGAGCTTAATATTAGGAAAAAAGTCTAAAAAAGAGCCAGAAATAGAACTTGAATATCTCTGCCCCAAATCGATAAATCATCTTTTCATCATAAATCAACAAATTACTTTTCCTAAAATAGATTTTCTGAAAAACACCACCTTTTCCATCACAAATTTAAAAAAAAAAAATTACAATCCTGTTTTTAAGTTCCTCAGTCACAACATGTTTTTCAAAAACCAAACCTAAACTTTACTCCAAACTGTAGACCTGTATCCCTCAAATTGCTTAATTTAGAAGCATTCTGAACGCTGAAGTCCCCCACGCTGACTCATGCCTAAGAGTAGCCATCCCATTCCCATAACACCTTTTTCCAGGTGGCTACCATGCTGAGACTTATTTAGCTTTGTTTAAAGGCAAAGGTTATTTTATTATTCACTTAAAAGTAATCACTTTAAGAGATGTCAACACAGTGGTCCCCTACAAAATGGCTAGTGAGTAAAGTGATGCACTTGTCTAGAGCATAACAAAAAAAGCTGGGAGGAGACAGAGACAGACTGTACCTGACAAACCAAAGATGAATGTAAGGCCATGTCAGTACTCTCATGTTTCACATGAATTCCGCACAACCACAGTGGAAACCAAAATCTGGTAGATATAAATTTCATCCTACACATCACATGTTTGCAGTAATCTTTATCAGTATTAGGGAAAAAAAAGTAAATCAGTGGTAAATAAAGGAAACCACTGACAAAACACAGTTGCAAGAAAAGCAAAGCAGAAGCACAGCTCACCTGTGAGTTCAAGAGCATTTACTCAATGCATTGCTTTACAACAGCAGCAGTAAGCAAGAGGAACACAGCAAAGTATCTTGTAAAGTTACATGTAAACTCAATAGAAAAACTGTTTGCAAGGTAAACAGATTAGAGCTGTAAGGTACTAGATTTTAAAGTACTCTTTAAAATTTGTTGATATTGAAGAAACACAGAGCTTTGTAGACAAGTCTGCACTGCACTGGACTGAGCTGGAGATTTTGTGAAAAATTGTACCTAGCCCTTAGGAGGGAGAAAAATATGAACATGGGAAATTTTGTGCCCTGACTGGTACAAAAGCCATAACACAACCAAAAAACAGGTTACACCAGTAAGAGCAAAAGCCTTATTAACAGTGAGAGCCCCTTCAGGCTAAAAGGAGCAAAGAGACAAGCAATTAGGCCAATGAAAACAAAAACCATAAACCATGAAATAGGGAATCAAGAAATCAAATTTTTTTTATGAACACACACTAAAATCCACTAAAAAACTTCATTAAGATCTCTGGTTCTCACTCTCAACTAATGTTTCAAATTTTTTTTTTAAATCTCCAAATTGACAGAACAATATAAAAATAAAATAAAAAAGCTAAATGCACTAATAATATTAAAACACTTTTGTTCAACTAGCCCCTGACAAAACCATGGGCGGCTTAGGAGAGAGATAGTTATCTATCATTAGCATCTCCAACTAGAAGGATTTCAGCCCCCTTCTGAGAATTCCAATCTCAGTGTAAAACATGAGAATCAAAAGAGGAAAAAAAATTCAAAAGCAAATTACAATTATAAATAGAGAAAACAAAATAGAAGGGCTGAATCAATTAAAACATTATTCCTGTGTCAGGACTCCCATATGAGAAAGATGCAAGGCCACAACCAGGAAACAAAGTGATTTACCACCTGACCACCAGCCAGGAGACACAGATAAGTGGCAAACTGAAGTTTTTGCACCATAAGACAGAAAAAGCTGCAAAATTCAAGTACTCTTGCATGTACAAACTTAAGCAAATAAATGTGATGACTCTGAAGCATGCTGGTTTTAGTCTACAAAATACACATTAATGTAACATGTGAATTGTTTAAATTTAAATACTATAAAATGTTTAACTGCAGGGTTATTAATCAAATGCCTTCCTATATATTAAATGCTCAGATGTTTATGATTACACAAAATATTTTTGCACATTTTATCATTCAAATTACTTTCTTCATCTTCAAACTTGCACTGCTCAGGACATATTTTCTGTCAGGAAGATGCACGTTAATCAGCAATGTCCTCTGCATGCCTATGGAAAAGGTCAGTTTGCTAACAATGCTTTCTCATCAGTCACACAGCTCAACCACCACATCTGGTTTACATCCAAACAGCCAGCCAGTCAGCTAAGCAGCTAGGGTTAAACTAGGTCTGGATGACTATCATACAGGTTTCCTAAAGCAAAACAATTTGCTGAGAGCTTACCTCTTCATTCATATCAACGTGCTGGCTAGCATTAGATTAAAATGGAGTGTTTAAGACAGGATCAATTATAAGAAGAAACCCTTTCTTGCAAAAAAGTCAAGGCAATTCCTTTCCCAGGAAGCTAACTAGCACAAAGCAACAATATGGTCCAATGGATTATAGGAAGATGGGAAGAAGAGGAAAATTTTCTGACACCTGGTATCAAGCACGGTGATCATATTGCAGGCAAAACTGAACGTGCACTAAAGGTTTAAGTCTTAAATAGCATGTCAATTAGGGAAATAAGAAGACAAAAGTATTTTTACCACCATCATAGCTTCAGCTCCTAGCATAATAAAATGGACTGCACAGATATGTTTCTTTGCTGACAGTGGAGCAGATCCCTGCTGTTTGAACAGTCCTTCCCTCTCTTTTTTCTAGCTGACGAAGAAAGCTATTCCCTTGCTTAGCTTCCAGCTGACATTCACATCAATATAACAGCTTCATTAATGTCTCTCCTTTTAACGCTTTCTTAGAGTCTAAGATAGCATTCCCTCTCATGAGACATACCTTGCACAGTGCAAGGTAAACCTTTAAAACAGCGCCCTTTATTTGCTCCCATCATATCTCTACCCACAGCATAAACTGTGCCTACAACTGGAAGATATGCAGATTAACAACAATTAGGAACAATTACTGTGGCAATATCAACAGTGTATGGGCAGCAAGAGCCGTTGTGTACTTTAGCAAGTAGATACCAAAAAATGCAAAATCTTTTGGAAGCTTCCATGGATAAAAGCACTGGCAAGGATAAAACGGGACCTTGCAAGGAAGGTTCCTCTAAGTTTAACATATCAGAACAGGACCTCAAATAGCCCTTTTCCCCAAAGTTTCCAGTGTTTGAGTGTTGTTGGCAGGACAGTGACAGACAAGATCTGTTCCGCAGTTTGTATACTCTTAATATATGCAACAAAGTATCAGTGAAGATTGGAAACTTGAAACTTGATTTCCATAAGAAACAAACTGTCACTAACACCATGGGGATGTGGAAAGATTATTAAAAGCAAAAGCAGACTAAATCTTAGGCTGAGAAAATTAAACTAATAAAAATTTGAGTTTTCAGATCAGTCTACAAAGTGAAGGAAACTGCTACCAGAAGCTTCTAAGAAAAACATTTGTATAAATATCATTGACTAATATTCTGGTGCCAGTTTTGCCTAAAGTTCTCAAGTAGAGGCTACTGACTCTAAAATATCTACTATACTTTTCCCATGAAAGTGCTCAAAGCTGTCATTTTCTATTAGGTAGAGCAAAGGGGGAAGAAAAAGATGAGGGAATAAGAAAGAAATCCCAGGGAGAAATATTGCTGCTGTATTGCATGCTCACAGTGCTGCTGAGTCCTTCTTAAATGGAAGGCCAAAGCTTAAAATGTTCCCTGGTTCAAGGACCAGTCAATCTCATTAACCCAACCCAAGGGATTAAGGCTATGAGACAGCCAGCTTCAGCTGCTGTACTTTAGGGCCTCCAGAATGCCACCCACCCCATGCATCACTGTGCATTACACCTACAAATCCAAACAGGTCTCCTGACTTTTACTGCATTTTACCATTGCCCAGCTTGCTGATGAAAAAAATTTAAAAGGGCAGTAGTCACAGATTATGTCTAACAGTTATTAGAGAACTTCACCTCTGGGTTTTTTTTCCCTAACAAAATGAAAGGGTCTCATTCACTCACAAAAAAGAAAAAAGAACTAAACTAACCACAAGATCACTGCAGGCCTGTACGTGGTGAGCTCAGGAAATGGTAAGCTTTTGAAGGAAAAGACACACAGAGATGGGAGCATTTTCAGCAGTAGCCTGACCTTGCTTGTGAGGAGAGTTCCTCTCAGCAGCAAAGCATGGCACAGAGGAGCTGGCAGGCGCACCAGCATCGCTGCGTGTTACAATCCAGCACCGCTCAGAGACACGTGTATGGCAGAGGCAGAGCCATGTCTGAGCTAATAAATCTTGACTTGCAACGCAGCCAACGACCTGGGACACGATGCTCTGCTAACAATGCTATCCCACTCTCCATTCTAGATCCCATTAAGGCTTGTACTTTTACTCCACTGTCCACTGAGAATTACTCGTCTCTCCCTAAGAAGAGACGATGAGCTTCATTCATTTTATGCCAACACAGGAATGGGGTCAAGTATGAGCTGTGGAATAGCTGTAAGTCAGCTGAACAGCCATCGTTCTCCACATTCTTTTCCATTATTTTCTGTATCTAGACACGGTAACACAGACCCTTAAGCACCAGCCAAAGCCACTCCAATGATCTCTGACCCAAGTTTCACCGATGCACACTCTGCAAAGCACACTCACTTAAGACTCTGAGAAATTACTCTTGTTTGAATGTTGATTTTTATTGTCATTTGAGCTGAGATGGCTAAGGGCTTTTCAGACTCTTGAGACATAGGCATCCTGAAAGCTCTATGAATGTTAAATAAAAACAGTTTAATAGGTGGTGGCCTTTGAACTCATAAAAACCAAAGCATGTCCATCACACTGAAGAAAGTGCAAATATTTTGGAACAAACTCCAAATCCTATGTCACTGAAGGCTTGGGAATTATGGAAATAAATCAATTTAGAAGGTTGCTCACATAAGATAGCCAGTAAGCACAGTAAGGAAAAAATATGATAGCACTTCCTGCCATTTTGGTCCTGCAGCTTTAGAAGAAAACTGAGAAAACAAAGTAAATACAAGTTTAAGAGTTCATCTACACTGGATGCTGCAATGCTTGAAGAGTTGATCTGTGATGCATTTAGTCCCACACTACATAGCATCATCACAACTATACAGTCTCTCCAATTAAATTTGTGGTATTCTAGACCTGACCTGAGTGGATAAGTTACCTATTCCTGCTAGTTTATATAACAGCAGCTTTCCTAGCTGTACATTGCACTGCATTCATATGAACATATTCAAGGACTTAAAACTTACAGCAATCAATATCAACACAAATATTTGGAAAGTAAAGTAATGGATGAAACAATAAACACCCTGTGAATATTTCTGACTCATTTAACTCCTGTGGTAAGAGTCAGCAACAAATTAAGATCATTCTGCGGACACAAAACCAGAGTTCCCAATAGGTTTGTATATTGTAATCTAATCTGAAAAGGAAAAAGAGCTCTGGTTCAGAAGTCTCCTGTACACTTGTGGATTCCAGGATTCATTTACTGAAATGAAGAAGCTGGAGAAGAACAACCCAGAAAACAAATGTATTTTCAGCTGTACAAGGTGTTTAGAGGCCATTTGCAGTAATTTTGAGTCATTATAAACAGCCAATAGCACATTATACTAGTATGAAATGCTATCCAGAATGTGGAACTTTAACTGAGAGGGAAGAGATTTCATTATTGCTATTATTATGATTATTATATTACTATACTGCAAATAGGTACTGTGGAGACACAGCATCCATGATTACAGAGTCTGTGATTCCACAGTCAGCTATTCAAGAAGAAAATTCCAGCTTGCAAACAGTTTGCAGATGTTCAAGACTTCATTAAAAATACATTGTCAGATCTGATCAGGAACAAAATGCAAGTTTGCAGAAGTCTTTCAAAGTTGTTGTGGATTCCTTTTTGTGTTTTGATTCCAGTGTAGGCATATTCCAAAACGAATTCTGTTTCCATTGTGAGTTTACCACAAACAGTACAGCACTGTGCTGATGCTTAACAAGTTGAAACATAACTATTATTTGAAGATAAAACAGAAAATGCACTTTTATTATTTCTTTTGATAAAATGAAATTGGTAAGTTTGCCATTTTTTTTTTTTTTACTACTTCTACTTTCAATTGCAGTGTAATTTGGTCATGTAGATACCAGCACTGCCATCTATAACCCTCAGTGGTAACTCTGCTTTCACCATCCTGAGGTTCAGCTGCCTTCATGCCCAGGTCCATCTCTGATATTTGCCTAGCTGTATAACTACTGAAAGAAAGCTGCAAGGAAGTCTGGAGGCAGAAAACAACATTAAAGTTACAGACTTTAAGATTGTTGAGACATCAGCATTAGGTCAAGGATTCAAGAAGAAAGTACCAACATGAAGGTATAAAATCACAGAGCGTGGTTAGCTGGCTGCACTGGGAATCACCACCACCAACAGCGTTGACAGAGCTGGTGGAAGATGGCAGCTCAGCAACACTGAGAGTCTATAGAAAGGAGCCACACTGGACAATTTTATCCAGCCAATGCCTGCCACGCCAGCAAGGATTGTGAACAGTGGTGAGCACACTAACATAGAGCCTAGCACCTCATTAACTCCTAGGTATCTTTTGTGTGCATTATCAAACAAATAATTGCTTTACACTTTGAAGATGAATGTATCCTGTATGCAGAATCTTTTTTATACCCAGCCCAAACAATGTAAGAGTGGTTGAAACAGGCTTTACCTTGGCAACAACGAAATTCCATTACTGGCAAAGCCAGTAACTAAAGAGGCATCAAACAAGTAAATCACACTCATTCTCAGGATTTTATAGAATAAGGACATCTATTTCCCCTGCAATCTTCTAATAACAAAGTAATTTTTCTTTATATAAATACAAGAATAAAATACAAAAGGCATGTACTTTATTTAAAACACTGTTTGGGGTTAGCCATACCGGGCAATTGTGCATTGCCACTGATTTGATTTTCATTATACTGCACTGACGGCAAAGTCATTTATCTTTTCTGCTCCCAGTCTCCTTTTATCTTTTCTGTATGCTTCTGTACTTTTCCTCTATCCTGCAGTGTTGCTGAATGCTGATGAGCAGAAAATGGTACAAAACCACAGACAATCTCTTTCAGATTAAAAGTTCAGGTACGGAAGGTCCAACTTTTTTCCATATTGGAGTTTCCAAAGAAAGTGTATATCTGGCATTGTCCAGGTATATAAAGATCAGTTAAATACTTCACTGGCTGTCCTTCTCTAGACTAGACATACTTTCAAACAATGAATGATGTTTCTCTCACAGTTCTAATATGTTTTCCATTAAAAACAGAAATTATATTCCTGTCACTGTAGAAAAAAAAAGGAAAAGCAGGTTTCCACATACCAGAGCCATGATTTTTTAACTTTTGGTTTTTTGCATTCAACTTGTTATATTTGTAGATTACTAGCATTCCATAAAAATCAGGAAAAATGGCAATATAAAGAAAAAAATCTTCCTAGCCTTATGGTACTTATCCCTTACATGCTAGCATCTCACCAGCGATGTGCATACAACTGACAACTATCAATTCACCAGCTGAACTTGCCATTATTGGTTTGTTAGTATTGAATCAAGACTGACTTAACCCTGTTTCTCACCAAAACAAAACCTAAGTATTTAATGTCATGAGAGACAATACATCCCTCTTGAAATAAAGTGGAATAAAAATTTGTTTAAAAAACAAATGTAACAGAATTACAGGTAAAACACCATAGCTGATGCTTCACAAAGCAGACACTTCAGTTGTATTTCAGATCCCAAAGGTCTCTGTGTTGTGCAAAACTCTACACAAGATGGTATCTGTACCTCTGCTGTTCAATAGAGTTAATAGAAGTTAAAGAAGGATTCAGAACACACCTGAACAGATACACTGGCTAAAATGCACTCAGAAGAGTTGAAGATGTTGGTCAATCTCAGCACTGCAACTGCAACTGCTAATGTTACCAAGCTTCTCAGTGACTTGAACTATAATTACCCATGACTTCTAACAACAACCTTTATATTCTCTATTCACCTGATCAGGTGTATATATTAGCGCACTAGTAGCATCATTTTCAGCAAGACATTTTAGTAAACTTCCATGAAAGTTCCATCCTACAAAACAGAACACAGAACTGCCATCTTCTTGTTAGCCATGAACTCTTCTGCCACACCAGCAGAGATAAGCAGTAAGGAATGTGTCCAGAACCGATGTGGACAAATAAGCAGAAAAGTGCTCAATCTATCACAATTATTCAGAACAGTCATATGAACAAAATGCCACAGGTGAATCTCATGACAGCGAGTGGCTGGTTGCTAAAACAGCAGAAGAAATTTAACACCAGTAAGTGCAAAGAAATGTAAACAGGAAAATATAACCATAACTATGCACACACATTAGTAGTCTAAATAAGCTATAGCTCAGGGAAGAATTCTTGGGAATCACTGTGACCAGCTCTCTGAAAATGTCAGCTCAGTGCTCAGCAGATATTCAACAGGCAAACACAAAGTTACAGCTGATTAAGGAAAGAAAAAAAACCCAAAAAAATTACTATGCCACAGAACAAACTCCAGCACATAAACTTTGAGCACTGTAGGCAGTTGTGGCACCACCCCTCTCTCGTTCAGTGTTTCAAACATGCACTGTAGAACTTAAAATACATGGAGAAAGGTGATAAGGATAAGAAGAGATGGGAAGTGAATCCCATGCAAAGAGAGATTAAGTATTTTGAGTTCTGAAAAAGGACAGCTAATCTATAGACTCAGGACTGGTACACAGCAAATGGAGAACAACCAGTCACTGCTCATCACATAAAAAGAAGAGAGCAGCCAATGAAAATGTGGAATAAGTAAATTTAAGTAAATGAGACACACAAGTACAACTCCAGGTCAGGGTCACTGACAAACTAGAGATCAGGAGTAATACTCCACAGATTGTCTTCCCCAAACTGGTCTCCATATAGGACACAGGAAAATATTTTCCTCTTTAGCTGTTCTTACATTAGGTGTGTAGTGTTTTTTGAAAAATACTGAGAAAAAATATCTCAGTGTAAACTAACATGATTCAAAGATCAGCTCTGGCTGTGGGTCCCTTGAACAATGTCTCTTCTTTGTGGATAACAGGACTTTTTCCTTCAACTATAGTGACCAACACGGCTAGACTCCAGAAAATAAATGATAATGGTTTCTTAATGATCAGGCGGGTGAGGTGCAAATAGAAAAACAGTAACAGCTCCCTCCTCTGAAGGATCTTGCTTGTAATTCACACATACCAAGCATTGGCATTAACTTCTCCACCTGGGCAATAATGACAGCAGCTTGGATGTGAAAGACTCATGGTTAGAGGGATGCTTCACAAAGTTAGAGAGTTATGGTTAGAGTCATCTTTCTCAATGACACCTCCACGAGTCATCAAGAGTGGCAAAATTCCTTCATAGAGTTTTACATTGTTCTTTCTCCACATTTATGATGGCATATCACTAAAAAGGACAGTTGTGCATTTCCTCCTCCTCTCAAGTTAGATCCAGGACTATCCACACATTGGACGAGATGGTTCGGTCAAAAGATTATTACATTTTTTTTAGTTTCCCATTGGATAATTGCAGGCTCACTGTCCAACCACAGATCACTAGATTTGACAGAAATGATACAGCAAAGTGTGCAGGCAAGGGAGGGGGAGGAACAACACAAGTCTGTTCAGTAGCAGCTTTCAGCTACACTGCTTTACTCACAATGCTAAAATGCAATCTATGGTTTGGCAGCACTATTCAAACTTAGTCTGCTGAATGGAAAACACACAATTCCTTGGACCTGAAAGACAGGGAGTCTGAAGTGACTAGAAGCCACAAAGAAGTCACCAAAAAAAGAAAGAGAAGGACATGAAAATCTGTGGTCAGAGGTCATTAGATAGAGCAGAGCTTGTCCAACTGACAGAACTCAATAAATATGGAAAAGCACTTCAGCTTATAAGTGTTAATTGTAATTACTACAACAGTTCAGCTTAATGAAAACATCCCAGCTTCTGGAAATCATATCTGTATTTGAGAGGAAGCAACTTTCAGAGCAGATTCTGCTGGGAAATCAGTTTTGGTTTCTTCCCAACTTCCTCATGTAGGTACTGCAAGGTGTCATTGTACTGGTGAGATCAGTTACGGAACAGAATGTGTAATTAAATGTATTTAAATACTTCAAATGCTGCTAAAGCACAAATGTACATACAAAACAGCCCTCAGGATATTTCTTCTTAGCCATCAACCCCTGAATAACAGAACTGTGAAGCCAGGAAACTCTACACTACCAGCTGCACTATGATTCACGGATCCTTTTTATCCTCACAATACCTCATGGTAGTATAATCATTCCTAGTCATGTGTGATTCATCAAAGTATTTTGTAGTAAGGACAAATGTTATAATATGCCCCATTGTAACCATGCAAATTACTTATCTTCATTTCCATACCTAAATTATGCTTTCGCTGAACTTTTTCCGCTGCTCAAGCAGCTCTCATGTTCTAAGCTAGTTCAGCATTTCAAAGATGTTTCATAGCAAGGAGTCTCAAGTTTTCTGAGAGGTGGCCTTCTTCATCCCCTTTTCACTTTTTCTAGCCTCTTTATGCTTTACACATCACTGTTTTGAGAAGGTTTGCACTAGGTTCTTAACTCTAAGCTACCACCCAATCTCCTCTGTATGCCTCACATGTTTCCTGTGGACAGAAGTTAATGTTAAGTTCACTTGGCACACAAACTACACAGTACTTGCCTCAGCAACTCTGAATGACAGGTCTTCTGTGGATCATCACAAGCCAAGCAATACAGAGACAAAAGGAAAAGTTTCAAACTTCCCTTTTCTACATCAAGATACATATTCCCAAGGGATTCATCTTTCTGCTCTCTCGGGGCTCAATAACTTTAATATACTCATTGCTATGCTGTCCACAAGAGATGTAATATTTTTCAGTAGGAAAGTTAATACAGTCTATTTCCTAATCCTCTGCCTCTTAAAACTTTTTTTTAAGTGATTGTCAGGGTCAGCAGGTGACTGCAATGCTATTTTAGAACGGCTCATATTAACTGTCTAAATATCCACTTCAGACCTAAAGGTCTTGGCTAAAGAATAAACATTCAACAGCCCCAGAAGAAGTGAAATAGAACACAAGTACAAACCAACACTCCACATTTCACAGTTATAACAAGACATCACAATACAGCTTGAATACAACCTGAGCATGGCATGATAGGAGACTTCCAAAGAAGGGCAGAATGCTACTTCTACCCCTGCTGGTGCTTATCGCAGAAAGGTTGTATAGTAAAAGTACTGTGGACTGAAACAAATTGGATATTCCCTGTGAAAACTCTGTTCTTTTACTTTAGAGCTGCATATTTAACAATTTAAACATACATCATTGCTAAGGAATAAAAAGCAAAGGTTAATGATGAGAAGAAAACTAAGTTTGGGCATCACTCCCTTTCCATCCCCCAAATCCAGTTAGTAGAATTTCAGTAATACGAGATGAATTATTCCTTTAGTCTTGTGAGAGGAATAAAAAACCCAATGTATGTCATCTCTGATACAGCTGTTGCCAAAAATCTATTTATGAATGCATATTCATTCATATATATGACTTTGAATGAAGCAGTACATGTTATCACTCAGTGACACTCCTACATACAGATGTCTGAAAAACAGCCATCTACCTACCAGACAAAAAAACTAAAACTATCAAACTTTCTCATCAGGTATAAATCAGTTTCCCTTTTATCCCATGGTATTTAAAGTTCAACAGTGAACTTACAACATTGTCAAATTTTAAACATATAGGAACACTTTTCAGTAAAACAAAACACAGCATGATATTATTGTTGTTGAACAATGGATGGTGATTTATTTAGCCAGGGGACTGAAGAGCTAAAAGAAACACACGTGGAATGCAATTGATTCAGTAGGTATACTTTCTTTGAAATTATTCCACAGGAATACATTTCCCTTCTTTCTCCTCCACCTTTTATTTCCTCCACCTTTTATTCCTTTTCATCTTTATCAACTGAGGTACTACTTGCCATCCTGAGGATATGAACTCTTAACTGACATTCCAAGCTACTGTGACTACCAAACTATCACCACGCTTGGGAAAAGGAGGGTGAGAGGGGAAAAAAGTGTGGGTACCCCCAGAGGTAAATGCTAATAATCACCTTTTGCTTCTTATCCTCTCCCCCACACAGTCATTTCAAATAAATAAAATATTAGCCTTCTTGTTCTGTCCCACATTGCCACACAGCACCACTGCATGCTGGGAAACAAATGCATTGCTAAACATTTTTCATGATAATCCACTGTGGGATAACTTTTTAAATAAACTTTAGGTCATTTACCCTTCAAAGAAACATAATCTGCTTTCAAATTATGCTGTTCCAAATACAAAGATAACATGCTCAGTTCTCATTTCTAACTGCTCTTTCTAGGTCTCAACAGCATGCAGCAGCCAGAAAGCTGCCAGGCAGGAGCAGCAGAGGATCTCCTAGGGGTACCATTCAGTGGAACCAGGCCAACAGAGCTGGTTCTCTGGCACCTGTCCCCACCCCAGTGCATGAGAGGCATGCCAGGGGACAGGGCCACATGCTGAGCTCGAGCAGTTGGACAGTCACAGCAACCACTACGAGCTGTAATAAACTTGAGAATGAGAGCATTGCCTGCAAAGGCAGTCAATCAGCCTGGCTATTTCCACTACTGCAGAGTTTGCCCTGTGCAAACAACACCCTTTGAGAGTAGCAGGAAAGGACACGTGAAGCCATGGAGGCTAGACCCTAGACAAGCACGTTTACAGATTCATAGAATATGCTGAGCTGGAAGGGATCCATCAGGATCATCGAGTCCAACTACTGGCCCTGCACAGCACCATCCCCACGAATCACTCCATGGGCCTGAAAGCATTGTCCAAACGCTTCTTGAAGTCTGACTGGCTTTGTGCTGTGACCACTTCCCTGGGGAGCCTGTTCCAGTGTTCAAGCACGCTCTGGGGAAAAAAACTTTTCCAGATATCCAACCTAAACCTCCCCAGCTCAGCTTCATGCCATTTCCTCGAGTCCTGTCACTAGTCATGAGAGTGAAGAGATCAGTACCTGCCCCTCTGCTTCCCCTCATGAGGATGTTGAAGACCGCAATGAGGTTTCTCCTCAGCCTCTTCTCCAGGCTGAACAGACCAAGTGACCTCAGCCACTCCTCACAAGGCTTCTCCTCAAGACCCTTCACCATCTTTGTTGCCCTCCTTTGGACATTCTCCAATAGCTTTATATCTTTCTTACATTGTGGAACCCAAAACTGCCCCAGCACTCAAGGTGAGGCCACCCCAGTGCAGAGCAGAGCAGGACAATCCCCTCCCTTGCCCAGCTGGCGATGCTGTGCCTGATGCACCCCAGGACAGGGTTGGCCCTCCTGGCTGCCAGGACACTGCTGACTCATTTCAACTTGCCATAGACCAGGACCCCCTGGTCTCTTTCCATAGTACTGCTCTCCAACTTCTCATTCTATTCTGGCACCTGATAAAAAAAAAAAATCCCTCAGAAAAGGTACCTGAAGTGTGAAAGCACCCCACTGGAAGAGCAAAAGTGTTCTGTTAACCCTACAGATACCTTAGTAGAAAAGCAAACTGACTATGTATTCTATTAGTAAAAATGGGGGTAAACACCATAAACCTCCAGGCAGCAAAAAATACTGGGACAAAGGCAAAAACAAGATGGCATTTTTGCAGGTTCTCCAACATGAAAATAACAGGTCAAGGCAAGCCTAAAAGGTGAACATTACAGACACCTGAGGGGTTGGACTGGCAACGGGCATGAATCTCTGAAACTTTCTCACCTCTGACTATAAAAATTGTGAACAAAAAGGCTAAGTGTCTTGAACCTGTAAGAAAAATATGATTAAAACTTACCTAAACCCTGGAGGAGACATTGGTCTATAAATAAATAAAAGCACACATCACTCTCCTCCATCAACAAATACTGTATCTGTCACTCAACTAGATGTCAACTAAGTCACCTGCCTCTGTAATCCATTTTCACTGCATAGAGCACAGTTACTACAGTAGGTGTGCAGGAAAACACTGGCTTGACTGACAGATGTTCAGGCTGGTGCAGGAATGTGTTCACCTTTACATTGTTCTGGAGCAAGATACCTCCTACAGATGATTTGGCACATCATTTTTGCTTTTATAGCAAGAGTATGACTCTTACGGAAACACGCTAATAGACTCCTGCTACTTCCTTGGATGTCAGAAAGCAGAATTCATATTGATGCCAAGGACAGACGAATAAGTTAATGAAGTCAAATATGACAGCACAACATAAGAAGCATACGGAGACATGAAACAACATAGTACAAAAAGCAGAGTGCAGCTCAAGTGTTCAGCCTTGACTAGGGGTTGCATTGTCACAGCACATACTACTAAGCATATGGTCATTAGCACATGAAAGGGAAGGGAAATAGACTCTCTTCTCTTACATCTCCCTCCTTTCCTTGTAATGTGGGAGCAGGAGGAACTGCAGGCACTTCACTCTACTCTCATCTGGGCAAATGGCAGAGAAGGAGCGGGTTAGGGTTACTAAGTCTCAGACCTTTCTTTCCTTTCATTAGCCAGCAGAGACCCCAGATGAAGCAGCTACAGGCTGAACTGCTCTTCAGTGTACAGAATTACAACTAGGAAGCTGTTCTGGCAACCATCAGGCCAGGAATCATGTGCTGCCTCTCTCTCCTCACTGTAATTGCAGGCAAGCCATAAACCTACAAAATAGCCACAAATTAAGGAACTGATTTGTGCTTTTTGACAGGCTTCTTGCTACTACATACAAAGTACACCACTGCCCCCAGATACTTTCAGGTGATCTTCCTAGCTTAAAACAAAACAAAACAAAACAATGTTTCCAAACTCAAGTCTTTCAATTCAATAGTATTACTTGCAGAGTGTACCTGGGCACTTACATTAGTAAAACAAATACCACATTTAAATACAGCATGTACTACAAGTGCTGACAGCAAGCAATTTTTAAAGGAGTAAGCACAATAAATGTACACTGTTTTCCTAGTGCACTCGACTTGCAAATTCAACCAGAAATCAATAACAATGAATTGCAAGTTTGCAATTTATGTTTTTAACAAATTCCCTGGCATATTCAGTTTAGCATGGATGCTGATCACATAGGGTTTTTGTTTGTTTGTAGCATGTTTTGTAGCTACAGTATTTAGAAATTAATAAACTAGAAGTCATTTTCAATATACAAACCTGAAACAGAATGGGTAAACAAATATTGATGTGGTGAATCTGAAAAAGCTAAGATTTCTTTGGATTCCTATTGTATTATAATACAGCTTCCCACTTAAAATAATTCACAGTAGTAAGCACTAAACTGAGTAAAAGATACTTGCAGAATCAGCCTGTTGTTACTACAGCAAAAATTTCACACAAGCAAAAGAAAGCACAAACACACCTATCCACATCCATGTGTGCTTTTCTAGCTCAACGTAATTGCATACTTCCCAATACACTCTTCCTAACTTGCATTTTATTTTTAACTGTTTGATAAAAGCTGTTCTGAAAAAGGTGAGACTGGGACATTAGTAATAAAAAGCAAAAACAAATGGCCTTCACTGTAAGATTCAAGAACATATAAAGATTAAACATTACAAATCTGCACCAGGCTTCAGAAATATGTCTGGTGCTTCCTGTGATAGCTGTTACCTGTTTATCAGATAAACGTGTGGCCTCCCAGTGGTAAGTGATGGGCTAACAAAAGTTAAATTGCAGGGCTTCAAAAGCAGAGCACAGCTCTGGAGCTGGGCTTAAATTCAGGTTGCAGAGGAAGAAAATTTTAATTGAAGACCAGTTTTACTTCTGATAGCAAAATCATTCTGCTGTAACCAACATGCTCACCCACAAAGAACTATCTAATGTATAATTGCTTCAATACTGATTAATAAATAATAACTGATGAAGAGACTTTGCTGGCAGTCACTAACCATCAGCTGAAGAGAGGGACTAAGGAAGAGCCTCGGGCCTTTAACCCAGGCAGTCATTAGCTGACAGAAATTGCCTGGTCTTGAGGTCATTCTTGCTATTAGGTAAAAATATTAATACATTTTCCAAATACAAAATAATTTTATAAAAGCTACAGGCTGAACTGCATAGTAAGTGCACAATTATTTTATACAGGACTGATATTCTCAGTTTCTTCTAGCAACTAACAAATGACAAGAATCACTGGAAAAAAGTTATTCTGCTGTTCAACCTGGGGTTTTTTTCTTTTTCTTAGACTATTAACAAAAGGCAGCTCTTTAGTCTTCTCAGACTGATCACCACACTTCAGAGAGAGGAATGCCCAACTTGCATTGCCCACCTGGAAGCACTGTACTACGTCCACTCGTCTTAAGGACATGAATCAAGCCATGGTCCCATGCTGGAACTAAACCAACATGAGCTGCTGGACATGCACCGATTCTGACCTAAATCTGCTTTGTGGCTCTGTTCACTAGCTCTTCCGGGACAAAAATGACTTTTCACTTGTGTAGAATTAAGCAACTATTAATGCATGGATCCCATTTTTGTGACCACTATATCTTTTTGAGTTATATTAAGCCAAACTGAGTGAGCTCCCCAAGCACATGCCTGAGAGAATTCAATGCCAGGACCTTCATGCAGGCTCTCTGCAAGCCAGAAAGCACTACGGAAACAGTAATTGTCTTACTTTCCTTTAGCCAGATTATTAGAGCTCCTCCTCATTGGCCAGGGCAAGACTTAAATGTACTGTAAAGCTTGTGAACATTAATTACATCTTAGATAAAGTAATACCAAAACAAAAGCAGTGCAATAAAGGTTGACCTTATTCTGGCATAATTATTACTGTAAGATCTTTCTTAGCCTTAAGGTCTTTGTATCATGACAAAGTACTCAGCACTGATGACACTACAATAACTTTTAATACAGGTGAAACCAAGACACACCTGGTCTTGGAGGTCTTTTCAAAATGGAACGTGCATGGGTTCAGTCACACAGTGGAGGTCCTACCCTGAGCAGCTGACCCAGCTGTGGTCAGGCACACACTGGCAGTCCTGCAAAACGTGCTGCCATCACTTTGAAATAGAAGCAGGAGTAGGAAAAGTGAAACCACACTAATTTCTTCTTTGGGTACTGCCTTCAGCATTTCTCCTCCCACTCACCACACCACCCAGCTAGATAGTCACTTTCTTTCACAGCTGCTCATTCTCATCTTCTCTGGTTACTGTCTGCACTTGTCTCTTTAACCCCCGCACTCACAATTCGATCTGACTCCACTCCTTTCCATACACTTTCTTGTTCTATTTTTAGCAGATACTCCCCCTGACAAGAGAAACACTTCAGTGTTGCCAGTTGGCATTTTATTTCCATACCCATCTCCACATCCCATCCACAGGAAAAAGGAAGAACAGGAGAAGATTAATCTCCCAGAAACATCTTTTCCAGCAATATATTCATCTCCACTGATACATTATGTGCTCTCTCCTTCCACTAATTCAAAAAGAGAAAGAATTTACAGGGGAAAAAAAGGAATTAAAATAACTTACGAGACATTGAAAAGCCAGGCAGGAAATAGTGAGTTTCCATGTTCACCTGACAAAGGAATGAGAAATAGAGGGTTTGGAGAATAGACGCACTAATCCAAAAAGGGGAAAAAATAAAGCTACAGTAGTAGGGAAAGGCCTGGTGGATTGAAAGCACATATAAAGACAACAATGAAGGAAAGAGACACAGAGATGATGTGACAGACAATACAATCCAACCAGCAATATTTTGCTTTTTAGAATTACTGACAAAAAACATGATTAGGAAATGCAACATAAGACTAGAAGCAAGCAAGCATGTGGAGGTAAGTGGAGTTTTGTAGATTATTGTACTGTGCAAAGATGCCAGCATACAGATCCCATGATTTTGCCCAGCTACAGCTGGTACAACTGCTAGAGCCATACACTGATCAGCTAAGCCTGCCTGTAAGGGCATCTGTCCTCCCTCAAAACAGCATTACCTCAGGCACCACCCTGGTAGAATACACTGCTCCCTAGTCCATAGCAGCATAGATGACTGCACTGCACCACTGTCCTTTCCACAGGAATAAAGTCCCTGCCCAAAGACAAAGGCAGTTGCAGTGATTCCCTGTAATCCCAGCTGAATCTGAACAACATACTACATACCTGTAATGCATGTAAAAAGTCAACTCTGCTTTTCAATTACCTAATCTGGAAGGGATGCAGATCAGACCTGTATGGACTAAAGAGTTATGGATGTGATAATGATTCACATCCACTCCTAGAAAAGAACTGCTTGTCTTAATTCCCTTTGCCCAATTAATTTTAGTGTGTGAAATACAAAACATCTTCATGCAAGAATTATATAGGCTATAGCCACAGAGGTATTTTGATTGGCTACCTAAGCTTTCCAAAAGACAGCTTCTATTTAAAACTTGACTTGCATTGAATGTCATGCTTAGGTTTAAACTAATTTTGAGTTCAGTGGCATTCTTTGAGAAAATATGAACAGCTAACATTTAAGCAGTTTTGAGGAAAAAAACTGCTTTTCATCTCACAGCTACTTCTGTTCTTCAGAGAGATTATCTACCTTTGACCATAGCACTTTATTAATACTGGTCAGCTGGAAGAGAAGTGAGATTATGATCATTAGCATGCTGTCAAAATTTGAAAGGACAGCCCACTCCCCCCCCCAGAATGTTTTGTGAACCAAAACCAAGTTCATAGAAGTGCCAAAAGAAAACCACAAGTATATGCAAGCTGGAGTGTTTTAGGTGTCTACTAAAAAATATAATACACACTGCATTAATTAAGATGATGATTCACCAATATAAGAAATAGCCTATCAAGATGCTTCAGCTGAAGGTTTGGATAATTTTCCTGAAAATCCGTTCATTTTTAGAAGCAAACTTACTTTTATTATACATTTAAGTTAATTGCCATGGATATGGGAGTAACTACATTTTAGTAAAAAGTGGCTTTGAAGGAAACTAAGACATTTGAAATTCTATGTGCAAGGATTCAGATAATTTCAAATTCACCCAGTAGCATCCATGAACTCCTGGCATTGCAATACAAGAGACTCAAAAAGATGGATTACCTCAGCAATTCATCTGAACGAATGCAGCTCTGAAGTGCTTGCTGTGAGTTCATACCTTAAAAGACACTCTTTCAACAAAACTGAACCATGATAAAAGATGATCAGATCCCAAATGGAACTGAAAAATAGCAAGATATATTTAACCAATAACCCAGTGCAAGCTATTTTGGTATTCCTGGGCTTTAATACACCTCTGTGATAAGGGCTTTATAAAAAAACAGGAGCTAAAACTCTAGACTAACCAAACAATTTTATGGGATAAGAGACTATCTCAATCTATGGAGGATTTTGGTCTTCAAGTCTTCACAAAGATTAACCTACTAATTTCCATAATTGTTGGCAATGTTCTGTACCGTGCTACTGTCAAGCAGGTGGGATATACATATATATGTCCTACATGAGCTGAACCAACAGACTCGAGCATAATTATAAGGCTCTAGTAACCACAAATTCCTAACAAATGAATACTTGGACTCTCTCTTCAGATTCCAGCTAAATCTAAAGTCTTGTGAACAGTTTTGGGAAACACGAACAGCAGAAAGTTATCAACTGTTGTCTACAAGACATAAGTGTGCCTCTGTCTTCAAGGCATAAAATATGTTCAAGCAGCAAAAAAAGTACAGGACATGAGCTCTAAAGAATACTACAAGAAAATGAGTTAAGGAGAAAGTAGGTTGCATGTTTCAAATTGATGGTCCTGAGGTCCATCCCCCACGTTTCAAATATTTGCTTACACCAAGAGCAGTGATAGGAGAAGGAGTAACAGTTTCAAAACAAAAGTGGGCAGCTTTAGATTAGGTGTTATGAAGAAATCCTTTACTGTGAGGATGGTGAGATACTGGAACAGGTTGCCCAGAAAAGCTATGGATGACCCATTCCTGAAAGTGCTCAAGGCCAGGTTGGATGTAGTTTTTCAGCAACCTGGTCTAGTGGAAGGTGTGCTTACCCATGGCAGAGGGTTTAGAACTAGATGGTCTTTATGGTCCCTTCCAACCCAAACTCTTCTACAATCCTATGACTATTACAAAAGTCTCAGCAGTTCCCATATCACATACGGGTTAAAGCACCTCAGAGAACCACTTCCTAGTCATACTTCCTCCTTTTGTGGTGCCAGAGAGTAGCATCACAGTCTGCTGGTCATGGTATAAAAGGGCTGAAGAGGAGTGAAAGGGCCCCAGCATCCTACCCAGCTGTTCCAATAACAAAAACAAGACTTATTTGTTGATCCCTTCAGTATGGCCTATGTGAGATATGCCAATGCTGTCCTGGGTCTGCATTCCATCAGCGCAGCCTTGAATCCATGCTAGGGCTCTGGCAGTAGCACAAAAATCTGGACCACTGAACTGTTTTGGCTGAAAACTTACTACATTTTCAGTTATTTTTCAGGTCAGTTTTCAGTCAGGTCATACAGCTGTACAGCTGACGACAGCTGGCAAAAGGAAGGCCAAGAATACCTTTGGCTCAGAGAAGGTGGATTAGCTCCCTCCACTGCAGCACAATGCTTAGGCTGGCTCAAAGTGTTTAAGGAGATATTTCCTGATGTGATCAGTCTGCAGCCGTTCCTCATGCCCCAGGCTACAGCACAAAATCATACAGCATTTGCCAAAGTACAAGGTAAGCACCCCTTTGCTCAGGTTCACAGTTCAAACTGCTGTCTAGTCCTCTACTTCCAGAACTAGCTCTGTTTTGTTATTCACAGTAACTAAGTAGGAAGGGTTTCTCTGTATGTTCACCTGAAAAATCAAGATGACAGTGCTATGAAATATTCTATTAAGTTGACAGCATTTCTCATGTACGTTTTGTCTTGTTATACAGTTCTGAGCTTGATATTTGTACACAGAACCGAAACTGACATAAATAAAGGGTTTTCTCTCTTATTTTTTTTCAAGGCATAACTCCTGGAATCATGCCATATTTGCAAAAAACAGATCCAGAAACTTAGTGCTTCCGTCAACCTCAGGAAGTGGATAGGTTGCAAAGTCCTGGTCCTGAGCAAAAGATCTAAAATAGAAATTACTATATCAGCCTCCTGAGCTAGCATACAGCACACCAAGAGACACATCAGTACTGAAGGAAGGAGACTGGAACTTACCAGTAATACTGCTTTCTTTTAATAGTATCATGAACTAGTATTGCAAAGGCTACAGGAAAGACAAGAAAAAACTTCCCAAGAAAACCAAAGTGTAGTTTAACTGCATATTTAAAAGTTTAAAATTTCATCAGATGACCACACCTACTAAGATAACCATTTACAAAAGGCCCAAGACAAACCAAAAATGTTAGACAAACCTACAGGAAAGGCCCCAAACAATACACACAATCATTAAATGGACTAGCAAATTTTAAAAATACCAATCAAGAAAATACTTTTAGGTATTTGCTGGTACAATCCCTTTACAAAAAGTGAGGGTTTTCAAAGTAATGAAATGTATTTGGTACATTAGGAATACTTACAACTACTCCACTCTTGGTGACAGTTTCCCGGTATGTAAAATTGCACACTGCCCAAGCCAGGTAATAGGTGGACATGAGAGGGGTCTGTGAAAAGTGATCTGTAACCCATCCATCTTCTTCAAAAACAGAAGTTTCAACTGGCATATTTGACAAAGATAAGTAAGTTGCTTGATGTCTGATGCTGATTTTGAATGTGGCCTTGTAGATGGGCTCGTCAAAGCAAGGAAAGGCTTTTCTGGCGTGAGTAGGAGAAAACTGTGTAACACCAAGAAACCTAGAAAAGCAGAAAACAAAAAGAAAAATTGATTACTAACTATGCCTAGCACTTGATTCATAGACATACCAAATAAGACGCTGCATGACTACTGTGGTTTAAGGGGGGAAAAAATACAACTGTACAAAATATACAGTGTTTGAACACTGCTTTATCACTTTCTTACTACCTCTACTGCAACACAATAGATACAAATTAATGGTCAACAAATTTTCTACTGATTTGTAAACATCACACTGACATTAAATAAATCAACCCTCACCTTGCGTTAAACTTCAGGTTCTAGCAGTGTTGTTCATCAATATGTGGGAAGAAAAGTGAGCCACTGTTGGTTATACAATGTAAAACAAGCAGACTCGGTTCAAACCAGGATTTAACAGCCTTCAGGGAATTCACTCTGCCCTGAGACACTGACAGGGCACTTTACCTTTCTTTGGGCATGAGAACTTACGGTCACACAGTGCACTCAGGAGGGTCATTGTTTTCCACTGCTGATTACTTCTCTACCGGCTGCATGTAGGTCTGGGACACAGTACTATGCAGCACTGCTGTGTCTGTGCACATCCAAAAAAACATTCTGTGAGCTTTGCAGAATCACAAATGTAAGCAAATGATTAAACCAGCACAAAATATTTCACCATTCTTCTACATGTGCTTTTCTCTTCTGGTGTATTTTATAGAAAACAAATCCATGTTCGCAGTTAATGGGTCAAATTATGGAAAGATCTCTGAAGGAGGAAAAGGTATTTATTGTGCACATATGGGAAGAATGGGAAGGCTTTAGCTTGACAATAAAACCTGTAGCTGGCTTCTTTGGAAATAAATAAATTTTGATCCAGATATAGGAAGCTTTCTAGATAGAGACTTATATTTACACATTTGGAGAAAACCTATGATATTTTTGCAGAAACAGGAAGCTACACTTAAAAGGTTGACTTACGGAGTTTGGTAAGAGTATTTTCTGGAGGCATGTAGAATGAAAAAATTACCATGAGCCAACCATGTAAATTTAAAGGTAGCACATATGTAGGCTTTTTGAGTGGTATTGATTCATGTCTCACTTTCCAAGGCTTCATCTGTGGAAATAACCATGCAATTCTAGATACCAGGCACACATTTATCAAAATTTTAGAGGCTGACTAATCACCTGTTATTCCTCTGAGGGAAAAGGATGGGTGGATAGCTTTGATGTAATGAAAATGGTGGCACCTATTATTAATCAGTCTATAACCATTATTCTGCAGTATGATATTCTAACACCGACAGAGCAAAAAAAATAGGTAGCCCATAGGGAAAATAAAGTATCTAACTTTTTCTAAAACTTTTTGGATTTTACACATATTTTGAAGGCAATGAAGAAATAAGTTTATTAAAATGTTACACTTTTTTCTTGCTATAGTGCCTGATAGAACTATATATATATGTTTTCCAGTGAATTATCACCTCGTGGAAGTAAGGATGACTTTTTAAAAACTTCAAAAATTTTTTCCACCACTGAAGCAATTACCATTGGTCTTTCTTCTAAAATAAAAAGCCTTTTTGGCTAATAATTATTGAAGGAATTCATCACATTTTTCTTGTCTCATTACAAAACATGGATTATTAAAACCATAATTTTGCATAAGGTTGCTAAATCTAAGGTAAAAAGTTGGTGCCAGGTATCCAGTATTAAGCCAAAAAAATTCCATATTATCAGTGGATTTGCACTACTGCAACAAAGCCAAATCAGCCAATTAAATGAAGCAAAGCAACTTAATTTATATGCAAAGTATTTCAAGTGGACCTGATTCTGCATTCTAGGCACACTCTAAACAGCTACAGACATCAACAGAAGCTTCAAGTGAGCATGGAAAACTGTACTGGCCTGTTATTAATAAAACAAGAATGATGAACTTTCCTCTGCAATTAACAATTTTAATGAGCTCCGACACACACGTAAATGCATACTTAGGAAATACTGTTTATACTGTGACACTCTCTAAATAAGGAAGCTTTCCCTTGTCTCCCCTCCATATCTTCACCCCGCTTCTCAGAGATCTTATCTTTTAATTCATCTTTTAATACATTTTAGGCCACTGAAACAATCCCTTCACCAGGCTAATAAACCCTGGTAAACTCTTCATCTTCTGTGTTTTTACAGATAGACAGATATATCCACATAGACGTAATTGGGCAAATACTGGGCAGTCAGTATTTCATACTAAAAATACATCAGTTACCAATAATAATGATATTTATAACGTGCATTACTATCAAACATCTATTTGCTTGCTGTGCCATAAAGCAAAACAAACAAAATCTTAAAACTGCTTTAAAAAACCTAACCATTTACTTTTAAAGAAAACAAACAAGCTAAACCCAAAACATTGTTTCTGTTTATCTATTTCACTCTGTGTTCAAGTAAACAAGCAGACTTCTACAGCATGCCAAAAGTGAAGGGCAGGCTGACTATTTCGTCCTTCCCTTTACACACCTCTCTGGGTACCAACACTTTTACCTCCAATTCCTCAAAATACCACCATAAAAGGTTGTACTTGAGGGAAGGACAGGCTCACAGCCTGTCTTCTCACAATATGCATGGCAGTAACTTACAGGTGTTTTAATTCTGTCTTGTCTATTAAAGGAAGCCATGTGTTTCCTCAACAACCTATCTATTTTGACATCTTAGTTGTTACAAGACAAAAGAACATGTCTGCTTGTTTTGTCTGTGTGATGTAAGAGTTTTTTTCCTTTTCATTTATGCCAAAGTTTGATGTTCATTTACATAACACCTGCATATTCCTGCAGTACTCTACTACAGTAGATCTGTATTATATTTCTGTTGATTACTGTCAGTAAATTCTAGCACATAATACAAAGTAACTTTGTAGCATATCACTTGCATTTTACATTTCAAGTACAGTAGGAAAGATTTCAGCCAGAAAATAAATATTTTTATGCAGCTCTTATATTTCAGGCTGATTTACAACTTTCAGATGTGAAGGCCACAGAAACTAACTTTAGGGGGAAAAAATCATAAATTGAACGCATTAGTATGTTTGTGATGCCTCACAGCAGAGTTATTTTCTCCTCATGTACAACAAAACTGAAAAATTATGGTTTAGACCCTTTTACAACAACTACTACTCCAATGAGGCTGCTGTATTTTAATGGAATATAAAGATGTCAAAAAATCAAAGCACTGCTGGAACACCAAGGTCTCCCAGAGCATGCAAGTCTGTCTGTCTATCATAACAGAAGGTGTCCATGTTTAAGGACTAAAAATGGCTATATGTATTATATTGAAAAATGGGTTATTAATCAAAATGCAAATTGTTAATGTAAGAGCACTCTCTGATCAGAAAAGTTCCCTGGTTTAGAATGGGTATTATGCACTTTACGCTACAATGAGTCATTAAGCCTGTGACATTGGAAAAGGAAAAAACTTCTTCTATTTAACACCTGAAACTACAACCATGCAATGATTACAGTTTTAAAAATGTTTTACTGAAAGAAATATAAGTGAGCTGGTGTAAAGGAAAAACATGCCACTGATTTCAATATAGCAATGCTACCTTATGTAAGGTAAGCATCTTGCCCAGGGTGAATATACTTAACTGTATTAAAAACAAAGTAATTTATATCTGAAAAGTTACACACAGAGCACTGTGAAAAACATTTTACCATCGCCTTCTACCCTGGGTCTTAAGCTATCCTGATGACTAAAACAGTGAATAGACCTTTTTTTTTTTGGTGATGCTTTCTAAATCTTAACTAGGGGATCGGTATTGAAGTGTAGTACAGTAACTCTGGAGAAATGTCACTGCCACACCTCTTTGACAGTTCAATTATTCCTACACAAAGTACATGGGAATAATAACTGCTTAAATAACTTCTCCGATTTGTAAAGTGAATTATACCCCCTGCTGTTAACAGTATTTTATTTTCTGATTTGCCCATTTCAATACAGGTCTGTAGGAACTCCCGATTACCCCAACCATTCAGTCAACCATGATAAAAGGCATTTTATCCACATATTTTCTTACAACTGTGTTTTTTCAAGTTTCCTTTTTATTTCACCGTGATGACAAATTGCAAAAACTTAATTTCAATCCTGCTTGCAGTTCTAATATCAGGTTTTTTAAATTGTCAGTAATCATAGTAATGAAAATACGTTTTAATAAAAGGGGGTTTGACTTAATTGAGCTGGTGAGGATGCTTTTCATGTCTGACTTAGTATTTTTGCCCAGTTCTTCCAACTATAAAATCTTTGTTTCACTTAGATTGTTTTCACAATCCAAAATATTAAGATTCAGGACAAGAAAACCTGTCACTGCACAGAAAGGACAGCTTAAAAAGAATCCAATTCTAAAATTATAAACCATGCCAGAACTATCGAGAAGTCCATCCCGCCTTTCTTTTCCATTACAAAGCCTCATTGCAGTTAGAAAACACCTTCTTTAAAAAGAAAGCCTCTGTAACTGGCTAAACGGGGGCCTCCACAGTGACCCTGCCTACCGTAACAAGGGCCTCGACAGGGACCCAAGGGGCTATAACAATATGAGTAAATACAGATCAAGACTGAATCTTGCTCTGCACGCAAACGAATCGAGTTTGCCGGGACACAGGGTGTAAATCTGCAGCGACCCAGCAGCAGGTGTAAACGCATTCACCTCATGTGAAAACACATCCCACCACGTTTTTGCTTTACCTAGTAGAATAAAAGCAAAACAGAAGTCCCACTCCCCTGCACGCTGCTATTTGTAACCTGACAAGGCTCTGTCACACGAGGGTACACGGCAGCCGGACAGAGAGTCTTTGTGGGAAACAGACCCGGAGTCCCTGCTCCGGCCTGCCTTGACAAGGACCTAGCGGACGGTCTGCTTCACTGGTGCCACCCCTGGAAGTTCGCTCGTTGCCACCGTCCGTCCCCGAGCTGCGCTGGTTTATCTCCTGGCCCGCCGGCCGCAGCCCCGCAGCCCTCCCTGCCCAGGCGCGGAGCGCTCCGCTCACCCGCCGGCGGCCCCGGCTAACCCCGGCCCGGCCTCCCGCACGGCCCCAGCCCGGACCGCCCCGCAGCCCGCGGCAGCTCCGCCCGCCCCCGCTCGCTCCCTCCAGCCGCTCTCACGACTGTCTCACGGCACCGGCCGGCAGCTTGGAGCGGGCAAGGGCTCGCGACCCCGAGAATCTCCAAATCTCTGCCCTGACAGCCGAGCCCTAAGGAGATGTCCAGAGAGAGGTGGCGGGGGAGGCGAGGCCTGGCCTGAGCTCACCGGCCGACTGGCCGGGCTTAGCGGCCGTTCCCCCGCCGCAGCCCCCTCCCCGGGCAGCCGACCGAGCCCCGCACCCTTCGGCGGGACCGCCGGGGCCGGGCAGCGCGGAGCCCGCGGCATCACCCGCCTGGCGGCGCCGCGGCCGCCGGGTCCTAGCGCCACCCCGCCCGAAGTTTGGTGCGGGGGCTGCTAACTTCGGACCGAGTTGGGTTTGAGGCGACGCGGCCGCTCCGCTACCTTCGCTCGCCGTGGAGGACGTAGGAGCTGCGGAAGAAGCCCAGCAGCTCGTTCTCGATGAGGGCGTTGTAGATGATCTTAAGGTTGTAACTTCTCTGCACCTCCAGGCTACGGTTGAGGACCACGACGAACACCTGGGTCTGGGGGTAGAAGAAGGTGCGGGCCACCCGCACACCGCCGGCCAGCTTGTCCTCGGCCACGCGGACCGCCTCGATGTGCATGCGGTGGGCGTGCAGCACGATGTAGCGGCTGGCGTTACGCACCTCCAGCTGCACGTTCACCTCCCCGCTGAAGGTGAAGTTCTCCATGAAGGCGCTCAGCATCAGGTTGTAGTGCAGCGGCCGCAGGTGCCGCGGCAGCCGCGGCCGGGCCCAGGGCGGCAGCTCCCGCCGCCGCTGCCACTCCTCCTCCTCCTCCTCTTCCTCCGCCGCTTCCCCGCCCCGCGCCTCCTCCTCCGACTGGCCCGGGGGCTGCTCCGCACCGGGCGGCTGCCGGGCTGCCCCCGAGAGGCTCCCGTTGCCGCCGGCCCGCGGCGGACCGTCGGCGGCGGCGCCGCACTCCTCGAAGCGGACGCTGAGCAGCACGGCGATCATGGTCACCGCCAGCAGCGCCAGGATGGAGACGGCGAAGCCCAGCACCAGGCGCTTGTGCACGGCGATGTGCCGCTCCGTGGTGCGGGGTCTTGGCCCCGCCGCCTCGGCCCAGGGTCCCGGCGGAAGCCCCCGGCTGCCGTTCCGCAGGGCGGCCTCCTCCTCGATCATCATGGGGGTGACGGGCGGGCGCTTCTCCCGCTTCTCCTCCAGGGCCATCACGGCAGCGCCACCCCCGCCTCCCGCGGGGCCGCCGCCACCCGAGGGGGCCCCGAAAGCATGGGAGACTCCGAGGCAGGGGGGCCCTCGGCCCGCGCGGGACGCACCGTCTCTCACTTCCCGACGAGCCACATCACCCTGGCCGCCGGGAGCCCCGCCGGGGAGCAGCCCTAGGGGAGGGAAACGGAACGAGGTCGGGTCGGGTCAGGCAAGAAGCGGCGGGCGCTCTCCGCCGTCCGGCCGCCGGGGCCACGCCGCGCAGGCAACTTCTTTGGCTTCTGCGGGGCACTTCAACACATCCCGCCGAGCGCACCTCGGCGCCAAGGGGGAGGGCTCTGCCGCCCCAGCCCCGCCGCTAGCGCTGCCGCCCGCAGGCAGCTCTCTTCCCCCCGCGTCCCGAGCCGCCGGGGCCGGGGTCGGGCTCCTCGCCCGGCCCCGGCAGTGCCCGAGCCATGCGCGCCCCCGGGGCGCCGCCGCGCAGGTCGGCCCGTCCCCGCGGGGCTCGCCCGGCACCGGGGGCGGTGGCACCGGACAGTGGCGCGGGCCGGGCCCGTCCTCCTCTTCCTGATAGCGGGTCAGGCTTCGGAGAGTCGCTCCTCTTATTTTCTCTTTCCTGTCTCCTGCAGGTACAGAGCAATCTCCCGGCTGGCTCGAGCAGAGGCGGCTATATATAGGCACCGGGGAGAGGCGAGGGAAGGGAAGGGAAAGGATGGGAAGGGGGGAGAGGCGGGCAAGCCCCGCCGCCCCTCAGCTTCAGCGGCTGCTCCGGCTGCCGGCGGTGACGGTGGCGCCCCGGGGGAGCGGGCGGGGGCGGGAGGCGGGGGCGACGCGGGGACGAGGGAGGCTTTTCTCCGGTGTGTCACACGCGGCGGCTCCGGGGGAGGTCGCTGAGGCGGCGGTGGGAGCCCCGGCCGGGGCGGGCGGAGGGCGAGGGCCGGGCTGCGCCGGGAATGGGGAGGCTGCAAAGCCTCTGAGCCACAGGACTGCCCGGGATTACACACAAATGCGTGTGCTCTCCACATAAATATTGAACGCCCTTACTGTGTCATATTTATAGAGACTTAATAAAGAGCCGCCGACTACGTGTTTGGACGACAATAGTGCTGTCATACTAACGTGAGGATGGAGCTCAGAAAAGGATAAATACTCCTACTTAAATCGATAGGATTAATATACCCAGAAAAAAAATCGCGCCGTAAGCGTTGGCTGGGACTTTCAGAAATCCCCCTGCCGTTACTCCGCGGCCCCAGGACTCTCTCTCTTACTCTCCTTCCTGCCAGTGGTGAGCCCCCACTCCTCAGCTGGAGGGATTTAGAGATGTGTTAAATGCTGCCTGCGGTGATACAGCAACACTTGGCTTGAGTACCCCTAGGAATGAACCCCTGTCTGGAAAACGGAGTCATCCTATTTCTTCCACCTACACCCAAACCTTTGTACGTAGGGTCTGCAGAAACACAGAATTAATATCTACAGCAAGGATCTAGATCAATGTCTGAAAACATCTCTGTTCCCCGTATTTTGTTTGCATACTTCAAAAACTATCTCTGTTCATTTTCTTTTTTGAAGCTCTTTAGCTCCAATCTTGTAAGCAGTTACAGATCTGTCTATGTTCAGCATTCAGTCCTGTGGAGTCTATGGGAATATATGCTGTACGTCAAGCTAAATACATACATAACAATTTGCAGGATAAAGGCCTTACTTTCCATAGTGAAGAAAAAAGAACAAAAATTAAAAATCGAGTCCTACACTTCTTTCATAAGCAAAGCAAACCTGAAGAGTTCGTGAAATGTGATATATTAGCCATTTTACTTCAAGGGGAAATGCCTAATCTCTCTTTGTCCTGAATCTTTGACATCTTCAAGAAGTGTTTCACCACTTTGCATGCTGTTGCGGAATACAAATGATCATTTATTGACACTTGAACCACTTTAAGGATTACCAGTTTCAGTAGAAGGAGTTTACTAGCTTCCTTATATATTCCTATAGAAGAATTGTATTCAGGTCTACTGTCTCTGGAAATAAACGAGCCTTTTTTTTTATCTCGCAGCACAGTCTAAAAAAAGGTTTGTAATTGTAACAATTCTTAATTAGAAGTATGTTGATACACTTGCTAATAGTGTTTGTACGTCCTAGGAGGGATACGATTTTGCTCAGTAACTAGCGTTGCCACGTATTTCCTGTGGTGATACTTGGCTGCCCACCTGTTATAACAGGTCAAAGAACAGAAACATTTATTATCTGAAAGCAGCGTTCATTATTTGTTGAAGTTTGATGCAGAAAGGTAGAAAACTACTGCTATGTGATTTAGGAAAAAAAAAAAAGGAAACTGACATGGCAAAATAACATCCAAAGCTACAGGTTTAAAATGTCAGTTTCTATATGTTTCATTAAATCCTTTAAAAGTGGGCACAAAAGGAAGTGTCTGAGTGCTTTTAAGATTTTGTGTGCAGGCTGTCAGTATCAGGCATTAGTAAAATAGGCAGTGTTTCCCTCTGTCGCTCTCTGAACTGCACTTTCAGTTATGTTTGTTCTTGTCAGCAGTGCAGGGAGACATTCTGGCAAAGATGTGATTCAAGAGTAGAAGTAGCCTGGAATAAATTGGTACAGTATGTCCCATTTACAAACATTTCTAATTTTTAATAGTTTTTAATTAATTACAATTGGATAGTTACGTTTCACAGGTTAAGGTTTTTGTGAAGCCTTCCCAGAAAGCAGTGAGTAGCAAGCAGTTGGGCTAACCAGCTCTGCTACTTGAGCACAGGAGCATCATTCTGGCCTTCTTGATGTACACATAACAAATACATAACTCTCCAGGCTGAGATCTTCCAAGCCCTGCCAAGGGAGTCAGTCACACAATATTAATCTATAAATTGAAGGGTCAGTATAGGAGAGAGTATGTAAAAGGTTTAAGGTGCATGCTAGTAAGGAGCCATGAGGCTGACTCCTTTTAAGCCAAGCTGAAATAGCACTCCAAAAACTGGCACAAGGCATGAGTGATGGGAGCTAAGGCTATCTAGATTCACCTCCAATTTTCATCATTGCTCAAACAAAGTATTGAGGGGTTTGCAACCCCTCCTCTTTGGGCTTGTCAGTCTGGAGACTTACAATAAGAAGGTGCAGCTAGGTATTGTGTTAAATAGCTCATGTGCCTCAACTCATCCATCATTCTAAAACTTCACATTACTAGATTAATCTCTTCTTCATATTAGTAATGACAGCTTTCTAAAATATAGCTTGACCAGATACAGGTCAAAGAAGGTATTAACTTAGTAATTTGTTCTAAAATGCTACTCTCTGCAAGTAGTTCAGTGTACAGACTGTTAAATATAGCCATTTTGCTGAGAAAATACAAAGGCATATGGCTCCCAAAAAAACCTGTGTGTACATCTGGGGAAAATTCTTGGTTTTTCATTTGTCCACAGTTATAGACATGGATTTCATGGGTATTGCCTCTGAAGCTTGCAACTCCTTTGGTCTTTCTGCAAAGACTGTTGGAAAATACATCAGATCATGGATCATTTTTTCAGCAAAATCCTGATAATGACTCCCTGTTGTTCAAAACTTCCCCTAGGCCATCAACATCTTGTATGCAATCTCATTTTATGAGCTTATAGCCTAGGGTTTCAGGTACTCATACAAAATAAAAGAGTATGTCTCACCTTAACTGAATTGCTATGGAGATGGCCCTCCCTAGACAAGTATCAGAAGAAACATGGACAAACTTCAGATAGCACAGTTTCCAATTCTGTACCAGCTTATAGCATGGCTAGCAAAGAGCTGATGAGGGACGCACATAAAGCTGTAGTTTATGTTAAGTTAAGCTTGCACACAACACCTCTCAGTATTCACACTGGTGCTTTACAGTCTTGGAAGAAAAGCACTATAAATGAGCAACTTCATCATATATCATGCAGCTGGGTACAGTTCATCCCAGGCATTGGCACACTACATTTTTTGAGTCTGCCTAACTATCGCTGCTTTTTAATCCAAGTGATCCATCCTTCATTCATCTGGATATAGCAGAGGTTTACAGACAGACTGTGTCATACTGACACTACTCACAAAAAAAAAAGGTAGGGGACTCAGAAAATGTCCTTCTATGCAAAGCCCAAAATCAATTGGAATTTATATTGGAAAAAATTATAGGGAAAAAAGACTGCATCAGCCCACATCAGTCAGTGCTCCAGTGACCCTTTCAGCCTCAGTCAGGCATTTCTCTGGTCACAGCTGGATTCTCCTTGTGTACTTAAAAGTCAAGGATACTCATAGGTCTTAATCCCTCCTGTTTAAGCCCTAAAATGGACTACTCTTCATAGCCTACTAATATATTGGTCAAAAAACATCAATAAGGTGACCTCTCAGAGTATTATGAGCAACTCACTTTCCCCAGATGCTGCTTCCATGGGGCTGTTTCTTACAAGGCCAAGTGGGGGATGACTGTTTCCAGCCATTCAGGTTGCCAGTGCAGCAAAGAGGAATTACCAGTCCATCGTCCCTTAGCTTTTCAGTTATGACTAATTCCCCAATGAATTGACGCTGCCTAATGGGACAGTTGTGTGCTCTTGAGGCTCACAAGTAGGCCAAAGGGAGTGGATTGGGACAGTGATCCTATCTTTAGTGGTTTTTTGGTTGGTTTTTTTTTTGTTTTTTTTTTTTCCAGAAGACACTTTCAGTAACATGTCAGGTTTAACATATGGCACTGGGGAATACACCTTCTGTTTAGTTTAAAAATTGCTGCTAAGAAAAATGCTAAGGGAATGACTTTCTAATTAAAAGTGAAAACACTGGATTGTAAAACAAGCTGACACACAGTGATTTGTGCTGGCTTAAACATACCAAGGAAAGGAACATTCCTTCCATCGTTTTCTGCTCCTTCACCCTCATGTCACCTGTATAAATGACCTTCTTTCTTACTTGAGTTCATTGGCAGTAAGCACTATTTATGTTTAGTTTCTAACTAGAGATGTCCAGATGTCTAGGTACGGCTTTATCTTGGACAAGTTTTAGGTTTCCTTTTTTAAAGGAACAGATATATGAGGAACGGGCTATGCAATGTAATGTCCTACGTAATGAGAAGATGGAAGTTTGCCATGGGACAGAGAGGCTCCCTAGTAATCTTGATCCTTCTCTTTCCCTCCTTTCTTTTTTTCTTATCATCACCTCTTGCTTTCCTGTCACCTCTCAGGCTGGAAGGAACATCAGAGGAGGCATCAATAGAGCATTGCCTGTGCACCGCCAGGCCCCAGTGGCCACCTGCTGCTTTCCATTCACCCTGTACCTTGAAACCATACCCTCACCACCGTTTGTTGTGGAATTTACTTCCTTTATGTTCCAGTCCTTTTAAACTACTCTGTACTACCCTACAAAGTCATAATACTTTTTCTTTTTTCAAAAGTCAGCATTTTCTTTCTCAAGTTTTAGGATAGGAATATCTACTTTCATATGAGAACTAAATATTTTAAATTAACTGTTTTGGTGTCTGAGATGTATTCTTTTTCCCAGATGTTCTATTTTCATATTTATCCACATCTACTCAGCAACTGATTTTTCTTTTTCTTCCTTTCATTTCTTTTTCTTCATTACAGCAGTAATTTAAGAAGGAAAACAAGTGTCCTCATTCTCCACTAGCAAGTTTTAGTTAAAGTGTATTCCAACTTATTTACAACGGTTTTTTTCTAAGTGTTTTTAAACACAGCTTCTTGAAGGGTTTGGTTTTTTTTCCAAGCATGAACCATTTCAACTGCACAAGTTCAATGATGCCGTGTTTTTAGTAGTGGAATGCAGAGCATAGATATTAGTGTTTGTTTCTTTCCCTGAATAATTACACTTAAAACTAGCTAATTGGAATCAATTAGTAGTAAGAAGTAAGTCTCAGGGGGAGAAGAAGAATTATTTGTGGAAACTCCAGACTGCGTTAAGAACCAACATTTACATGGCTAGATTGTGTCTTAGCTACTGAACCTTTTTCATTAAAAAATACAAGGAATGCTGTAGTGGGCAAGGCAAGGGTTTACTTCCATTAAAATTTAGATTAAACCCCATTTTTTAAAACATCTGTGGATAATCTCTTCATCCATTAAACTCTACAATAAATATTCAGACTTCTGGAGCTTGATTTCAATACAGAATTTTGTGTATTTTGTAACATTATAGTCATTATAAACATACTGTGCTCTTTTGTTTCTTTCAATATCCCATTTCAATTTTACAAGGCAAAAACATGGATGTTTCCTTGTGGGTCTCCTGATTCAGCTTATCTAGAGTCCCACCATATGCAAGAATACTTACCATCATCTGCCTCAGGCCCATATTTGTGTCCAGTAGACATTATATGAGAATATGAATGTATTTTGCTGGCTCCACCGTAACCCTTTGTATCCTGCTGTGGACTCCCTAAGTAAGGACATGGGCACTGATACTCACCTCAGCCTTCAGTGATCACTTCCACTGATCTTGACAATCAAAATACCTTAGAGATCTTTGATTTGCCAAATGTCCAGCATAAGCATAAAATAGGCACTTCTTTCAGAAATGTGGCTGAAATTTAACAGCTGAGGGAAGTACAGCCCGCAACAATCCTTCAAGAAGAATGATCTGTAAAAAGAATCACAAGCATCTGTAAACAAAATCACTGTGACATTCCTCAGTCTACATGCTGATTTATCCCAAACTTTCTCTGAATAAGAACTGCAAGGAAAAAAGTCAGCGTGTGTTTATGGCTGCTGTGATTTTACAATTCATTCCAGGAAAGCACTGGTACCTGTCAGAACATGACTTTGTTTGGGTTGGCCTTTAACATAGAGCAAATGCTGAAGGTGAGTCATAAACGGGGAAACAAATTATGAAAGGGAAAACAAGTTCAGCTGACTGGGCAAGATTGTTTGTGTCAGTGCTCTTTTTAGCCAAAATTTGTCTGGGTTTGATTTTACTGGGATCCTGAGGATTAGATGCTTCGATTTCCTCACAAAATTAATAATGTGAGCAAGTTGAACAAAGTCTTTGAGTGTAGAATACCAGTTATTGGTAAAAAAAAAAAAAATTAAACCAAAACCAAAACAAGTAACTATTTGTAGTGATAAGACTATTCTAAATACAGCAGCACTGATAATTTAACCAACATTTAAAATACATTAAAATAGCCTACTTAGTAATAATTCTAGATCCAAGTCTTTCAAGCTACCCGTGGGTCACTCTTGATTTCCTGGATGGTTATAAAGTTGCGATTTCATTAAGGATCAAAATACATTACCAATATATCTGATCATTTGATGTGCCCCAGAGCACACTACCAGATATTCTGTAACACCGCTCAATTCAGAGAAAAATATTTCATAATGGTATTAAGGATTTTCTTCTTCATGCATTAGTACTATTTTGAGTTTGTTTCTGCAAGTAAACTCCTGCCCCCTATCGCCCATAATAGTGCTGATACCATAGGCACATATCTCAGGAAAATTAAAAATATTATAACTCGTCTGGTTATAAAGGTCTAAAAATGATTCAGATATAATCTTTTTCATTATGTTGTAAGCTTCATGTCAGCAGTCTACAGAACAGTCTACAGCACTCATGACTGCTACTTTCTTGTTAGAAAAGTGGTAATCTAACTACTCACATATAACTTGGATCTCAAAAAGAGTTTCATGATTAAGATGTTTTTGGTGAGGATTCATATTCATCACTAAAGTGGCAATATTTAACCCCTGTTGGTGTAAAAGTAATGATCACAGAACCCAATGTTTCAAATTATTTGCTTATGAAGTAAGACCAGAGCACTTAACAACAAAGCCACAAAAATTAAAGAATCAAAACATTCCACTAGAAAATACGCTCACATTGCAGGCAGTAAGTAATTCCTTGTGTCATATCTCTTACCAACATGACTAATGACTGGAAAGAAGTTTCCAGCTTTTAGTTCATTTAAATTCCTTATTCCTTAGAGAAGAAAATTAATTAACTACATTTTGATCACAATCATCTTCCTTAAGATTCTGGAGCTATGATAAACAGACAACCTGGGTCTTGTTCATTCTTTTAAAAACTTAACTTTTGATGTGGGATGGGGGCAATGAACAATCTTTGCTGCTATATAGCTTTAAGGCTTTTCAAAAAATAAAATTTAACTGACAATAAAGGAAGTATGCTCCTAATTAAAATAATATTGATTCAGCATATGGTATTTTGCCTTTGGTTTTCACTTTTTATTAGCCAAGTTGTCACTTTTCTCTTTAGTGCCACCTTGTGGGTCAGCCAGTTATAAAAGCACAGAAATATCTCCTGCACTAGGAATAGTCTGGATCTGGCATTCAGAACATCACAGGGAAGGGGGGAGGTTTGGTTTAAGGGTACAGGCCACCTCTTCTTTTAAGTAAAAAAGCAATAACGTATGGAAAAAATTTTTGCTATTCATTTATAATAGGTATGGAAGAAGACAGAACAATCTCTCTGGATTGAAAATAATGGGATCTACAGAAAAAAAAATCAATGTTCATTTACAGGATAATCATCAAACTTACCCTGGAAAATGTAAGTGGCAAGCTCTGACTTGTGTGATTTTTGCCACAAGAAAAACGGTTTTCTATCTTAGTGACATTAGTTTTGCAACACCTTTTCAAAAGAAGTAAAGCTAGATAATTTTAAACTCCCACTAATCCAACTTTTGGAAAAGATTAATGATCAGATACAGCATCATAGCATACTTGCTTGTGAAATTCAGGGTGGATTTGCACACATCAGCTTTTCATTCTGCTGATAAAGTACAGAAATTGAAAAGCGTATATAAAAATTAAAAGTGTCGGGGGACATGTGTACTGCAAATGACATTCAGATCAAAACTTGGCTGGAGTGTGGTCACTGTAAGTGTTGTTTAATACAACACTAATGACTAAGCTGTCCCCTCACCTTACAGAACAGCTCAAACACTCCTCATTCATTACTTGGACAAGTGTGGGCAGTGGAATTATGGTCAGTTTGTCTTCTTGAAAGGAGCAGAGAGAATGTTTCTGATATTTCCAATTTTTAAAGAGCCATTTTTGTTACTTTCGTTATCCTTTTTCTTGCTTTTCTTAATGCTGACAGTTTTGGAAGCTATAAGAAAAATAATTTTTTGCACATTATAAGCCCCCATTTTCTTCGGCATACACATTAAAAGCACTTTAAGCTAACAGATTGTGGGTTTTATCTAGACAGCTCCTTTGCATTCTCTCGTAGTAAATACAGACTTATAAAGCAAAATAAGTAATCCCTGGAAATCTCTTAAATTTAATTAAGCAGTCACATATCAGGTGATCTTTGTGGTAAGGAGAAGGGTTATTTTAAATGGTAGGCTTGGATTTTACTGAAATTAAAACATATGATCAGAACAAGTGACAGAAAATATAGGACAGAGGAAAATGCAGTTTCCCCTTATCAGATATAGCTATTTCTTAGATGGAAAGAGACTAAGGAGCTTCACGGAAGCATATGCCACAGCAGGCATTGAAGTTCAGGGAAATTTCCCAAGGATGAAAAGCCCGGTAAACTGCCCTACCAACAAGTAGGAGTAGGTAGGTGTCCAGCAGTTTCTCTGTGCCTTAGGTAAGTTCAAACACAGTAAGTTCAGGTCAAACAATAGAAAGGATGGTCCAACAGTTGGCTCACTAGCCCAGACTGGAGAAAATTCAGCAGCTGACTTCTGAGTACAGCCACAGCCTTCTTCCATAGCTCCTTCACTAACTTCAGCCCTCCAAACACTGGAAAAGCCTTTGAGAAAAAGAACCATTAATGACTGTATAGTGTCTGGATGCTACACCCCGTGGAAACACTGGGATGGCAATAGCTGGGATAGCTGATCATGTTCCAAAATTCACTGTGAGCTGAACAGCCACCCACTGTGAAACACCAATGGGCAAATGCTTCTCTACTGAGAAGACAGGAGGAGGGAAAGGAGTTACAATAAGGTTGAGTGAAGAATGATACACAGGAAGGGAGAGAGCTTTCACCCTGTGCTCACATTTCAGCAGTTGCTGAGGATACAGCTACGGAGACAGCTATCTCTGCATGACTCCACCATGCATCAGTTATTCTTATCACTCTTTCCCCCCCTTTTCCCTCCCAAACCTTCACACAGACCAGACTATGATAAGTTACCAGGTGCTTCTACATAATTACCAGCACCAGAAGACATAGACTGGCAACCTGCCTGTTGGAAAGTTGCACTTACTGTATTGAGAAATGGCCACATGCTTAAAAATAAGATATAAATATATGTTTGGGGGGTTTTTTTACATGCTTGAAATTCTGATATTCTGAAATTCTGAAAAAGTATCAATCATGTGTAAATGGCGAGAGTGAGTGTAATGGCACAAAACAAATACTCTACAGAAAAAAAGTAATGGGATGCCCAGGACTGAAACCATTGTTCATACAGAAGGTCCTTGTGTTATTTTCAGGAAGTACCTAACAGAACTGAGTTCCATTTTCTATGAGGAGTTTTTAGCCTCTCCTGAATCAGAAACGACAGGCATACAAGCTATACTTCTGCCAGGTCAGTCTCCTACCAAACACACCAAGCATGATGCCCTTCAGCCCTAGCTGGGTGCAGTCCGACCTTCTCACTCACAGCTGTGCTCACAAATAGCCAGGTTCAAGTCAGACAGTGACAGAATCCAAACCCCAGTTTTGCAGGGATATGGCCATCTTGCCTACCCCACTCCTGAGATGATTTTCATGTACCTCCCTTCCTAAAAAAGCTGCTCAATTTGCTTTTGAAAAGTTATGTCCATAAATAATTTCCCATTGTTTTATTTGAAATGCAAGTTCTCCAGACCCCAGGAAATTCCAGTTCTAAGACTATATGAGTATTCAGATGGCAAACTTAATTTTCCAAGTCTGCAGGATAGAGAAGACTATTAGTGTCACCCTGTTTCGGCAAACCCCAGAGGCTTGCTTTTGCAGTGTTTTTAGTACATCTATATAGCACAGCATCACCTGAAAGAGCTGTGATCCAGCTGGGGTGAAGAGATTTAGCTGCTTTAAACACTGTGCCTTTCAGACTGCTCCAACATGTTTTACAGCAAGATCACCTGTGCAAGAGCAAGCACGACACAGTTGTCACAGTGCTGCCATCAGAGGTAGCCTCAGGGTCTCTACACAGCACTGAGCTATATTGTACAGCTGAATCTCACCAAGGCAGCAGAAGCCTGCTGTACATGCTTGCAGTGAAGACAAGCATCCTCATGCCATGCCACCCTACCCAATCATAAGACCACCACCCTGTGACCCTGTACAAGGGCTTGCAAACTCATGTATGAGCCCTTACTCTAACTTCAAACACTCTAGTCCATTCAGGTGGGATGTCCAGAGATGTTCTTTCCTGACAGCTTTAGAGCAAGCAATAGCAGATCACCCTTCCATACCTCTCCTTCTTCTGTTGCAACTTATCTCCCTGCTTGGCAGTTTTTCTCTCCACATAGCTTTTTCTACCACTCCTGTCAGCCTGTATCTCTGAAGCCTCCAGGGCAGCCTGCAGCCTCCCCATTTGCTGCTCCATGATGCCCAGGCAGCTGTCTCTTACAGCAGCTGGTTTAGATCCACAGCTTGATCTCAGCTATGGGAGGTAATTAAGCCATTAACCCTTCCTTGGGCTGTGGGCAGGCATGGTGTACTCACTCCATCTCGGTAACTGCGGGGTGCAGTAGCATCTCTAGGTTATCATCCTGCATATGGACCAGCGGTAAGGAGTCCAGGTGCCAATCAGCTTTACAGACACATCTTTAGCAGCAGCAAAAGGGAGGTTAAATCTGGGTGAGAGTTTGGAAAGAATGTGTTCTTCTTATGAATATCCTTCTGTCCTCCCCTCCTCCCCAAAGCTGATGCTTTTTGCTTCAACCACTTCATTCTACTTTAACTCCCCTGTCAATCCCCAGACATCTCACCTCGATTTTAGTCTCCATTCCTCAGACTCCTCATCACAGCATCAATCTCTTGGAACACCACTTCAGTGCTGAAAATCATGACACGACATTTACAAATACAGTTTTTATGTGAGATTTCCAATAAGGTCTCAGATTTCACCATGCGGGCCTAACAGTCTTTGTTCAACTAAAATATAGCAAAGCAAATTTTTGTTCTGTAGTTCTGGTTCTGAAATGCATCATAGCAGAGTACAGTTTAAATATAAACAGAAAACAGTGCTCAGTTGTAAAGTCTCTCAGAATTAACTTTCTCAAAAAATATTTTTAAGGCTGACAAATCACATGCAAGGTCTTTTCCCAAAAGAGAATTTTTCTTGAATTCATTCAGTAGTTGAAGGTTGTGTCATATGTCACTGGAAAGGTAATTTTTCCTAGTTTATGAAAAATGCCTTGAATTTGACTTTGCTGTCACAGGGGAATAATGATATCTATACAGGTAATAAACTGGCACACAGAGATTGATATTGGTAGCTTTGCAAGAAGTATACTATTTTATGGAGGATGATAGGAAGCAACAGGGTGAATTAATATCAAATATGCAATTTATTTCTATAATGTCTACATGACTCAAGTTACCAGCATTTGTAATATTCTTTTAAATATTAATATTTGAAGCATAACAAACACAAGATCATTTTAGAGGAGCTAATGCACAACTCTGTAAATTCAGTAAACAATGGCTATTAATGTTCTCTTTTGTCTTCCAGACAGAAAATCAAAGCTATTTAAATTAAAAGATGTGTATAAAATCAATGTATGTTGATAAGGTGTGCACATTAATGATAATGTTTGCAAACATTCTTTGTAACTTGTATATATAATCTTCTTTTTCTGATCTGGTGGATACACTAGCTGGCATCATCAGGAGCTCCTTAAATTAATTTCTTCCTTTGTTTTCTTTACATTTTTAATTTTAAGCCTGTATGGTAGAAGTCTAAAGGAGTCTATAGTGGTGCAGGTATTATGGTGACACAACTGCATGTGCTCTTGGGTGAGTGGGATGTTCCTATGCAGCCTTTTTTGCCCAGGCTGAGGCTGGAAGCCAAGGAGGCTGGTTCATGGTGCTGAGCTCAGATTTGGACCCCAGCAGGCCCTGCAGCTGAGGTCAGCCAACCTTGGCCCCACAGTCAGGCAGTGACCACTGCCAGCTCCTGTCTCCCAGCTGAGATCCCCACCAGCCTGGGTAACTCTTCCCAACATGACACCCCTTGGCAGCTGTGACTCGTTGATCACAACCACGGGGTTGATCACTGAATGGTTGGAGCAACTCAGGCCCCCACAGCTTTGCTGGAGGCAGCTGATCACTGTTCATATGGTGTGCAAGTCCCATGGCAAAAGCACTGGAGATCTCATTTCCTAAGATGGATTGAGTAGAGGGTGAGGGGAGCAAAGTGGAAATGCTGGCTGGGTGGAAAAACAGGCAAGCAAGAGCATAAGTATAGGCTGAGACTGTGTTCAAATGCGTAAAAAAGGCTTAGCTTTAGCTTAGGAAGTGATTGTTGAAATCCTGAACACACAGCTTTGGCACATGACATCTACAGTAGAAATTTAACAAACGAAAAAGAAACAAGAAAAAACTGGTGATTTTTTTCCAAATTATTATTACCTGTGCATTCAGCACACTCACACTTGCACCCACTATTGTAATTAAAACTAGTTAGAGAAGGTTTCATGTAATCACTATTTATTCCATGTGGAATGGTCCAGCTAAATGTTGCAGCTGGTTGCATAAACCTCAGCCTTAACATTCATCATTTAACTGTTATCTATGTAGGTGTAAAAGTTGCCCCACACTGACTTGCAACCAGGTAGAGGCCAGACTTCCAATGCAGAACATTTGTCCCTAGGCCTTCTGCTAGCAAAAATATCTTGGAAAGGATGAAAATAGAGTGAGATGTCCTTTTGTTCACCAATAAGTCATTGAATCAGCAGGGATCTTAAAGGACTTGGCAAGGCACCTTGACAGAATCAAAACAAAGGACATACAAGGCATTGTTCCTCAAGAAAAGGAGCTCCGTTGGCTGTGGGAATGGAACAGCGGGATGTCATTACTGGGGTGTACACAGAAAGGCACTGGCACTGAGATAGCTCCCCAGAGCAAGGAACATCCTAACAGGTTTTGAGGAGGGCTGTAGCCAAAGTATGTCAAAGATAAACACACCAGGTATAACCATATTAACATGAAGAATCTATTTTTTTCAGTTTCTTTATGGGCATTGCTCGAAAGCAAATGTTTCCCAGGTAAAAACCATCCGAACTGATCTTCTGAAAAGTTTTTTTCATATGAATAATTACATCTTAAGAAAACCATGACAGGTCTATTTATCTGTGGTCAAATTTACTGGAAATATTTGAAACACAATATATATTTTTCAGTGAGAGATGCAGGAACAAAACCCCATGTTCCAATATCAGCCTTAAAGCTTAAGAATTTTATTTCTGGGATAACCAAGAACACTCTGTTGCCTTCCAAACTTGAGCCCAGACACATGAGCAAAACATCAGATCTCACTTTCAAAGGTGCCACTTTAAAAGAGACGGTTTGACAGGAAAGTTGAATCAGCCTTTCTCTCCTTGGCAAAGTGCCTAATGAGGTACAGAAAAAAGGGTTACACCTGTTTAGAAGCCAAAAGCTTTTCTACAGAAATAGAAAGGGATGTTCAATAAGAATGAGAGCCTGAATCATTACTGTCAGGAGCTTGACTGGGTGGCAGGAACTGGGGCGCAATGGAAAAGTCACAGCCGCATAATCAATGTCGCATCTAAGGCATACGACAGCCTGTGGTTTATTTTATTTCTATCTTCTTGTACTACCTTCCCAAACTGAAGATAAATATAATAATAATCATCAAAAGAGTATTTTATCCAGTGCCAAATTTTGAAAATAATTTCTTACTAATGGCTTTTTGCTCAATAAAAATTAATTAAGGAAATTTTGTAAAAAATATATCCTTGAGTAGAATATGCTCAATACAATGAAAACAAAGCATCCTTTAGGACAGAATCTGTTGACAATAATCCTGAACATCACTATTCCCAGCAGATGTAAGACCTGCCACTTACACAGGAGCCACTTTATGAAGTTGCAGATTTGTCCATCATCTGTTAATATGCATTCCTATGGTAAATGTAAAGTTCAAAATCAATTTGAGCTTTGCCAGTGGCTATAAAAATGAACAGTCATCCACAGAACTTCATATAATGGCATTTAAAATGTGCACAGATACACACATCTCACATCCACTTTAAATCTTGTATTTAAAAAAAATTGAGGAAAAGTGTGAACTATTTCATATATTTTCCCAAAATTGCTGCAAGAAATAGCGGACAGTTCAAAGTGTTTCTTTCAAACAAAGTTATTATACGACTTTATTCACAAACCAGGAAATTATTCACATTATGTGAATATGTCTATAGACAAAGCAATACTATTGTGATGATAATTGTATTTAGCATTCAGTTAAAATTTGTGTGCTTTTTGCTTTGAGTACAATGTATAAATGGGTATTTTTGGGAAGGAGGGAGAAGAAGCGAGAATCAGACTGTGTCAATTATAGTATATATGAATATACTTTGGTCAGTACTTATTGGAGCTACTATTGGTATGCATGTATGTAAGTTAATAATACTAAGGAGTAAGAAAGCAAATCAATAGTATCATTCCCTTTTCTCTTCATGAATTGAAGTATTTCCTCTCCGATGCCTTTGAACTTGGTTCTTCGTACACCTGTTCTGAATATCTAAGTGGATTATCTGTGTCCATTAATTTTCTAATTTTATCTGTCAAATATGCTCTCCGATTTCCTTTACTTTTTAACAAGACTATCCACGAAAATATGGCTCACCAGAAAATGCTTCTGGACAATACTATAAGAGATGCTTGTCAGGTATATTATATGGAAAGGCTTTGTTTATTTCTCCATGTAATCTACACAATTAGGATACTACAAATTAGAATATAATTTGTGTCCTGTGTCTCATGAGGTCCTTTGAAGGAGCTGAACACTATGTAACTCTCTACTTTCCCCTAAACACAGAATCTGCCATTTTTTTTTCTGAAGAAAGTCATTACATCTTGATTATTGAAAAATAATTTTCTCCTCAACAGGGTTAAACCTTATTAGCCTTTGGTAATGGTCTTTTCTAAAGGGTAATTAATGTATGACCAGCAGTTACTCCAAGAAAAACTGGACAGTGTTTTTCATGTATAATCAGATTGCCAAAAACACCTTTTATCTTTGTGAGCATGTTTCTCGTCAGTGTGCATTTCACTAGCTCTCAGTACCCCGGACATGTCAGCTGGCCATCAATCATCCTCTGACACAGGCTATCTGAGGCCCTTCAGATGGAAAATCTCAACAGAGCTGTTGTAGAAACCCAAAATTGTGATTATGGAATTCTTACAGATTTCAGTAGCAATGAGTCACAAAGTGATGGGATCTGGGATGAACCACCCTTGAGCAGTAGAAGAGATAAGTGACAAAAATTAAGAAGTCTTTCTGCATAGCTGCTTGGTCCAAAACTTCCTGTGTCAGAGGAGAGTTATTGTAAACTAATTATTGCTTCTTTGCTGTGGGAATTAGTTTTGTGGGCATGGCCAGATGTAGGAGGGCAAGCATGAGTCACATGGTAGAACTCTCCAAATTACCAGGCTCAGTGCTTAGTCTGGTCAATAATGAGTGAAGATCAAAACTGTACTCGGCATGACTGACTCCCAGGTCAGGTGTCTGGGAAAAGGATGATATCTTATGGAGGACAGCCCTGCTCATTCATCTGGGCTACCAAAGCTTCATATGCCCCTGAACACACTGACAAAGAGCCCAGGGGGCTTACTCTTCCCTTTATTTTTGTGACTTCAATCCACCAAGCTGGAAGAAAATTGATAATAAGATCTTTTACTTTCCAGATGAAAAGTCTATGTAATTATGTTGGCATCCTTGAAAAGTAATACTTCAGTGTTATACACTCTATCAGAAATCTGAGGGTTTGAGCCTATTGGACCTTTACAACACCCACACCCACCTACCCTGTTATCTGCTTGATAGAGTAGCTGCAAAGCAGTGTAGGAAGACAGAAACAATTGCTATTTATTTTGCTTGCTCTTAATTGGTTTTTTTCTTCTTTATTCTCTGTCCCTTTCAAATGAGTCTTTTATGATTCTGGGATATGATAATCCACTTTTACAACTTCAAATCATCTCACACCTTCCTTCTTTTTTTTCCCCCCCTTTGTATTATATATATTACACAAGTAATGTGCATTGCAAAATATTAGGCAATTCTCTCTTTCCTTGCTAGGTTAAAGAATGATATACTTTTTCAATTTATTTCCAATGAAAGTTAGGAAATGACAGCCGTATTTGGTTTTTGCTGTGTAAAGTGAATGATAATGGCTCACCAACTGATTTATTTATTTCTGTTCTTTCCACAATGTGCTACAATTGTTGTAAAATATTAGTCTGGTTTAGCTTGGAAGAACTGTACTTGACTATGAGTCCTTTGCTTTTGAAATTTAAAAATATATAAATAAATGATGGTAATTGTGGGCAGAATAAACTCTTGCAAGGGGCTTAACTCTACAAAGAATTATCCTAATTATTCCTTACAGGTCCCTAAGAGTGAGGATGCCGTGAAAGGGATGTTTTACAGGGGTTCCAAAATTACAGAGAAGTTGCTCATCTTTCTTCAAATATGTAGGCATTATTAAAAGGAGCTAAACTATTTATTTTATGTTTAAGAAATGGTTTATAATTTTCTCTGTAATTGCCTTAATGTCAATCAAAATGATGTAAAAGTCTTGAAAGGAAAAATATATAAGATCTATTAAAACAACTCTATTTATAATGTATGGGTTGACAGAAGAGAATGTGAGGAGGCTGAGGACGGACATTACAATTTCTCGTCAAAAACTCTTCCTGCACACAGTTATCTTTTTCTTCTCATATACCAAAAGTTACTTCTCTTCAACAGCTCTCCCAGAAGAGGTGTCAAAGGAGATGAGACAAGTATACTACAGTCAAAACCATGGATTTGCTGCAGTACTGCTACTGTCAGCTCGGCAATGTTGTCATCTCTGTGTGCATGGGACTCTGGGCAGGGTACCCACAAGGTAATTAAAGTGCAGTCTACATGCTTATACTCAAAACTTTGATGCTAAATGCTTCTCTGAAGCAGGTGTTTCCCCAGAAAAAGTTCAGATACATATCTCCCAAAATAAATTATAACAATATTCTCTCCTTGCTTATGAAGGTGTGGCTTTCAATACCTCCAAAGGGAGGAGGGTCGACCCTCTGTTTCACACACCTTGGCTGGACACTCTATCCACTGAAGTTTAAAATGCAGGAGTTCTTTTTGCTTTAAGAAAAATAGTGATTGAAAGAGCCATGTGATATAAGATGTCCCATTTGGACTACCCTCTCCTGCCCAATTCCTCACTAGCTAACTCAACATTCAGACCTGTTTCTCATGAGGTCTTCTCTAGTTTCTTCTCTGAGAGTTTATCCTTTTTATAGTAGCCTGAGCATCTATCCAGAGCATTTTGTACACAGATATTTGGAAAGAGGGAATACTTCAATGGCAACTTCAAGACATATGATACACAAATCACAGAATATTCTGAGTTGCAAGGGACGCAAACGACCAAGTCCAGCCCTTAAGTGAATGGCCTGTACAGGGATCAAACCCACAACCTTGGTGTTATTAGCACCATGCTCTAAACAGCTGAGCTAATCTCAGGGTCACTTTTATCCTAAACTGTTCTCTGCTTATCAGCAAGTGGTTGCACATACATTATTGTCAATTCCTTAGCACTTATGTCAATTAAAAGTTGGTGAACAGTGCTGATCCCTCATTACCAGAAAAGTTTTCATTAGTCTTCACCTCATCCAGCTGACAGTGTGGCTCAGTTTAAAAATGTGAAAAGGGCTCCATGCTCAGTACTGAATGTAAAGAATAGTCAGAGCAACAAACGCATGCTCAGATGTCACAAACATTTATTTTTAGGCTTAAATGGAAATTATAGCTAAACAAAATTATTCTCAGATGTGTAAATAAAGCAGAGTTTAGTCTTGTAAATATGAGGTCATGACAACACTCATGATGATATAAACATTATTCATGTGATGTGATAACATACAAAAAATACTTTGCTAGAAGCAAGGTATGATTTGAAAGACACACCTTCCACTGAAGCATCATGTGTTACTGCCTAAAGTATGGCTTCGAGCTTAAAACCAAACTTTTTATGACTTCAACCATAAAATCTTCATATTTACATCTCACATATTGACAACTGTCAGCTCAAATCTGATGAAGTTCCAAAGAAAAGTTGTGTTCTGCTGTTGGGCAATCCTACAAAGTGGATTGCCCAATCATCAGCAAGTGTCCTGCAGCCTGAACTCAGGCAGCTTCCCTGCTGACAAAGCACAAACTAGAGATTACCTGGCTCATGCTTCCATGGTAATGGCGCCTCTTCAGTGGTAACAGAAAGAAAAAGCAGCAAGCAGATATTGTAGTCAGGAGTCACCATTTATGCATCAAATATGCAAGGGAAGGTCAATTATCCTCTTTGTTCAAAGTGGCCTTTCACAGTTGAGGCAAAGCATTTCAAGATTCATTGGAGTGTTCAGATTCCTCTAAGCCTGCTTATTCAGGTAAGGGTTTCTGCTAGAAAACCTAAAGCTATGCCATGTGAGGCAGGGCTGTGGAAAACAAGGATAGAGGAAAGGGGGAGGTTAGGGCTACATGCCAGCAGCTGACAGCCATGGCTGGGTGCCTTCAGGTCCTTCCTCCTCAATGCTGACTTACAGAGGCTTTCCTTGATGCAGGTGATTGCTCCTCTCCTGAAGTTGCAGCAAGGCTCTTAGGGCTGCTGAGGTTTTGAATTCAGAGCTGACTCAGGATCTGGGCTGGGCTGGGCTTGGCAGGATTGAGTGGCACAGCTGAAAGACACATACTGAAAGTCTGAAAAAATTTTAGGATGCCATTATCTCATCTGTTGTCAGGCAAATAGACCTGCCTGTGACAGGAGAGCAAACTCCATAGGTTTTGGTTTCCTCTGCTGTCATTTTTTCAGTCAACAAACTGATTTAAACCAAGCATGGATCTATGTTAAACAAAAGCCCCAACAGTCTGATTCTCATAAATGTTTAAGGACACTTTGTACCACTCTGCCAGCTTAAATGGACCTTGTAGACCTAGTAAACCATTTTTGCATTCCCTATAATGCTTCTGATATTACATATAAGGAATAAAGCAGCATTCATATAAGTAACAGTCAAGACCTAATATGCGGTCTCTCAAGATTTCTACAGAGAGAAAACAAAAGCACTGAAAAATTATCTCGTCCCACATGATAACCCCATAATCATGCAATCAATCTTACCTCTTACTATAAAAAATACTACCACAGCTGTGGCAGTAATTAGTAAGTCAAAGAGAAAGTAAAATATATTAGAATGAAAAGTCAGTAGTATATTTTTCTGGTGCAAAGGTTGGCTTGAGTTTGGCTCAACTTTAGTTAGTTTAAATATTAGCAGATTTTTGCCTAGATTTGTCTTCAAGTAAGAAGCAGTAAACAATGGTGAAAGCTCTAAAGTTACCCAGTCTTTTTGAATAAAGGTACTGCACATGATGGGAGAAGAAAATCCCTAGTTACAACACTGTTTTATGCTTCCAGCTTTTGAAACCATGTCCTCTGCACTGGGGACGCAGAGATTTTTTTCCTGGGGAGCCCCAGGAAAAGCTCTGTTGCCACTGTTGTCAATATGTCAACAGCATGGTTTAACTGGTAGGATTCTCACAAAAATATTGACAGTCTGTGGTGGACTAACCCTGGCTGGGCATCGGGTGCCCAGTAAAGCTGCTCTATCCCTCCCCTCCTCAGCTGGACAGGGGAGATAAAATACAAGCAAAGGCTTGTGGGTCTAGATTAAGGACAGGGAAAGATCACTCACCAGTTATGGGCAGAACAGACTTGACTTGGGAAAATTAGTTAAATTTATAAACCATCAAATCAGAGTAGGATAATGAGAAAATAAAAACAAATCTTAAAATTTTCCTTCAACTTGCCTTCCTCCAACTCCTTCCTTCTTCCAGGGCTTAACTTGCTTCCAATTTTCTCTACCTCCTCCCCTCCAATGGAGCAGAGGAACAGAGAACTGGAGCTGTGGTCAGTGCATCACACATTGTCTCTACCACTCCTTCCTTCTCAGGGAAAGGATCCCTGAAACTCTTCCCCTATTCTAGTATGGGGTCCCTCCCATGGGAGACAGGACCCTGCTCCAGCATGGGCTTCCCACTGGGCCACAGCCTTCATCAGGCCTCCACCTGCTCCACTGTGGGGTCTTCCATGGGCTGTAGCTGGATGTCTGCTCCTGTGTGGTCCTCCATGGGCTGCAGGGGGACAGCCTGTCTCACCATGGGCTGCACCACGGGCTGCAGAGGAATCTCTGCTTCAGTGCCTGGAGCGCCTCCTCCCCTCCTTCTTCTCTGACCTTGGTGTCTACAGGGTTCTTGCTCTCACATTTTCTCATCCAGTAAACATTTGGATGATGATGCACAGGCTTTGTTTCCCCCCTTCTTAAGTCTGTTACCCCAGAGGTGCTACCACCATCACTGATATGCTCGGCCTTGGTCCATCCTGGAGCTGACTGGCATTGGCTCTGCTGGATATGGGGGAAGCTTCTGGCAGCTTCTCACAGAAGGCAACCCTGCAGACAACCACTACCAAAACCTTGCCACGCAAATCAAATACCCTGTTGATCAAAAAATATGTGCTAAAAACTGTGCTGTCAAGAACACCTTTGCACCACCACAGGTTTGATCCATGTTCTTCAAAGACATTGTATGACACAGGATATACAAGGAAAGGGATACAGAAGGAGTGAAAATTCGGCACATATTCCTTTCAGGTCTCCCAAACACAGTAAGAAAGACTTCAGGGGGTATTTACAAGAGCTGTCAATGCTGTTCTGCCTCCATGGTCTCTTCAGATTCTGCAGAGAGGGAAGCAGCCCCCATTCTGCCCCACAGACTGGTGCCTGCTCTGACCTGGTCCCTTGAGCAGCCCTTTTTGCCAACAGACTTTAAGCAGGAGCTGGGGACCATCAGCTTCATCAGGTTGCTGATGACTGACACAAATCCACTGTAAGGTGAACAAACCCCAGAGAACAGAATGAAGAGACCAGAGATTCCAACTGAAGATCCAAATTCCAGTCATGTTCCCAACCCAAATTAACCACAGTGGCCGCTGTACAGATGTAATGATTGAAGAATAGGCTGCATAAATATAAAGGTGTGTGATTTTTATATTTGCCATTTTAAAAACCAGTGATAGTCACACAGCGAGGAAAATGCTGCATTTTATGAGTCATTAGCCCCCTTTATGAGATACATTTTGGACTGTATACCACTGTATTGCAAGAGAAAGTATTTCAATAAGATTAATTAGCTGATGTTTGTAAAACATTTTGAATCTGGAAGCACCATATAAATGTGAGCTATTATTATTGTTATTTATTATAAGGGAGATGCAAATCCTCTCTAACTGTTGACTAAAGCCTTGCAATTTTTATGGTCACAACTTTGTCAAACAGATTTTTATCTTCCTAGCAGCAATGCGCTCCCAAAGATGTTGAGTCTTTAATCAACAGCTGTGATACCTCAAGCAAGTTATGAATTTTCCTTGATTTACAGCAGTTGAGTTTTTTAAAATTTTTTTTAGGGATGGGGCGGGGAGAAGCGTGTCCTTTTCAAAACATGTAACATAAGGCCAAAATCTCCTTGGAGGAAAACCACGTTCACCCCAGTGAGGCTATTAAATCCATGTTCAGGCACTCAGTGAATGACCTGATTTTCATTGCACGAAGGAGGTAGTGATTCCCACTGAACCTGCCAGGAGCTGCTCTGGGAACACACACCCTTAACAACATCACTTATTTTCTTGTCTAGGTCTGGCTGCAGGATGCTCTGTTTAGACATGGCTAGATTGTTTTTTGAGTGTTTTTTCTGTTCATAGCTACCAGTTTGTTTGCTTTAAATCCTGGTCCTTCGTACAGAAAGATCTGTGCAAATACCAAGGGAGCTTGAGTTATTCAACAGAGTCCCTGAAGGGAAAGAAAGCACCGCCACAGCTTCCCCAGAGCCCTGATAATTATTCCACATGGTAAGAATTCCTAAGGGAATCCCTAAGAGGAGTTGTCAGCAGCATTTTTATACTCTCTTAACCTGATGCAGACAGCAACACATGTGCAAGCCAAGGACAGATAGAAACTGATTCTTCTTTCAGATTCTCCTTCAGGGTGTCAGCATGGGCAATGTTTACTGGAAACTGAGGCCACTTGTGTGATGAAAAGCTATTCTCTCCATCAGTACTATTGAAAAACACCTGGAAGAAGCAGAGGATCGCACTTGCAGTATTCAGCCATTAGTATCACTTAGAGAGGAGTTCTGGGAAGCCCTGACTCTCCTATAGCCAATGGGAGTGTTTCACATTTTTCACATGCATACATACAGCCTACTCTTGCAATTATGCCCTTTGATCAGAAAAGTTTGAAAACACTGGCTTTTTGTACACCTGCAGCGTGGCATTTGCAATACTACAGGCTTGATGCAGAGTGGCTGGGAAGTTGCCCGGCAGAAAAGGACCCAGGGGTGCTCGTTCACAACAGCTGAATGTGAGCCAGTGTATGCCCAGGTGGCCAAGGAGGCCAATGGCATCCTGGCTTGTATCAGCAATAGTGTGGCCGGCAGGACCAGGACAGTGACTGTCTCCTTTTACTTGGCACTGGTGAGGCCATACCTCAAATATTGTTTTGGACCTCTCACTACAAGAAGGACATTGAGGTGCTGAAGCAAGTCCAGAGAAGAGCAACAAAGTTGGTGAAGGCTCTGGAGCACAAGTCTGATGAGGGGCAGCTGAGGGAGCTGAGGTTGTTTAGTCCAGAGGAAAGAAGGCTCAGTGAAGGCCTTATCACTCTCTACAACTGCCTGAAAGGAGGCTGTAGCCAGGTGGGGATTGGTCTCTTCTCCCAGACAACAAGTGACAGGACAAAAGGAAATGGCCTCAAGCTGCACCAAGGGAGATTTAGATTGGATATTAGTAAAAATTTTGTCACAGAAAGGGTTGTCAATCACTGCAACAGGCTGCTCAGGGGAGTGTTGAATCACCAAACCTGGATGTATTTACAAGATGACTGGATGTGGCACTTGAGGACATGGTTTGTTGGTGGGCTTGGCAGTGCTGGATTGATGGTTGGACTTGTCCAAACTAAATGATGCTGTGATTATTTTCCAGGGAAGATGTACATCACACATGATACATGAAATCAATTTGAAGTTGTGAGTCGCACATATACTTTCTTATCATACCTGGGTTTTCTGCACAACAAACATTTCTGTCCAGCAATTCACTTTTAAGACATCAGTGGAGAACTTCACCAGATTATTGCCAGAACAGGTCAGCTCACTGAGAGAGCCACATCTCTTATGAATGCCAGCCAATTCCACCATCTAATCAATGAAATATTTTATTTTAATAATAATATTTTAGTCAATGTTAATCAATATTATATTTAATTTTATTATTATTAATAATAAGATGTTTTATCATTTGGGACATTCAATACTGGGGATATGTGTGCAGCCTTCCCTTTGCCTTTACAACATGAGTCCACCAGGATGTCCATCCCCCACTAACAGAATCTTCTGTGGACCCATGGTAACGTCAGTCCTGACCCAAAGTTCTGTGAACCCTAATAAGTCATCTGTTCACAACTGAGTGCAAGCTACAGGCACCTACTTACACACAGGCAGGTTATTGCAACAACTTGTTTTGGGCAAACCCTGCCAATCTCTCATATGGATGACTCTATCTCGGTGGCAGAGAAATGCAGGTATAGGGTAAGGCAGAAAAGGTTTAGTTGCTGGTTTTTATATTACTGTAAAATAAAAACTTGCTGTTTCTCAAATAAAATTCTATGACTATGTGGATCAACCAGCCATTCCCCATGGGAGAAAAGAAGGTGGCATTGACAGAGGAGTCGCATGTGGATCTTGCTTGCTTCTCCCATCCCACAGTACAAACTCTTCACCCACAGGGATCTCCTCTAGCGGTTCTCGAATTTGGGCCATAAATAGGGCTTCAAGCATACACACAATAAATGTGAACTTCAAAATTGTGTTGCCTTATTTATTTTGCCTGCCTAGCGTAGCACTGGCATTTCAGGACAGATGTAATTTTTTTTCCAAAAATAAGCATATTTTAATTAAATCCTGCAGTAAATAATTACATTTGTACTCCAGGGCTGTCAAATATTTCATTGAAAGTCAATCTAAAATAAATACTTCTATTAAAAATGTCATTTTTTCTTAACTCCAGTTTGCCTCTATAGCCATACTGAAAGACATGAATATTTCTCTCTGATACATATTTAGCTGAGAGGATTATATTTTGCTCTAAGTGTTTCCCACTAAACATTGTGACAAAGTTATGTGGATGTTGCATGACAATTTGATGTTTCAACTGAAATTTAAAAACTGCTGTATATGCATATATTTATGCTTCACTAGATTGTGACACGAAAGCCCCTGTATCTCAGTATTCTGTTGAATCCACAGCTACCTTAAATTTGTAGACATTGCTATCCTCGCATAAGAATCACCCATTAAATTGGGATGATTGGAGAACTATTTTTGGGCTTTACAGAGATTAACCAGACTTTACTTCCCACCATTGAAAATGTTTCTGCGACATGCTGCGCATTGGCAACAGAATAAGATTTTGACAGGTGCAAGAAATTGCTATGTCCCCTCAGATGTTCATTGGATTTTTACAAGATGAGCTCCCAGAAAGCTGCTGGGTACTGCTGTATGGGCACAGTTACTGTGAGTACTAGAAAAACGTGTTAACTAAGCAATCTGCATATACTCAGCAGTACGAGCTCCAAGAAAATGGAGCTTCTCCAACATATCTTAGGGAACGGAGTGTGTGGTTCCCATCCCACAAACCCAGCTGTGCAGGATAGGGGAAGAGGCAGGGAAGAACTGAGCCACTGCTTCATTTCCTCTCCATCCCCCTCACCCCATTCAAACTCACGGTAATTTAAGGAATGGGAATGAGTTTGATAGAAGCAAACCTCCCTTCTTAAGCTAAACCCACCTTACACAGTCAGATATTCTGTATTTAACAACACAGTCATGCAGTGACTGGAAGAAAGATTTTCTGTGCTGGACAGGTATGCACAGCAAATTTATCTGTGAAGATAGCCAGCCTCACTGAATACAACCTTGTCAGAGGTGCACTGAATGAGTCCATGTACATACTTTGTACTGCTCAGTATTGACATTCAGGTGGAAGAATACAAGCAGGTATTCTTCCAGGATAGCATCTTTTGAATTTCTCTTTAAATTATAAAAATACCTGTGCTGAACATAAACAGCATCTACACGTGATGTGTCATGTGCTCAAAATTTTTATTGGTATCTGCTGTGCTGCAGAAAAGTCTTACACTGAAGGAACCAGCTCTTTTCTCAAAAAGTTTGTGTGACTCTGTGCTGAGACTCTGACCAATGTTATAATAACCCTTGCCTGTAACTGGTTGCTTCCCATCAAGCCTGGGCTTGCAATTCGATTTCCTGCATTCACAGTCATGAGTCCCAGGCAACCTACTTAGATCACACCTACCTGAGTAACCGCTCTTTTCCTGATTCCCCCTGACCTCCAGCATTAGCACCAATGTCTACTTTGAGTACCCAGGAACAGAAGAGGGAAAGAGGAGCAGGAAAGAAATAGTCCTTGTGCTTCCCCTCTTTTTCCTGGACCTCAGAAGGGGTCAGGAACACATGGTGTACAAGGAATGTTGGGGTCCCTTCCCCCCTGCCATGTAGCCCTGGCAGAGGGGCCCTGAGGGGACAGACAAGGGGTTTCGCTGCCCCTGGTCAGCCTCGTTCCCCTTTGGTTGTTTTGTGTTCCCCTGCCGGGGAAGGACCCTCGGGTCCCGTGATTGAGCAGTTCCTGGGCAGAGCCCCGGCCATGCGGCTGGAGAAATAAACATCTCTGAAACATCTACCAAGAATCAGTCCATAGATATATATATTTCTTTTCCACGGGCCTTGTTGTCCGATACATGTGTTGCAGTATCTGCACTGTAACAAAGGAGTGGCAGACAGCTGGGTTTATGGAATCTGAAAAACAGATTAATCTTCTTGCTGTCTTCAGCTACCTAACAGAAGTGTACAGGCAGGGCAGAAACCGACTTCTCACAAAAGATAGAATGAGAGACGGGCAGAAGTTGCAACACAGGAAACTTTAGTTAGAAGCAAGTTGACAAAATTTGTCCCTGAGGCCAGTCAAACATTCAACCAGATTGACCAGAGGGAATATAGCATCTTGATCAACAGAGATACTCAAAAATTGACTGGACAAGATCCTGAGCAGTATGATTTCAGTAGACCTGCTTCAGTTCAGGGCTTGGACCAGATAACCAAGAAGTGATTCACCACAAGTGAACCTAACTACCCTATTGCACTCTGACCACCAAGGGCACTGAAATAAGGGGAGATGCCACATATGCTGGGTAGCTTTAATGATTTACACAAATTTCAAGCCCCAGAGTTGAGTTATCACTTGGGTTTAATGTCTGATGAGGATGTGCCTCGTCAAGCTTCCCAAGCTCATGCTGATAAAGGTTTGCATGCATTTGTTCTATAGCTAGATAGCTAGATAGCTAGATAGCTATCAGAAGACTTATGTGGTAATTTAATGCTTTATGGCAAGTGTCTGATAGTAAAGGAAGCAATCAAAACCCCCCAAATATTCTGCTAGGCAGTAACAGGGAAGAGCTACCAGGGTCTTGTCATTATCTCCCCCACTGATCCTTTGGGAATTCTTTTTACTGTTTCTGTCTCTGTAGCAAAAACATTGTCCTCTTCCTACTATTCGCTCCATTAGATACCTCTGCACCATCACAGCACTTGACTATAACAAAATTAGAGAAGCAATCTTGTTCCCCTGAATGTCATGGTGCTAGTACAACCTCCTTTTGCAAGAAGGATGACCTTACTTCCCATGCCTGTGATCCTACAGCCATCAGAGTTACGCAGAGATGAGTCATTGTTTCCTTTCAATGACATACCACTGGAACAAAACAACAAGCATTTTTTTGTCATAGGAAATGTCATAGGAAATGCACCTATCCATGGTGAAATAAATAGCAATTTACTCAATAAATTGCAGGGATTAATGGAAACCTCAAAACTAATGTAAATGGTCCTGGTGAGAAAACAAAAATCTGGAAATCACATTGCCTTTAGTTGATTGAAATCAATCATCATTGATTGAAAAACATGTGCAAATATGTATCACTTAAGTAAATTCATCCTTCTCCACTATAAAATCTATCAATCACAGGAACAGTGAATATCACTGGATGATGACATTTTGAATGTTGAGTGCATTTTGTACTAATTGTAGTATTTTATTATGTCATCAAGTGAAGGAAAACTGTCAGTGTTCTCAATAGCTGTGTACACAATAAATGCCTGAGAGATTTTTGCCATGAGTATTATTTGTCAAGCAAATATCTGTGCCTCAATTATTGTTTCACTTCAGCAAATATAGAATCGACCCACAAAGAGTGACAGTTGGAGAGCACTGCCACATTTGTAACTCTGTAACTCTGCCAGGGAATGATTTAGCCAAATACCCATATGGTGTGAATCAACACAGCTCCAGAATTCTTCAGTATTAAACTACTTTAGACCATCCAAAAACATGGCCCATGGAAATCACCAGTAGGTCTTCCAGTCACACATGTGGACGGGAGTGTCCACTGTACTCTTTGCATTCCAGCCTCTCTCAGACTCAGCCTAAATCTCCCTCCATCTGATGCTTCCCAGGCAGTGCCACCACTGATAGGGAATCTCAGCATCCATGTGGAAAAAATAATATGCTATTGGTAGCCTAAATGCTTGAAGAAGCTTGGCGTAAGAATTTTTTTTTTAAATCATAAATAGTAATAAAAAAAGAACAGAAATCAAAATAATAATAAAATGGGGATTTTTAGCTACAGATATATTACCTACTAATTCTAAACCACATCTCCTCATTTTTTGGATGTGACACAGTCCTGCTGCTATGCTTTGATTGGTTAGTGCTGTTTTCCCATTTTCCCAACATGCAATTGAACCTCTTCATTCTTCACGATGTTTTCTGACAGTGTCATAATTTTCTTCTTCACAATTTCTCTAAGCAGTTAGGAGCATTTCAGATTTCAGGCAGTTGATACTACCTATTTGAGATTCTCTTTTGGAAGTTGATTGCTGTCCATTTATTGGAAAAATGGACCAAGAAGGGAACTGCATCCAAGAAAAAACCTCAATGTCCAGAGTTTTGCAGAGCTAAAAATGCATCATCCACACAGACATATAACTTAATCCTCAGCTGTAATGATTGCAGTAGCTGGTAGTACTGATCCACTTTAAACTCTATCCATTTTCAGAATCTCTTTGACTTTCTTCTATGTGCAATATCTCCTTTCACAAAGTCTTCAATTTTGATCAAGTTGTGTTTATGAAAGAGAGATGGCTCCTAAAATCAGGAACCACTTTTCGGAGTAAATTCCTTTTATGTACATAGGCTACAATAAACCAGCTTTAGCAGGGTTGATTCCTACTGAAATACATAGAGGAAAAAAAATATAAATTGCTGAGAGGGTGTTATGAACTCCTGGTAAATCTGTTTCCCCACATGGATAAATTTGCAGGATGGCTTTGCAATAGTCTGTCTGAGTAAAAAGTTCTTTAACATGTTAAAGAGCCGTTGTTGTCTATTTCAGTGGTTTTCTGCCATGTTATAATTAATGACATTTTGTGCTGATTCATTTTTTCTGTATTCATTAAAATGATACAATCAAGTCATTTTGGCAAAATATTTAATAAAGTTTTATGACAGGGAATATAGTCTTTAATTTTCATGCTACTGAATAACTAGAGAGAAAAATCAAATAAGAGCTTGTTTACATGAAAAATTAGAAGAGCTATTTCACTTTAAAAGCATGTCCTTCCTTAAGCCTAAATAACTCTCAAAAAGGCCTAATTTAGGGATTGAGTAAAACAATGAACTTATGCCTGTGTAACTTGGTTTATACTCAGGACCTAAAATAAGTGCCTCCATTTGTTTTGTCCATTTTAATCAAATGCTATTAGAAATATGGGATTTTCTAGGCATATGCTCCCACCCATGTGCAGGCCCATCTCATCAACATTTTGTCAGTCCTATCCTAACACACTGTGCCTATCTATATATGTGTGAGTACACACACAGCACCTCCTATTGCCTCAGATGCCTGATGTGCACTTTATGTATCTGACTGCTGCTAGATATGGGGCACCATGCTGTGGCAACTAATGAATTTTTTCCTGGTCGAGGGATTGTGGGGTCTTCTACAGCAGCAGGTTTTGTGCTAACCTAGGTTATGCTAATGCCATACAAAACTTCATGAAAGACTCGGTCACTGTATTTCAAGTATTTCAAAAATTCCCCGGAATACCTTTGCACATTTTTCCTCCCTTTAATGTATTTAAATTTCTGTCCTGAATGATTCAAGAGCAACCTCTGAATTCAATTGTATCCTTTCAATTGATTCCCAGTATATTTCCAACCCTGCTTGAGGTCAAGTTCAAATAATGGGCCAACAACAACCTTATGAAATTCAACAAGGACAAATGCAATGTGGTTCTCCTGGGAAGAAGAAATCCTTGCAACAAGGTAGGCTGGGGAGCGGCTCTGCACAGGACATCCTGGGCACACCAGTGGGTCAGCCCAGGCCAGCAGCGAGCCTGCAGTGAAGGCCAGCAGTGCCCTGGGTTCCGTCAGCAGGACCACAGCCAGCAGACCAAGGAAAGTGATTATTCCCTGTACTTGGCAGCTGTTAGACCACATCGAGAGCCCTGTGTCCAGTCTGGGGCTCCACAGTACGGGAAAGGCATTGATAAACGGGAGCAGCCCAGGGCAGGGATGGAGTACGTGCCCTGTGAGGACAAGCTGTGAGGGACCAGAGTTTGTTCACCTCGAGAGGAAATGTCTCTGAGGGCACCACAGAAAAGCCCCCAGCATCAACGAGGAGCTCGTCAAGGAAACAGAGCCAGGCTTCTCCCAGTGGCACGTGTCTGGGGGCTGAGAGATAAAGGACATTAAGTGAAACCACAGAAGTTCAGATCAGACAGAAGAAATGTTTCCTTGTGAGGACAACCAAGCAGAGGAGCCATATTGCCCAAAGGAGATCTACAGTCTCTCTCCCTGGAGGTTTTGAAGTGCACACTCTGGGTAGAGTCCAGGGCAATCTGTTCTGAACTTCTGAGCATGGGGTTGGACTAGAGGCCTCCTGAGGCCCCTTCCGGTCCAAATTACCCTGTAATCCAATATGGGCCAGAGAGGAATTAAGCTATGCAATATATTCCCTTTGTGATTAGGGCAATATGAAATGTCACTGATGTCCTTCTCCCTCTCAAGACATGTATTGTTTCAAATCATGCAGGCATGTCATAAAGCTTACCTAAGCAAGTCTTTGAAATAAGGCGAAAAAATTCTTCCTTTTTTTTTGATTCTGAAAGTTATGAAACATGAGCACAAGATGAAATAATGCATTGCTAAAACCAGAATAATTTGCAGAAGCATTCAATCAGATAGTTTAGAGGAAATAAAGCCCTAGCATTAGGTTATGCTAAATATAAAGAGCCAAACTAAGTCTGGATGTAACTCTTTAGGGTTTTGATTGAGTAACTTGATACCTGAATGTAATATAAAAATACTTTTGAGTTTTTCACATAGCTAATGCCCTGCTGGCCTGGAAAACGGATTAGAAATTCAAAGACACGAGGAGAATTGTGGCAGAGCAAGAGTTTGGCCGTAGGGAAATCTCAGAGCATCTCATAGATGCTTTCACTTAGTGATCTGTCTATGACTAAATGTCTTCTCCAAACATAAAGTGAAGAGAGGACATTGAATTAAGTATAAATTATTATAGTATTATCTGGCTGACTTGGATTTTTAGACTGAAAATTTCAGACCAGACCAAAAGTTAATTATTATTTATTTGCATAATTAGCATCCTACAATGGTACTATTAACTCTTATCTTCTGAACTTTAGCTGTCTTTTACCAGAATCTAGCAAGAGTTCTGAATCTCCACATCATTGAGAAGGCATGGAAATAGAGCTGTGTAACTGTACTATAAGATCATCTCTATACTTTCTAAGCAAAGTAATCATTCAGTGTAAGCTATCGGAAACAGAGATCCTTTCCTGTTAGTACCATTAGCATTCTTACTACTTAGCAAAAATTTTAAAACAAATATCAAAGTGCCATAGCCTGAAGTGAAAAAAACCCAATATGTAACAAAAAGCAATCTTCTTAGGTTCTTGACGTATCAAAAATAGTTAACTGCTCAGCAGTCCCAGCCCTAACTTCTAATAGGATAAACCTAAAAGCTTTGTCAATTAATTAACTTATCCCTACATCTCAAATTAAGAAATCAAATAAACACGTAATTTTCTTTCCTTCCATGCTTCAATTCCCAAAAGTAATGCAAGTATATTTTCTATGAACAGCCTCAAATGATGAAAGTGATGCAAAAGGTACAGTAGATAAATATAGACAGAAAGAAACCTCTGAAATGATTTCTCTATTTGTCTAGAAGAAGAAAAGAGGAAGTGTTGAAGTGCAGAGGTGTTCAAAAGTAGGTGAATGAGACTGTACCTCTGAAAACTTACTGCAAAATTCCCAGTGAAGTTACTTCTGCACAGAAAAGGAAGCAAATAAGAGGGTACCCTCCAGCCCCTGCTTAATAAAATGTCAAATGGGGCCCTTCCTTCTGTTCACTTCTAACAAAAAGATAAAGAGCCACTTGTTATCCTCCTCTTCAAAATCATTATCAGCTTAGGACCTCTTCACTCAGAAGTGACTTGAGTCCACATCTGCTGCAAGTGTCCAAACCAATAGTTTTTCAAGAAGGTTGACAAAATATAGTGAAAGTGGGACGTTTTCACTTGAAAAGGAGGAAAATAAGTGTTGCTATCAGTGGATGTTCTGCTGCTCTTCTCATGCAGGTGTGTCTCAGAGCCAATGGGGAGAACAGCAGGGTATGGCAGGCACAGGGATCTTTATGATAGTGCAGCTCTGTCCAGCCTGTAGCTCTGTCCTTGGGACCTGCAGTACAGAGATGCCATTAATCGGACTCCTGATCCTGGGACTTTCTCTTTTACTTTTAAATGTCTCTTGCTAATTCCAAAATTCAAGGAAATATGGAGTTGTTAGTCCCATTATTTGATCAAATAGGTGTCAGGGATTATCCAAGAGAGAAAAATTTAGGCTGAGAATGGTGGTGCCTTTCTATCACCTTGAGTTCAGCACTGAAGCTCCAGACTGATGTTGAAAAAGCAACTTTGAATGGGTGCCTCTTGAGTAATTCTGAACTGGTTCCTGTGAGTAACTCTGCTTGGTTTTCCACTTCAATGGAGGGGTCTTCATTTACCCCTATGGAGCACAGTGCACAGGAGAGTTAAGGACTTCACTTCAGGAGCTAGTAATCAGATACCCAAAAAGTTGCAGCTTGGCAAGTGACTCTTTACCAGTCATGTCCACTGCTGGCAAGACATTTCTATCCTCCCAGTGAATTCTGTCCCTAAAATATAAGGATCCTAATTTGGCACTAGGGAGTTCAAATGCTGTGATTTTTCTTTTTCCTGAGAAGAAAAAAAGAAAGATTGTGGAAAGGGTAAGTATGGGGGAAAAGAATTTGCTTATGAATTAATAGATGATCAAACAGAATAGGTTTGAATGTGAAAATCCATCTGAAATAAATAAATTCTTAATATACCTAATTTTGACAAGATGCTGGTAGGTGTTATAGGATTTTTTTTTCTTCAGGGAGCCCGTTTGCTGTTTCTTCTGCAATCCAGAAGCCTCCATCAACCCATGGTTGTTCTTGAGATATCTCACTATCTCAGGGAGAACCCCTGTTGCTATTTAAATCATCTTCTTGTTGAACATGCAGATGATATATCTGAATGTGAGACTCTTCTATTTCTCACTGCAAGGTAAGGATATAACTAATTCATGTCAGCAGTCACTATATGAAACAGAAATTATTTCAGATTCTTTCAGGAATTGTCTAAGCCTAAGCCTATCAGCCCAGCAAGGTATTTGGACATCCTAGCTTAAAGCGTATGAGCTACCCTAGGATTTCATGTGATTTAGATTACTTGAGTTCATTTACTGAATTAGGTTGGCATGAAACACTAATCCTTCTCTTGCCTCCCTCTGACGTGTATTTCTATCTATTTTGTGGATGGTAGGTACTCCAGTTTCACAACCAGGCACAGAATTGCAACAGTAGTTGTGGTTCTCAGAGAAATTGCATTAAAAATGATGCCCAGGAACAGTTTTACCTGTTGCTGCATTTAAAAAGGTGACATACAATTATAGGATTTATATCTAGTGTAAAATTGTACATGCATTACATGTTTGTAGAAGAGATCATACTTTCTAAGTATTCAACAATGACTGACATCAAAAGCCCTGCTACCCAGAGTGAACTGACTCCCTCAATTTATCCATTGACAGAGCTTCAGTCTGTGGCTGAAATGACTCCTAAGGCCCCACTATTTTGACAGATCCCTTAGACTGCAGCCCTGATACAATTTCTCTTTGGGTTTTTTTGGTTTGGTTTGGGGTTTTTTTTGGTTGGTTGGTAAGTTGGTTTTTTGGTTCGTTGGTTGGTTGATTGGTTTTTGGGGTTTTTTGGGGGGGGTGTTTGTTTGTTGTTTGGTGTTTTGTGATGCAATTATGTCCCAAGACCTACTGTACTGATACCTACAGAAAGAAGCTGTGATGATGGACACAACGGACACAGCCTGTGTGTTTCTGCAGGCACAGCATGCCTGGGGAGCCGGGCTGACACCTAAAAGATGAATGAAGCTGCCACCTGGGAGACTGCTGCTTCTCCTCCTGGCCTGGGGGTCAGACAGGCTCTTCTGGATGCTCAGGCTGGGACAGGCCAAGTGCAGTTAAGCAGGGAGATGTTTTGTGCAGGGGGTGAGTGGCCCTTGCCTATCCTCATATTTAGACACCCGTTTGTACACAAAATGGGTTTTGGCTGTAGGCTGTGCCTACCTGAAGGTGTGATCTGTAGGATATTTTTGATGTCATTAATGATTAGATTTGCTTGTGTCCACTTACACCAATTTACTCACCCTGTGTACTACCATGTTGTTAGAAATCTAGAACACATGCCAACTAAGATTCTCCATGGGTAAAGCTTTTCTATTATGTTTATCACAATAAAAGGCAAACTGCCCCTGACAGGTATCTCACTGTGCATTGGAGGTAGCAACCTGAAGCCCCTATGAACAATCTGTTTTACTGCAAAAACTGAATCTGGCCCAAGACCTGATCCAATCCCTTCTCTTGGGATATTGAATTGTTCCGCCAGCCCTCTTTCCCCATAGCTCCATGCCATGTCTTCACAAGGCCAAAAGGAAGCACCTTCACCATGTAACCAAAACTCCAAGGCTGGCTGGCAGGTGCCAGCTCTGTGCTGCTCTCTATGGCCAGTACTATGTGCTGACCTCTCATCTGGCTGGAAACACAACACTTATGTAATGAGAGTACATGGCTGAGGTTTGGGGACCTCCCTGTCACATGGGGAATGATGGCCAATCTGCCTACATGATGGAAACGTATTCTGGCCTGTGATGACAAGGGGCTGGACTATTCCCCTAGGAAACCTTATCCAACCTGCTCCAGTTGAGAGACTCCAGCCAGTGATGCACATCCTGATGCATTTTTTATTCTGTTGTCAGCTCCTTCCAAGCCACTGCTTATCTCATACTTAGTATATCTTTGTGGGCTTGATCCTGCACTCAAAAGCACATTTTTATGCTAAAACCCTTGTTCAGCCACATGAGAACCAAGCACATGCTCAGGTCATTGTGGGAATGAGATAAGGTTATTAAGAGAGCAGAATGACCAAGCTCTGCAGAAATATATGCCCAAGCCACCCTTTCCAGCCTTCTTTCTCCACCCCATTCTCCACAGAAAGGGAGATGCATATTTGCACTGTAAGTGCATGGGAACCTCCTTTCATCAGTGGACCCAGATTTTAGACAGAATTCAGCACAGACCACAAGCTTCACACCATTCCCTTAACAAGATTCCCTTAACATTCCCTTAACAAGTGCAGCCACTTAATGGGAGAGTTTAAAGGATCAAGTAACTGAAGCAAATTTATTAAAGCGGAGGCACAGAAATTTCAATTAATGATGGTTGGCATCACACAAATTGCTCCTTTTATGAAATACACGCTAAAAAGTGTCTTCAAAGGAATTATTTGACAGTTTCATTAATACATTTCTATGGTTATAGCTCCCAGACTTATCTCTCAACCTTCTTTATTTCCATTCACAACAAAAAAAATTAAAAAAAGGTTGTAGGGATTTTATTTTCTGCAGAGGAGTAGAGTTTATATCTCAGAGTTTGTTTTGATGGAATAAGAATCAGGATGAGCCTAGCAAACAGTACAAAAGAGATTTGGTTTTTGTCCATAGAAGGAGAGGAGGTTCCACCTGCTAAAATTGACAATTATACACCACATGAATAAATTGACTCTGGATACACCATGTCATATATATCTCCTTGTCAGATACAAGTAAGTGCTTACTTCTCCGTGCACATGAAATCTTAAAACATTCACTTGTAGCGAAAGAAAATAATCTTGCTTCCAAAGCAGGTGGGCTGTGGTAGCCTAAAGTAATCTACAAAGCAGAAAATGCCTCAGTATTAAGTCTTTTGTTATTCAATGCATGTGCATTTTGCAATATAGAATGATAGGATATCTCATATGTACTAAGCACATAAATATTTATCATAGTTTTATAATTACGCTTTTGCTGTGTGGTTCACTGACACAGGGCTTAGAAATTTTCTCTGTTTCCCAGTTTTGCATTTAATAAAATGTACACCAAAGTCCAATTCTCAGATCCAATAGTGCTGAGTGAACTGAGATGTACAGACACTTATGCCTGGCTCTCCGTGCACTACATGAAATTGCCGAAGTGTATTTACAAGACAGAAATAGAGCATCTCAGAGGAGCTACTCTCAAACCTTCTAACAACACTGCCGATTTGTTTCAAGTTGAAATCTTCCTTGCTGGCTACTTCTTCTAGAACTGTAAATATAAACAAACATGTTTAGTAATGACAAATGCTGCCTTCCACATACCAATCATACCTGCTCTTAGTTACAGCAATTTCTACCAAAAAAAACCCAAAAAGCCTACAAACCTTAGCAGCTATATAGACACTTATCATTTTTAAGGCTTGGAGTTAAGCCAGTCACTTGAATTGTGGAGATGTCCATTCCAAATATATTTTCTGTAGTGATCATTGCTGACTTGTCATTGAGATCTAATGGCCTTCTCCAGTTTCTTTACTGCTGAAAAATAATTTTATTTTTCAGTATTTAAGCTCTTCCTTTTATAAGCTTTCTGCTTTTGTTCGCAATATTATTTAACTTGTTCTTCTAAATAAATCTGGAGGAACCTTTGCCTCAAAATCACAATGCCAATTTTATCTCCTTTATCATCCTTTCAGCTGTAGTTCATTCTTTCCGACCGAGTGAGTCAAATTCCCAAGTTCTCACGGCACACTGAACCATAAGTTCTTAATTAATCTCTTCAACAGCAAGTAAAAAAAGAACTTCAATGCAATCCACTCTGACACATATTCAGAGAATAGTGAGCACTCACTCAGCTCAGAACCGGTCTGAAAAGGGAACCTGAAGCACATTAAGCGATTTCCAATCTTTATACCTGAGTCTGACAGTTTATGATTAATGATAAATTGCAAAAAACCCTCTGCTTTGCATCTGTAAAATGACAGCAAGCAGGGAGGTGTCCAGGCATCTGGCCATCACTGCAGCATCAGGAATTCCTGCCTTTACAAGCAAGTTATAAATCACTGAGCACTAAAATCCTCAAAATACTCAGTGAACAAGAAAAAAGATGAGAAAATGGAAGCAGGCACTGTGGCCCTGATACTTGGGGTCCATATGAATGTTTAAAAATGAGAGACTTACATTTGCTGTAAGGCAAACCTGTGCATGGAATTGCTGTTTGCCAAATACAAGAAATAGATCTTCAGCCTCTGCCTTGGTTTTCTTTTGAATTAATGGAATATATTAAGAGAAAAAGAAGTAAAGTCTTAGGGGCAGAATATATACACTGCATTCAGAATGCCCTTAAAAACTGAGATATACAAAATCCAAAATCATAGAAAAAGACAGCAACAAAAATTCTCAACTGATTTTGAAAACTTTATTGGTCACAGTATATCTTTCCAAGAAATACATCCTCTTGAGAAGGGATCTGTGTCAACGAAGGAACCGTCTTCTTTTGACCAGACAGCTATATTCTTGATAACAGTGTATCAAAGAACTTAACTTTCTCAAGCTCCTTTTAACATTTTTTATACACAGATTAATAGTTAGTCACTGGGAAAGCAAAAGCCACAAATGCAAGCAAAGCACAGCAAGGAATTAGTTCATCACTTCCCATGGGCAGGCAGGTGTTCAGCCATCTCCAGGAGAGCAGGGCCCCATCACGTGACAGGTACTTGGGAAGACAAAAGCCACCACTCCAAATGTCCCCCCCTTTTTCCTTCTTCCCCCCACTTTATACACTGAGCATGATGTCCTATGGTCTGGAATATCCCTTTGGTCAGCTGGGGTCACCTGTCCTGGCTGTGTCTCCTCCCAACCTCCCACACACCCTCAGGCTCCTCACCAGCGTGGCAGTACGAAAAGCTGGAAAGGCCTTGGCTCTGTAAAAGCTTTTCTGTATTATGATCACTGTGCTCAGCACAAATCCAAAACACAGCCCCATACTAGTCACTGTGAAGAAAATTAACTCTACCCCAGCCAAACCAGCACAGCATGATATACAAACTGCTACCCCCTCTTCTCTGTACATGGGTGGAGAATGGCAAGTGGACCAAATAACATGTCAGAAAACCATTGAAAAGGCAGGCACAGGTTTTTCTCTTCCTTCAGAAATTTGTAAACCCAGACAATGACCATGAATCTTCAGGAGATTATTCATTAAATCAGACTACGGCCATTAGCACAGCTTAAATAGACTCCAAGCAAGTTCAGGGTAAACAAAGAATAAAGGGTTGAATACAAATACAGAAATTCAGCTGCCATCAGATATGAAGAAAGGGAGCTCAACTACAATGCTCCAAAGGGAGCACAGCTCCTGCAGTGACTCAGCTCTGAGTGGGGAGTGAGACACAGCAGCTGGATCTTCTTTTCTCTGGCTGTAGCTGACAATATTTATAAGTTTGCTATGCTAATTTCCCACAGGTCCACCTGGATTTTATCAGCTTATATATTTTCCCGAAAAACAGTTTTTACTTTATCTGCTTTACTAACATTGTGATTTACAGAAAGTGGCTTTGTTTCAGTCTAGGGATTTCTCAAGTCTTAACTTTTCATGCTTCCTCAAATAAAGATTCAGTTCTCCAACTGAATAAACATATAAACAGTGCAGCTTGTGGTCTGGTGATTGTATTGTCACAAAACTATTTTTAAAGAAAATAAGGAATCATTGAAAATCATCTTTTCCCTTTAGAACCAGTTATACTTTCAGCTCTGCTCATCCCAGCAAAGAAAACCCTTTTATTTAAGACAAATGAAGCACATGCAAACAGCATGATCTGCCCATGCTATGTTTTTCACTGACAACTGTTTACAGAACGTATTTTCATCCATCCCTTCTTTCCTTAGTGTTCTTTAGCAGTCTTGTCCAAGACTAGCACCAACTTTAGTAATATTCAGTATGCTGGGATGTAAATGAGAGTCCCACTCAGCAGTAGAAAATTGATGTGCAATACCATCTGACATGTTTGTAGCAGCATTTAATTATTTAATCAATTTAATAACAGAATATTTGAACCACCATTAAAAAAAAAATCACTGGGCATAACCAATTCAGACTATAAATCAGACATTTTGCTCTCTATTTTCATTCTTCAATTACATTCTGTGAACTAATCGGCAACAGTTGATGGGAATTTAGGATGTAGACAGACTATAACAGGTGGAGCAATCAGCTCTTCACAAGAAATTAATTTGTACAGCCGCTATTACTCTCTCATACACACACATCCCGATTTGCACACACAGCCAAGCAGATAGCCCTGAGTATTGCTAATTGTGATTACAGCCAAAAGTCATAAAACACATTTCATTATATTCAGGGGAATGATAGCTGTGCTCATTCATTTATCTTTCTATTTTCTTTGAAATTATCTTTGTAATCTTCAGATATACTTTTGCTTGATTTTATTCCTGATTTTTGAACAAAATAATTGTTTTGTATCGCAGTATTCATACTGGGTTTATTTGAACTTCATTAAAACCACTCTGGTAATTTCTGAATTGAATAAAAAGTATGTTGAAATGTCTAATGATGGTTCTCTTGAGACACAATGAACCACTTCAGTGTGAAAAGTAATAATAAAATGTTTATAACAATATTCCATCAAGACTAAATTTCTCCCATCATGTATCCTCATTTCAACCAGCTAAAATTCTTACTGTCATTAAAGCAAGAAATTCTGGCCCTGGGAAGCTCCCTTAGACATTCAGATTATCTCTCTGGGTGGGGTGCAGTCTTTCTGAAGCCCCCAGGTTCTTCTTCACATTCATGGCACGTCTGATGCTTGGCCCCCCCCAGCAGGAGCTGGAACTGGTGCCTTGCCCATGGGCTGGACCTCCTCCAGCAAACATCAAACCCTGGCAGGCACTGGCCTGTAAACAGTGCTCGAGAGGGTTCAGCAGCTCAGGAAAAAGCCTCTTCCAAGGCAAACTGTAATTGAACCTCTTTTTCAGAAAGCTGTTAAAATCAGCATACAAAAAGATAACACTGCATGCAAGGTATCCTGTGCTGTGTTTGCTGTTCCCAGAGACCCACACTTCTTAATGAGCTGAACTGGGAGTTGAGGGATTGTCTGGGTAATTTAAATTTTAGGGATGATTTGAGGAGCAAAGTGGTTAGTCAAAGCACCTTGTATGAACTGGCTCCTCAGAACTTCAGCACAAGAATATGCCAAACAGCCATTCAGCATGGAATTGGATGGAGATGCTTTAATCTCTATCCTGAATAAAAACTAGATATCTCCTTTGCTGGAGCAGGAGTTGCAGCAGAACCCTTGAGAACCCATAGGAAAGAACAGATACAAGATGTACATTTGTAGCCCAGACAAAAGGACTGGAAACCACTTGTGGTTTCTAACTCCCACTGTCTCTATGCCCCTGGGCATCCCTTCTCAGCTCACCCACACTGCACATCTCCATTCGTGCAGGGGCTCTTTAGCAGGAGGGCTCAGTGGGACTTTTAGACATCTGAAGGGACAAAATCCTCTGCACCCTGTGTTTGAATAGTGTCTGGTCCCCTGCATCACCCAAACACATCTTGTCTTCAATTTATCATCGCTGTACAAGAAGGAAGAAAGCATTTACCTTTATAGTCAGATGACTAGAGAATAAAAAGCCACATCAGTCATCAGTATCTTGTATTTCAGCATATTTCAAACAGCAAGACATCCAGTTGCTCAGAGACTCTTTATTGGAGTTTATCTTTCCTTCTTTCTACCTGCCATTAATAAAAAGAAAATGGGAGAATATTCTAATGTTCTGCGGGTAGAAGGAAAAAAGGAATAAACCAGAAGGTAACCGAGATTCTTCTGACACAACAGGAAGAACAGGAAATGATGCTCAACAGAGCTGAAGAAGAAAAAACACCTTGCCATGGGTATGTGTCTATCTGAATTCCCAGCAGAGCGGGGACATGTTACCAGGAAAGTTGTGTCAAGGGGTGCATTCTCTGAAATCTGTGCTGGTAGGTAGTAGTAGCTCACGTTCAGCCTAAGGTTTGTTGTTGCCATAGCTCAGCAAGATGCTCTGTCTTCCTCTCTCACAAACCTTCTATTTTGGTTGACATTACTGACATTTCCAGAGCCATCAGAACTACAGATAGAGCCTGGCTGGCAGTCAGCTTCAGTTCCAAGAAATACCTTTGTGCTGAACCTTGTCTCCCAGAGGACACTTCCAGCAGGGCCTTCTCAGCATCAAACGTCACTCTCCCATCATTAAACAGTCAACAGTCCACTGTTCTCCAAAGCATAAAGAGAAGCCCATATGTCTGCTGTCAGAGGGGAAAAAATGAGAGAATTCTCTCATAACACCATCCAGATCACATCCATCCATGTGGTTGTGTTATGATACATGCGCCTTATTTGTTAAGAAGTAATCACTTTTTACAACAAGGTCTATACACAAGTGTTGGAGCACCTATAGCAGAGAACTGAGGCCTGTTTTCATTTTATGGGTGTGCAAATGCAAAGAAACACATTTGGGACCTGAATTTACAGCAGCTGCAATAAAGGCCTTTTGTTTTCACTTTCAACTAAGCTCAACAGGGAATGGAGCACAGTCAAGTTAACTTACTAAAATAACATTTGTACTTAATTAATAGCAAACAGAATGGCTGCAAGTGATAAATCATCCAGACCCAGGGATGCAGAGTGAAGTCTGACATGGTGTCTCTGCTTCACACCATTAAGTTTTTGTCACAGCTTTGGGGGTTAGAGACAGAGAATCAGTCTTAGCTTTAAAATAGGAAATATATATCATTCTTCACATTGTTTCAGTTTAGCCTTTATATTTATAACACCCTTCTTATGCAGAGAGCTTATTACAGTTTTCATTTTCTCTTGTTTTCATATCAATTTTTTCTCACCATTCTGCAGTTTAGAGGGTGTTCAATGATGCTAATGTTAATGGCATATATTACACTTCTGTTCCACAACAGTGCATGTTTTTTAAAAACATGAAGTGCCCATTTTGCAGATGCTCTAACAGTCTCATACTTTTATCCCTGCCTCTACTCTTCAGTTACAAAGAACCTTGACTTGACCAAAAGGGAAGTCAAGAGACCAGAAATATCTAAATTCATTCCATCCAAGATCTCTCACAATCTCACTGCTCAGATGGAGGGTGGTTATCCACAGCCTTGTCAATGCAAGGTAACAGCATTCAAAGAGCTAAACAAATGTGGAAGAGCAGATGTCAACAGGAGGAATTGTCTACCAATTTATCACTGGGCAACTCTCCAGTGTCAGGATATCATTGGAGATCACAGCAGAACTATGAAGGGAATAGGATACAGGCAGCACGTCTGCCTTCATAGCTTAACACTCAAGCAAGTCCAGGTGGGAAGGGCTGTACTGTTCTCAATAAGGAGATTAAGGTCTTCACCACTCAACCTGAGTTGAGTATTTTCCCTAAACAAGCCTGTGAAAATAAAGAGATTAAAATCCCACTGTGCTTTACACCCCAGAGTGAGAGCTTTTCTCAAGCACTCACAAAGATTTCTGAGAATTTGTAGAAGTCGTTTCAGAAATGATCCTCATTTCGCAGGATTTTTTTTTTAAACTTCTGCATGAGGCCAATACAAAGGCTCTATCCAATGCACTGTTGGGACAGCTGTAGCTGTCATTGCTGCTGAGCACCAAGATCAGATCTGGTCACAGTGAGAAACTGTTCAGATCCTATTTCGAGGAAAAGAGATGTTCACTTGTATTGCTCTTTTTCAGCAGTAGTGGTCACAACTGGTGGCCAAGGTTTTTGATCCTTTATAGAAACTTGAATTCCCACATAGGCGTGTGCCAAAGGGAGTGGGAGGGAAATGTTAGGGGCTCTTGTGGGAAGGAACGTCATAAAACTGGTTTTTATTACAAACTTAAAATCCTGAACATTGAAATATTAATATTAATTAAGAAATAAAGGGGCTATCCTTCTTCCCATGCCTTCCATTATGTCTCTTTTTTGCCTTATCTTTTCAATATAGACTACATATATTCCTCCCCTTCCCTTATATGCTTATCAGAATAAGTGGGTTCACAAGGAACTGATTTATTTCTTGACAGAGGAGATGGGATGCAGTTTTTCCACTGCTGCATCTAAGAAACCATTTGCAAATGTCTTTTTGTGTGTGTCACTACTAACATTGGGTACTTTGACTAATAGATTCTAATTGCTTTCTCAGAAATATGATTCTTTTTTTCCTCATCTGTGACGAACACTAGTGGTCGACATCAATGGTTCAGACCATGAGGTATAACACTGTGGGGAAAGGGATGCAGCGTGCATGGGTGGACCAAATGTTCTCCAGAGGCTTGATCTTACCTCTCATGAATGAAAATACAAGATCCCAGCTGTGCTAACACTGACTGGGTCAAAGAGGAGAAATTCTATTTGCTGGTTTACTGGTTCAGTGGCAGATTTTTCACAGTATTGCTTAAAGTACGAACAGCTGCCTACGCACATTCACAGCGGGCTCATCCCTGTTTCTCGCTTTTCCTACCTACGTGCAGCTGTGGAGACACAAACTACAGATTTTGCTGTAACTTTTTACTAACCTTCCCCATTTCATCCAGGCTGTTTCTCCATTTTATTTATTTTTTTTTAATTAGTTTTGAGCTTGATGAGGCCCATTAGGGGCAATAATTAAGACAGTCTTATTTTAAGGTTATGCTAGATACAGGTAACTGGCAGGATTTTAGTTCTTTTAAAATGAAATTCAATTCCTCATACTACTACCATTGAAAAAATATTTATTATCCCAAACTTTTTAAACTTTCCAATTTTTTTCCTTGTAAAACCACCAAAGGCAAAGACAGGAAATTGATATACTGTGGTCCACCTACTGCAGCAAGATATAAACACTTGATTGTGTCCTACCGACAAGGCTATTTTAGGCTTTAATTATATGAGTTGTCCTTGCTCATTAGCCATATACTACTGAAGTGCAACAAAAATAAGTGATTCATTGCTGACACATGGCATTTCATGAGCAGTCATTAATTAGCAAAATAGCACTTGGATATAAATTGGTGAAGAGAATCAGCAAATGGAACTTTAATCAGAGATCACCCTTAACCCTCCTCTTCTTGTGCACCTCCATGGCATCCAGAGGCTGATCTCCAGTGGAAGCACAGCACAGCAGCAGAGCACTCCCTGCAAAGCATCACCAGTGCTGTGAACCACCAGCACTCCAGCTGCAGCTGTGTTCACATACACCAGCCAGCACCAACACCTGCTGGAATGGGGCAAGCCCACCAAGCAGGAAATGGAGTGTTTTCTTCCTGAAATCAAGAAAAAAGGAAATTTGCTCCTAGTAAAACACCTTCAAATGACCTTTTCATCGCAGAAGTTTGCAGGCTGGGTGGGGGTAGAAGTGCAGTGGGCTTGCCTGCTGCACACAGTCCTTTTCTCCTCTCAAATCCTTCTGAAGACTGGCAAACATTCATTCAGCACTTGATGTATTTGCAATTTTGACATAAAGCGCATTGAGTGCAGTGGACAAGAAGGCTTCATAGTCAACCACTCTAGGTTCTTTACAAGACACACAAAGCAGGCTCCTCTGCCTAAGTGGGGGTAAAACAGCTCAAACTTTACCCTATTTGTATCAGCGGATGTAGAAGGGAGGTCATGCTGCTTTTGCTGTTGAAGAGTGCTGAGACCAGACTGACAACAATCCCAAAGTTAAGCACTTTGAGAATATGAAAAACAACGTATCCTGACAGGAACTTTCACTGGGGAGGATGTGGCAGAAAATGTTCCTGATAAAGGAACCAACAAGTGAAAGTACTGATAACTTATCCAGAGCTGCTGAGCTAAAGGCTGCTGAGCTGATACAGCTGGCCTAGCAACATATGACTGACCATCAATCACTTTATATTATAAAAGCACAGTCCCACTTTTTAAGAGCAGGAATTTCTATTATACCCCTTCTAGGAGTGCATGTCGAGATTCCTCACTTGAGAGGGGATGCATCTCAAGGTTACACCTCGAGGCTGAGTGAAAGATATTTGGCCACAGTCATAGGTAGTGGTAACGTCAATCTCTCTTAATAATTATTTTGCTATCTTGGAAATTATTGATTTAATAAATAGTGCACTATACTTGTAGCTATTACTATCTATACTGGGTAGTAATAGTATTCAGACTAAATTAAATTCAGACTAAAGTCTTTTAGTCTAATCATTATCATCAATTTAAAAAAATAATTAATTGGTTTGCCATCCTTAAACCTGCAATACAAAGTCATATAAAGGCTCAATTACTCTTTTAGACGTAAACGGTTGACCAAGTCTGGGACTAGGACTGGATCCAGCCACACCTTGACTCCTCTCTGAGAAGGAGTTGAGAAAGCCAGGGGGTCCTTTCTGCACTTCATGACTCAACAGGAGATTCTCCCTGAAAATCTTTGTCTGAAGCTTCTAGGCACCTGACAGTATGTAACAGTGCTTCAAAAAGAACAAATAAATAAAGGTGAAAGTATAAAAGCAAGAAGAAAGCTTTCAATGCCATGGCATGTAACCTTTTTCGCTAATACAAATAGACTTCATTTTGATAAATTTCACTACCATGGAAATCAATGGAATTAATGATTTGTCAATTCTGCCAGAAGGCTAGGACAAGTCTCTATTCTATTTTCCAGCCCCAAGAAATGGAAAATCAAACTTTTACAACAACAGAGCTTTGTAGTCCCCTCACAGTTAGTAAAAGAGGCATTTATCCACACGACATTACAAAACTGCAGAATGTCGTTTATTCAAAAGTACTATACTTTAAAGGATTTCAGAGCACTTTGTAAGTTCATGCAGTGGTTCTGTGTATTGAGGTAGGGCAACCAGCCTTTGTAGGAATTGTATTTACAAGAGAGATATGAAACTTGTGCTGGTTTCAGCATAGGCTGATTATGTATTCAGGATATATTTGCAGATACCTAAGGATACCAGGTATTAAACCAGAAGAGTACAAAAATCAAATTCTCTTTCAAAAGTTACTGTTATTTTTCTCAGCTGGAACATCAATTTAACATTTTAAGGGAACTGCTTCCTTTTTAAAGTGATGCTGTGAAGAGAAATTTCCACTGGTAGATGACTGAGAACAATTTATTCATCCTGTTGTAGCTATGCTAAGTTCTATCATAGATGAAGAGTTATTAGACAACAGATCCAGGCAACCCCCTTCCTGCAACGGTCCTACTCTCTCTGCAGGAACATATCTGAAATACTGTACCAGCTTTACTCATGAAATTATTTTAGAGACAACTTATCACATAGAAAACCTCAGGGAGATTTTTAGAGGAGTTGTGAGGAGCAGGCATTCCTTTAGAAGAAACTACAGGTTCCACTAAAACAACAACAAAACCAGGAGAGATTTCATAATGTGAGTAGGGAATTTTGGTGATTCCTGCCCTGAGCTGACCTTTACAGTGTTATTCTGGACTAACAGGGGAGAGCAGATATCTACAGATGCCAGAGCATACTGAATCTACAGGTAAATAGTTTGTTATTTGAGAATTTACACTTGTAACGCCACGGTTGTAATGTATGCAGTGGGCTCTAAAGCAAAGACACCTAAAAACGATCTATGCAGTAAGCACTGGCTCATGGGTTTCAGCAAAGGCAGCCCCAGGTTCAGCTTGGAGAATAACCAGTCCAGTCTGACAGGGAGGACCAGGAAAGGTCAGAGGCATGAGGTCCATCTCCATTAGCTACATCAGTTCAGATCCATAGCAAAGTTTAGCCGTCACAATGAGATGTGGCTCAGCCTGAGGGGATCAGGGGATCAATAAGCAAATGCAAACCCCTTTACCCTCAAGCAACCAGTTAAATTCTTGTTCTAAATGTTGTCATCCATTGACCCAAGCCTTTCATTTGCTTTCTGAGCCAGAGTGAGGGTGTTTTGAATTCAGCTTCACAGACAGATGCAGTGTCACGGCTGCAGACACTGACTGGCAATAGTAAGACCGAGACCAATGATTTAACAAACACAAAGACACTTCACCTTCTGTGGTGGATAATGAAGAATAAAGGAGATGTTTATGGAGTCAGGCATGGATTCAAATTTGGCTTCCTTGCACAGACACCCTTCTTTTCCAAACTGCCTCACAGTACAATTCCCCTTTTACAAATCAGGAGAACAAACACGCCTGCATGTCCAGCTTTCCATTATTCCTTACAAAATCCAAATCTATATAGGAAACACTGGTAAGGAACTGTGCAATATTTTTATTCAAAACAAAGTGCCTGAGGAGTGAAATTTAATTGCTACACTTGCGGCAATGATTCATCAAATGGCTGCTATTTACTTCTGTGCAAGAAAAATATCTTCTTTTTCTTGTGTGTTATCATCTCTTAAAACTAAATAGCATTCAAGAAAAAGATACTTTTTTTCTCCAACATAATGATCAATCCTGTAAAAAAACAGGGAGGGTTACTATTGAAGTTTCACATTAAATGAAAAGTATACTCTCTTTTGATACAGTCTGAGACACATTTACCTCACCATTAAAACAGATTAGGAGTACTATCAAATCAGCAATTATTTGGACAAAGTAATAAACAATATAGAATTTAGTAGTCAGAAATTAGGTTAGAAATTAGTTCAGTTCTAAATTTTGCACTAAAATTTTAGCTAACAGCTATGTTCAAATCTCTGTGTTTCCTGAAGACATAGAGTAGCCTCTGCAAATTAGTAAGAAATACACTACATACTCGGTACATTTTTGTACACATAAATTACAAAGTTTGTTAGTTTATGAATCTCTCATTTAAAATCATCCTTAGAACACCTCTAAGTACATTTATACCATTCTGACAAACAAATCAATTCCAGGCCTTTCAGAGGTAACAACTGACCTACCTAGTTTGTACGGGCTTCTAATGAAAGCTGCTAAATTATATTTGTGGTTTGGTTTATGTTTTAGGTATTTCTGTGTCACAAGAAACATAAGACATTTTATAAAATAAAGACCAGGGAGATTCAGCACCTCAACCTGCAGTTGAGGCTAAGCATATATCACAGTTCAAAACTTCTTTCTGTATGTAAGGGTGTTGCTTTAAAATCATGCAGGTCTCTATTTGAGACTCAGATGAGATATCCCATGAAAGCCAAGCCCTACTTGGGTAGACTGGCTATTCTCCAACCTGTTTGCTGCAGAATTGCTTCATCTTCTTCTAAGGCACAAAAGGCAGGACACAGGACTGTAACTCTGCTCCTATATTCTTACGATCCTTGGAAAATCGCTAATGGTTTCCATAAATGCATGGGATTATTATGTTGTAAACTAGTGATCAAACACATACACATGCTAAACCACAAACACGCTCATATTCTGTTCTTGTTGGTTGCTGGCAATTACAGTCGTATATTTAATGATCTACCAAAGAAATTTGCTGCAGCTCCTGTTCCTATTGAAGCACCACATGTGACTTTAGGTAACTCATTTACTCCATCTCAGCTACAGTGGCCTTTTGTGAGACTGAACAGAACATCCCACTCAGATGCCTGGAGACTACACTCACTTAAGTGCTGTGTATATTACCAGTGAGAAACAGGGAGTAGGTAGATTTCAGTATATCAACTGGCTCAAATCTAAGCATGACACTTAGACAAGTATGTAAGCCACTGCAGCCACACTCCTGAGGCTTGCTGATCATAAATAGGCAGGTAGACAACAGGCAGACAGAACAAGTGTATCTGAATAAGCAGATAAACAAATACATTTGTAAGAACCACAAACAGCTTTAAACGACAATCCCTTCCAAAAACTTTGAAAACTATCACACACATCTTTGTTGAAAAAATGGGCCAAACTCCATGTACTCTGTGCCACCATGTCCCCCACCACCACCTCACAGAGGATGAGATTATTTATTAGCTTAGCACTTGACTTGTCTCAAACATGGTGAATTCTGCAGTTGCTCAGCCAGAAGTCGGAGCAGGCAGAGGAGGAGACTGAAAATGTGAAACAGGATGAAATTACAACATGAGCAAAAATTGTGCCAAGAACTCTGCCTCTGAAATGTTCTTTGTCCCTGCATCTGAGCTAAGAATGGTGAGTTTCAAAGGGAAAAGTAAGGCTACTATGAAATGACATCAGAGTAAACCCCAGAGAAAGGAAATATGAGACCAATGCTGATACATCCTAGATATATCTATTCTATTTCTCTGATGGAAAGCTTTATTCCCTGAATGTATGAAGTATTTTCTAACTCTCTTGCAGACAACTGATTTGAATTATACAGAGGTCTCAGGGGTATATGTATTGTTTCTCTTCTTTATTTTTGATGCATATATTCTTATTTTCATCTGTGATATAGGAACTATTGTTCCAAGAAGGCAGATTTGCCACTAAGTCTCAATATATTTACTAGTCATATCCTAAGAAACTAGCATATATTCCTCTAGTTGCATATTTAAGAGAGATTGAGTATGTATTGTTATTCATTGGTCCATTTTAGTTTTTTTCTTTTGCCTATTTTTATGACATTTCTTTGTTAAAAGGAAAAATAAAAAAGATACTACCAGTAAATCATCTGTTACCATTTACATATACATAGCATAGTTGCAGATAAGGTTTCCTTTTCCTTCTGGATTTCAGATTTTATCTTTTTATAACATCTGTACATCCTGAATTCAAGATATAACATGACCTTTATTTTCTTAGTCTGCTGTGACCTCTGGGATAGAACCAAGAGCCTTTTTTTTTCATAAAAGCCAATTCAGATGTTAATTGAGCTGGATACAGCAACTGTCTGACTCATAGAAGTGAAGTGAACATACAAAGCTCTCAGTCAGACTCATTTTATGAGTTTACAAAAAAAAAAAATACTAAAAAAATTATACATTATCTATTACTGAAACCAGAACTGTGCTCATGCAAATGAGTACAATTAACAGATTGGGTCCTAGGTTTAGGAAGAGTCCAGATCTAAATCCACCAGACACAACAATCTATCTGGAAGCTCTCACCACTGCCCCACAAAAAAACTGACAGATGCTCATCAGAATCATTACAAAATTTTCTGGCTAATCCCTAACAATTTCAAAACAGATGCTTAAGTCCCTACTTTAACTCAAGATGAATTCAACAACTGAGGACATAATAAAACTGGATCAGGTGGGTATTTAAAAGTATAAATCATAAAATGGTGTGTCAAAGTGCTGTTTTCCCAGTGATAAGAGAGTAGGAAAACATAATAGTGGATAAATGGTCTGTGTGGGAAGAAGATACAATACATTGTAGCCAGCTTCCCATTGACGTTAAAAATGAAGGGCATTGAATTTAAAGGAGAGGCAGGAGAAAATACATCTTACAGGTTTAAATGGCACAGTCCAGAGACCATTTCATTAGCATTTTTGAATAATATGACACTCATTTTGCCAAAGTTTATGACTAAAAAAAATCAAAATAATTTATGAAACCATTATTAAAACATTTCAGCTTTTGAAAACTTCTTTTCCAGGGTATCTTTTTTTCTTTTATTAGACCATAAATATGTCAATGCAATTTCATTAAAGCCATAATGAAAGACATTACTAGCAACAGTGAGAAATAGGTTCATTTGACAATTTGCAAAACAAGAACTGTCAGTATTCCTCTTGCTTTTCCTAATGACACTTCAGGCTTTGGACTGCTTTCCCAGGGGAAAAAGCACATAAAATGAATAAATGGTTTCCCCCTAGTGATGTGAGAGTGTGTTGAATGGCTTTGTGACTCTGTGCTTTCAAGGAGCAGGCATTTGGCACAATGGAAGGCAACAACCTCTTCTGAAATAAACCAGGTAAGATTCAGGTCAAAAAAGGGGCTTAATAGCTGCCCCCTCTCTGGGTGGCTATTCTTCAAGGGTGAAGCACAGCAGCTCATTTCCAAAGGCACAAGGAGCTCCTGGGTAGAGTCACTACACTGGCAGAGGAAAGAGGAGTTGGTGCATGACAGAGGACCCAAAAGGACAATGTGTACCACCAGATCAGCTCCCCAGGAAGGAGAGGTGTTCCCCACCACCAAGGCAGAACACCAGGAGCTGGGCCACCAGCGCTGGGTGCTGGCAAGGCTCCCTAGGGATTTGCCCACTTTCTTTTACTCTCTCCCTGAGGACCCACAGACAGCCATCAGCAGGGACAGGCTATTTGGCACTATTTGTTTCTTACAATACCGTGGCTTAGTAAGGCAATCTGTAATTTTTCCATCCCTGAATCCAGAAACCATAGAATGCAGCAAAAGCAGAGCATAATTTCTAGAAACATTTTTAAAATAATCTCTATTGAATCCAGTGCATTTTAGGGATCTTGTTTTGACCAAAATGCTCCTTAAATCTTGACAAACTATCTCCTTTTCTAAATATACTCCTTCTTCCCACTTCCCCTACATCCCAAGGGGAGACCAGTCTAGGATATTAAATGACATGGACTGAAGCTACGTTATGGATACAATTTTTCCTACCAGCAGAAAGAAATTAGAGGAAAAGAGAGGAACACATATTAATTCACAATTCCCTTAGGAGAAATAGATCCAGCCTCAGCCTCCCCCATATATACTGTTACTCCAAGGGTTGCCTTCATTAAAGAATATTCCAAGTGTAAACAAGTAAGTCTGTATTTCCTCAATATTGAAAAAACACATTTTAGCTTTGGTTTATCTGGATTCTTCTGCCCTCTTCTAACCTAAGGAAAATCAAGCAAGAAAGCAGCAAACACACACATCATCCTTCTGCCACCTTTACACTACGCATTTTAATCTTACAATCACTAAATATTTGAAACCTGTCACATCGTGAAACACCACAAAAAGCCATGCAGAACGAAAATACTGTGTCACTAGAGATATGCAGCTCAAGCTCAGGCTCACGAAGGAAAATATTTTTTACAGCTTTTCCTGAAAAATTACACATAATTGGATAGCCCCGATGGCGGAGCTGCCTCTTTCTCTGCTGGGACTGAAACCACTTGCAGCAAGGAATGAATTAGTGTCTGGCAGTGGAACTAGAAATACTGTCTCTCTGTGTCATTATGACTGAGATTGGACACGGCCTTCATGTTAACACATCTTGTGTTTGAGCTCCTGCAGTCCACACGCAGGCAGTTTTTGTGATGAAATTCATTCATGGGAAAGCACAGTTTGGGATGGTTTAGGGTTTGCTTTACGAAAGTTCTCTATTACCACTTACTATGAAACATATAGAAATTGCCTCAGTGCTGGTCAGATCATTTAAGAATTGACTGTTCTTTTTCCATGAGTTTAAAAGTGGAACAATTTTTGAGAGCTTTTCTGGTCACATGCAGGCAAGATATTAAATGGAACTTGAGAATATTTTGAAGTGCCAGCAAGGAGGTAACATGAGCACTTAGGCTGTGGGAAATCTTCAGAATTGTTTGAACACGTTGTCAAAACACATATTAGTCAAAAAAATACCACCCTCTGCCAGACAATGAATTTAAAGCTTTTGATTAATCCAAGACAGTCCTCTGAGGTCAGTCATCCTGACTACTGGCACACCTGCCCCAGACTGGAGATGCTGGAAGCTGTGTGGTCCCTCAGCTGGAGTTAGTCTGCTGGTGGATTCCCCCAGAGTCCCTTTTGGTGGCAGATGCCAGAAGCTACTCATGGAAATTGGCATCACTCCCCATTTGTGCTGGAAGTGGCAGTAAAAGTGACAAGAACATCAGTCTCAGTGAGCTGAAATTCCCTGTCCTGGGAGCTTGTCATTTGGCACAAAATTCAAAAATCAGAAAATTGCTTCTACCCCAAATAATGCTAAGATTAAACCCAGAGAGGGAGGGAAGGGGAGGTTATTTCATACTATGGAAGCTTCTCTTTTAGGTTAGCACCTCTCAGGGGTGACAAATCTCTCCACAGTACCTGTGGTTTGCAAACACGCCCTTTGCTGGGCTCCAAAACTGCCATGCCATCTTTCACTTCCGCCCTGCTTCCCTCCTCCAAGGAGCTAATAGGTTTCCAACTCATCCGAATTAATTCGGACGCAATGAATTTCAATCAAACAAGGCTCCTGAAAATGTATTTTTAACACTTCTGATTGAACAATGCAATGAGTAGAAATGGTCGGGAGGACTGACAGAGACCCACTTGGGGAATTTCTCCTGCAAAGGAAATAAATAGAAGACTGTTAGGTACTTCTGCACTGCATAATCAGTTTGCACTGCAAGCATCCCCAGACAGTGATATGTGTACAGAGGGTGCTGCAGTTGGGATCATTACTCCTTGCTGGCAAAAGCTGCAGCAGCATCTTTCTGACACCAGTTTCCTGCAAGAGACCCAGAGGATGGAACAGCAGTAGATTATAAAATTGCTGTGAGCATGAAGTTATTGTCCTCTCTCCAGAGTGACCTCCACAAGCAAAAGGTCCTGAAAGTGTAGTTAATAAGCTTCAGATCTCTGTCCTGCCAGTGAGAATGCTCTCCTGGAAATGGAGACTTGGATCCTACCCCAACTCCAAGGGCCATCCACAGATTTTACATGAAACAGTCATTGGGTAAAACATGGAAATAGCCAGCAAGCGTATGACAAGGTGCTGCCAGCCAGGAATCCCCAGAAGTCCTCTCTCCTCCCCAAGCATCTCCCTCTTGCCCTGCAGACTCCCCACTGCTCTCTCCTTATTTTAGTACCAGATTTGAGCCTCCTCCACTCTGGAAAGGTCTTTCCTGCTATTGCACCCCGTTGTGCTGGGCTCCTCAAGGAGCAGAGTGAGGCACTCACTGTGAACATCCTGAGTCCATAGGAAAAGTATTCTTTTGCTGTAGCACAGCCTGAGGTTTCAAAACAGAACCTCTTTCTGCAGCAGAGTTAAAGCAAAGCTTTGGAGGCTTTTTGTAGTGCAAGTTCCTCTACTAAGTGGAAAGTGCAGGATGGGTAGGAGCTGGGTCCAAGTCTTTAACCAACATGCAGCAAAACAAAACCTCTGCAAAAATGTTCAAGATCTATGATGTCATTTTCCTACATTTGTGAACTGCTCCCACTTCATGGCATTTGAACCACATCTGTCTTCATAACAGAGACTTCCAATCTTCCACATCAATACATTTAATTGTACCGTGTTCTGGTGCCAGCAAGGACACTGTTTAGAACTGTTACGAAACACATCAGTAAAACATATGCCCATTATGTAAATTTCTATGAATGCAGTGGAACTAAAAGCTGTGCCATTATGCTAATACTATTGAAAACATCTATCTATATGTATATGAATAGATATATGTGTGTGTGAGTAGCTATATTGATACAGTAAGTGTACGTGTGAAATCCAGCCTACTGCTGCCAGTAGAAAAATTCCCTGTGGATCCAAATTACATAGAATTTCCTCTTACTTCTAATAAACACATTAACAGATATCCTAGCTGAGATTTTGAAGACCACTAGGAGGAACTGGCATCCAAATTCCATATGGAGCCTCAAAAATCTTTGCTTTGCTTTAAAAATTTGTGTCTGTGTAGTCAACTGCATAAATCAGTTGTCATATTCAACTCCAGGTTGCTGTCAAATTATTGTTCAGTAGCTGCAAAGAATTTCATGTGCACATTTGTATGAACTTTGGTTATGAACATGTTTTCTCAAGAAGCACAGCTGTGAGTGCAAATGTGCACATCCTGTCCTGACAATTCAGTCCTTATCTTGGACCTGCAATTTAGTCCCCCAAAAAAACCCCATAGCAAACAAACAAAAAAGAATTAAAAAGAGTTTCCTCAGAGTTCCCCTGGAGCAATATCTAAAATATACTGCTGTGTTTATCCCTGACAAAATCTTGAAACAAAACAAGAAAATCCGTTAGATGAACTCCCTGGGCCTGAGCAGATTTAGTTTAATTTGCCACCGTCCTTTGTGGAGCTGCTGTTCCCAGGAAAGCAGCAGGTCTTGATCTTGGCCTCTAACAGATGGCCTCAGCAATATGACAGTAATAGCGTCTGACATGTGTTGTTCCAATGATCTCCCTAACTCTTGGAGAAGTATGCAAGTGTTACATACTGTGTGCTGCTGCAGATTGCTATTTTTGGCATGCTTCTGCTGGCATATGTTATGACGAACCATTCACAACATCTTACATTTCCATCATAAAGGGGAAATAAGAGAGTAGGTCCATGAGCCTACCATTTAACCTTGTTCCCAAGGTAACCTTTCCTTCACGTAAGGATCAGCTCCACAGAAAGCAAAATCCAAACTGCATTTTGAGGGATTAGCTGTATTGCAGGAAGTGGAGTCCTGGGGGTGGAAGAGACACAGGTTGATGGAAATATTTATGGCCCAGATCTTTAAGTGTTTCACACTGAAATACAATCAGTGTTTTCTACAATACACATTAAATAGTGGCAGTCTACAATTCGAATGGCACCCGGTGATTAAGGAGCTGTGAGGAGGGTAACTAGAGGGGACTGAGTGCCCTGTCAAGATGAAGTTTCCCTGCTAATTACAAGGGTAATGAACACATCCCTTTTGAAGCCCAGAGGATTTTCTTAAGGAACTTGTGATCTTACTCATTGCCAGTTTTAACAAAATAGGATTTAAGACAGGGAAATGCTTTCAAATCTGAACAGCAAAACCTAGCTAAAGGAGAAACATCAAGGATTTTCACTGAGTGTAAGTCACTGAAATGTCGTAGCATCATAAAACTACTCTTGATTGCTTTTTTCACAAATGAGCTGCTGCCAAATAGAGGACAGACGGCAACAGGGAAACCCATCTCTGCTGCTTTCCTCCTCAATTTGCAGTTACACCCCCTACCATTTTTCCCCTTAAAAGCTTATCTAGCTCCTCATAAAATTATTTATTGTTATTGCCATGTGGGTTATTTATTCAGTCAATGAAGGACAGGCTCCAAAAGCCCTCCCTCCCCTATCCCTCCAGGCCCTTACCTCTCCTTGACTTCAGCCGATGCTGCCTTTTGCTCTGTCTTGACTCAGCCTTGCTCAGCTCCACAGCCCCATCTCCCCCTCACAGTCCTGTTCCTTTTTAACCACCTCTTCGCCAAAGAAGTAAGGACTCATTTTAGTGCCTCTGAAGGAGTTCTTCAGTGGAGAGGTGTGAAAAAGCTACAGCACATAGAGAGAGGAGGAAAAAAGCATGGGGTATGGTTGTTAGTCTTAAAAGAAGAAAGACAAACATTTTGCAGCATAGCCTTGAATTTTTCTCTGTCATGCATCCAGAACAAAGGTACCAAAGCTGGAGCACACAAAGTTACAATATTCAAAGCTGAAGAATTAGAGAAGAGATGCTCCAGGAGTCCTAGCCCCTGTAAGTGGCCACTTTTATAGTTCTGGGTGTAGACCAAGAGAACAGCTCAGAAAAAAATGGAAACTAAAAGCAGAGTCCCATTCAAGTGACATAGAGAAGAGTGTCTGACTGCAGTGTCTTGAAAACCCTCAGGGAAAAGGTGAGGGAAAACCCAGAGAAGAGCGGGGAAGGGGAGGTGTTCAGTAGAAGAACCTGGGCAGGGAAGGAGACACTGCGATGGAGACATGGGCAAACACAGACCGTTCTTTGGATACAGGGAAGACAGAAGACTTGAGCCTCCAGGGAGCTGCTGGGGTGTCACTACCAACCCAAACATCTCCGGTTAACAGCACTCAGGGTATTCACAATACTCACTCATACCGGTCTCTGTGATGGAAGACAGAAGACTTGAGCCTCCAGGGAGCTGCTGGGGTGTCACTACCAACCCAAACATCTCCGGTTAACAGCACTCAGGGTATTCACAATACTCACTCATACCGGTCTCTGTGATGGCTTGAATTACAGCAGCAGAAAGAGTGGGACAAGGCAGAAGGACAAGAGGCAACCAGCCCAGTTTGCATCCAGGAAGGATGATCTCAGCTGGTGTTGGGGAAAGCTTTCTACCTTTAACAGCAGGGGAATACGTGAAGGGGCTGCTCTCAGGGGAGGTTGCAATGGGTGAGCTGGTCAGAGCTCCAGCTCCTGTTTGTTCTGCTGTCACCAGAGGGGCTTAATCCATCAACCACATGCAGGGGATGACTGATGCCTTCTTCCTTTCCATGGCATTGCTCTTCTCTCGTTTGCTTTTGTACCCTGCACGCCCCTCCAAACCTTCAGTAAAGCACACAGCAATACGAGTGAAACCAGCTGAGTGAGACGTTGGTACTTCACTGAGATGAATGGTCTGGAAAGGTTCACCCTTTTCTGGTAAGGCTGTCTGCAGACTCAAACAGACAATGTTATGTTAGTTAGACTGTGGGAAGATTATCCTGGCAAACAAAATGGTTAGAAACTCAGGAAGTTTGCAAGAAGTGGAGTCCTGGGGGTGGAAGAGACACAAGAGCTTCTGTTCTAACAGAAGCCTAGCTTTGGTGCTCTGTGATGCAGCCATGTCAGCCTTGTTAACTCATTAAATAGCTGATGGACACATTGCAGTTAGAAAAACATCTAGGGGTTTTTTTTGTTTTATTTTTTATCTGGGGAAGATAGTTTCCATGCTAATTCAAATTCCCACTGTACCTCTGGGAGGAATACTCACTCTAAGCAATGATAGTTAAGATAAAGGAGAAGTAAAACTCAAGTAACTCTGTCCTAACGCCAGACTTCACCTTGCTCCCTCCAGCTCTTAATGCACAGAGCACAAGTTCAGAGCAGAGATGGACTATGCATTGGTGGCTGGGATCTCCAGCCCAGATAAGCAGAGCTGGGCTCCCTTCCTTTGGGCAGAAAACCTCTTATGCCTTTGGTCAATTCTACTTCCAGACAGCTGCTGTATTTGGGAGGAGGAGGGAGACTTTGCCTGCATGGGTTTTAAAAGGGAAGGATCACACATTCCTAATTTTGTGACATTGGTACTCCTGGTTCCAATCACATTGTTCATGACTTTCAGGAGACTTGCTAAGGGAAATGCCTGACTGGAAATCCCATTTGAACCTAAGCAATTTCCTAGTCCTAATAATGGCACTTCTGGGTTTTTTCAGAGATTGAGGCATTGGAAAATGCCAGAGCCAAGCCTTGGGACCCTTAAGGAATTCAAACACCTTCAGGGTGTAAACCGGAAAGGAGGTGGCATTTTCCATGTGTTTTGACTTAGGTGTCTACACTTTACCTAAACTACACTTTTACACCCTCTGTTTTGACACTGATACCTAAGTTCAGGAAAAGTCCTGTTGAAGAAACAGCTGTTCTCCTACCAATGGTCTGCCACTTTAACTCCTACATGAACAGAAAATTGACAGCCTGATGTCAGTGCTGGTGATATTAAGGTTGACAGTATGTGCTTCCCTGTTCCATAATGAGATTGGAACTTCGCTGCCTCATGAAAGCAATGAACAGGTAAGATTAGGCTGGTGGAAGATGAAAATTTATTGGTAGAAGCAATCAAGAAACATTATAAACAATCTTTGAATAGAAGGAGTATTACTGCGGTTTGCAACTGAAAGGCCTGGTTAGCTGCCCAGCCAGCACCTGACAATCATGTAGCTGCATTAGCTAGCATGGGGTCTCCCAATTCCAGCTGGCTAGGAGCTTGCAAGACTACTGTCCATTACACTTATTATCTCCTGATTATTCTATTTACAAGATGCTCTCTCCAGGGGCCCCCTGGACAAGCTGCTGCAGAACCACTGAATGCACCAGTTGTACTGGGAAGGCTCCTACTGTAAGCACACGCCTTGGGCACTCAAGAATCTGCACTGGCAAGCTGTTCGTTTTCACCTATAATTACCAAAATGGCTTGGGATCTGCCTGTCTGTAAGACACTACTCTCCCCAGGTGATCAGACTGTCACACTGGCACTCAGAGGATGAGCTCAAGCTGTCGTCTTACCAGTTTAAGAAAGGGCACGACCTGCTTGCAATGATTTTGCTGAAAAGAGCTGCAAGCTTTGAGATATTTTCCCTTAGCTTGAATAGAAAGGTAAGATTCTCTGGAATCTCTTGACTTTTACAAATACCCCATAAAATCTAACAGAGCTCTTGTAGTGAAGTGGTAAAGAGTAGCAGTGGTAAAGAGGAGGCATGCAAACAGTATCTGTGAGTTGGGCAGATTATTGTTTATCTACATTTCTCTACTCAATACCTAGCCTGTAAATAAAAAGAACACCACCAGATTATGCACTCAAATTAGTGAAATTGAAAGCCTGTATCTTTTGTAGAATTTGAGGGAGAGTAGGTAAGGAAGGAAAAACAGAGCATGAACAGAAATAAATCCAGTTAATGGTAAGAGTTGCTCTGACAAAGAGATTTTACATTTAAGAGCGGGACACAAGATCCCTCCACATTTTCATTAACAAAAGAACTCATCACCTACTATTTCCAAACAATCTGCCCACAGCATACAGATCAAACACTCAAACTATCAACACAATGAGAAAAAAAAATTTAGCTTGGGCTTAAGTTGGTCAATTTTTTCCTTTGTAAATCACTACACATCTTAGCCTGATATTCATTTTGCCTACAGCTCTCTACCTAATTTACATTCACATGCCAATATACCTGCTATCAAATTTGCTCACACCATTTCCTTGTAGACCCCAAGAGCTGAGCACAGAAAGTTAATGTTGGTAGTTTAATGCCTTGAGAAGGGGAATTAAAAACTGTTCTCCTGGAATCAAATTAACCCCAGGTTGTTTGAATATAAAGTATATAGCAAGGGGTGTGTCCCTTGTTCCTTATCAGATGGGTGAAATATGCCCACATATATAGAGATTGAGATTAGCATGAATTTACATAAACCAATGCGGCCCTGTGTGGAAGCATGGGCTGTATGAGGGAATATAAGCACACACACACTGCCCACGGGCAGTTGCTATTCAGTAGGAACAGTCACATTCCTGCCGTGTGATCCATGAACAGCAGAGTAACTGGCTGTGTTTGGGAACTGACTGACTTTGGGACAGACCTTTGAAATTAGCTGAAGTCTAGATAATGGGGTCAAAGAGATCGAGGATATGAACTTTCTGACTTCAGATAATATTTTTTTCATCAATAAAGCCATAGCCTTGCTGTATGTCCTGCTTCACCGCCTCCAGAAGTTCAGGAGAATGAGGTTCCATCTGTGGCTTGCTGGAAGCTCTCCTAATCCAAGAGATTTGAACACCCTCAGTGCAGGACAAAGTGACCTGGCCTTTGGACTTTGGGCTTTGACACACAAAGCACTAAGAAAATTCTTCTGATCTTTGTCCACAGTGGGAGAATCTTCACAGGATTTTCTTGCTGAGCTGCAGCGGCTGTTAGACTCTTAACTCAAAGCTGCAGCTCACTCTCAGGAATAAACCAGCACCAGCCCTATAAACTTAATGAGCCCTAACTAGCTGTTTTCTTCTGCAAAATTTTATTGCTCCACACAAAACTTAGTTTCAGAAAAAAATTTAAGTTTTCTTGCATCCACGTGAGAAGGAGGAGAGAAGAAGTATATGCTGGTGTCACTTTGTGCTATGGCCTCTCCTTCCCCCTCCTGCCTGAGCAGACCAGACAGGGAGCAGGAACTAAAACACTGCCCATCCTTTGTGCAGGTGTGGCTGTATTTGAAGGTTTTACAGCAACAAAACACAGCCTCCTCACACCTCCACATATGCATCAGCCCTGAGATGCCACTCAGGTAAGTATTGTCCTCTGAGGATCCCCACGGGGAGAGCTTCCTGCACACAACCCAAGGACATGAACCACTCCCTGTCCTCAGTGGTTCCCTCAGGTTAATTACCTCCTTTAACATAGCAGCTCTAAGATTTTCAGGATTATATAAATGATGCCTCTCTCCTTATCTATTGAAGTTCCAATCTAGCCTCTCATCACTGTACTTTCTGGGCTGTAATTGCAACACTATTAATGGTTATTCCTCCTCTGTGAAGTAATCTTGACTACACCAGTTAATCAATACTTGGACAAATCAACTGAACCTTTTCTCTGGGCTAGGATAGTAATTGTAATTATGACCTGTGATCAGCTGGCAAAGTATGGCTACTAACACTTGCATCTGACAGAGAAGTGAAGTCTTAAATATCTGTCTGAAGACTCTGGTTTCACAGAGACAGTATTTCTTTAAGTCTAGTTAACCACTTGTCAGAAACCATTATCTTTAGCTAATCAGTTACCATCCTTCTGAGGAACGACGAGAGAGAGTCTAGTGGGCTGGCTCTCGAGATTCCTTGTTGGCACCACCATCCATCTGTCCAAAAACACTGAGCAGAAGGCATCGCATTTGCAGTGAGGTCACAGGGCATCAAAGGGAAAAGCATCAGAAGGCAGAGTGGAGACAGACCAAAGAAAACAGTAGTTTACTACAAGTCCTGAACACTTGGAGGCATCTGGTAGTCAATATGGGTTAGTTACATTATGTTTGCTCTGTTTTCTGCATGAGAATCACACGTGCAGCTTCTCAGAACCCTGTGCAGCAATTGAGACATGGGAGACCACGGAAAAATCTGCTCGGAAAATAGTCTGGCCTCTTTTTATTTTACGTGTACATACATACATGCATTGAAAAAATGTATTACCTAGCTAAGGAGCCACACACAAGATTAATTAGGGCAAATGGCTATTCAAACACAAAAGGGAAAGAGGGCAGTGAAATATCAGCTTGTTTGTTTCCTTTAATCTTCTAAAAAGACCAAAATAGATTAGTTTTTGTTCAGGGTTTTACATGTCCCAGAACTGTGAAATGTCCAACAGTGAGGCACTTAGGCAAATGTGTGAAAGTAGATGTACTGATATCTTTCCAAACAACATTTTCAGGAATCTGTAAGAAAGAAAGGCCCTTTCAGCAGTACCAAAGATGAAGCCATCTTCTGAAAAGGAAACACAAGTCACCTTCCACCACGCTCCAGGTGACTGAAAATAAGGTTGCTAGAGGGAATCACAGGGAACAAATGCTGCCTACACCAGCTTTGGAGGTGAGAGTGCCAGGGAGGCTGGAAGTGGAGCAGTCACTCTCTTGAACTTGCTGATGCTGAAGAGGGAAATCTTCTGTTTGCACCAGTTGCTTACCAAGAGAGGGGAAATACTTTTTTCCCAGCTTGTGATTTCTGTCCTTTATGCCATGCCCAGTAGAAAGCATAAACTCAAGGAATTTAAAGGAATCCAGAGAAATCTGCTGTAGCTCCTTAGTCACAGCAATGGTTTAGTGCAAATTCTGCCCAGACAGCTCCAGAGCTACCATGATATATGCTACTTAGCTCAGAGTTACTGCCAAGGACTACCACAGCATGGTAACTCTTCGGGCAGATTTCTCCTGCTCCTCCAGATATGTGATTTATTTCAGAGCTAACAAAATGGCTGATTTCACTTAAATTCAGACAACTGCCAAGGTTTGCCTGGAACTTGATAAAGTCAGAAAAGCAACTGAATGGAGGCACAAAGTAATGTTACATTTGCAGGAACTGTATCCAGGACTAACTTTACAGAGAAAGGCACTCACAGGTTACACATTCCTTTTCACCCTGTAGTAAAAACCTCATAAGACTAATTTGTCCCTGTTGCCCCATATTCACCCCTATAATTTAAAGAGAACACTGCATTTCTCTGTTTTACAGGGAGCAGATTAATTATACCACTGCAAATCTCATTCACAAAGCCAGCATTCCTGGCTTGCCCAGCAAACCCAGGCCCAGAGCACTGCTTCCAGAAAGGGCAGCAGCAAATTCACACAGAGACTCAGCAGACATTTAACCCAGCACCCCTCTCCCCTCTCCCCCAGTGTCATTTAGGGAGCCCTGGAATTGAGGATATTTGTCTCATGCATGGACAGAGATACTCATAGTTTAGGACTTGACAGGAATTTTTAAGGATTTCTAAGGGTTTTTTAAATAAGGAATTTTTTTTCCTTAATAGGCTAGGATTAGGTTACTCTTCTGCTATTGATAATCTTAAATTCCTCTCCCCTACCAAAGTAATTTAGGACTGTCTATCCCTCTTCTGCTATACCCAAAAAGCAGATACTTTCTCTCTGCTATGCAGAGTTCCCTCCTGAGTCTCTAGGAGCAATGTGCAAAATGGCACTATGAAATTCCTACTCTTTAGGAGCTCTGACACCACTGGTGGATGCCATTCCCAACAAAGGCAGGTGCCCACTGCTGCCCACCCCACCTCCTCAGCCAGATCCCAGACTTCAGCACCTATGTTGACTGCTGCTGCCACCATCAATTTAAGAGGTTCTCAGACTAACATCAGTTTCAGCATCAACTTTATACTCATTTTTTATGCTAAGGTAGGCTCAGGTTCTTCCATGAAGTGACCATCTTGTCACCATCTGGCAGAAGGGGCTGCAACAGGTAATTGCTGCTAATGACTTCTAATTTTTTTCCATTTTACCTATGCAATTTGAAATAAGACTCCTAAATCCTCAAATGTTCATCTTATAATCCTTATTAATAGCTTTCATATCCATTTTTATAGCCATTATCTTCTTTCACCAACCCATTGACGCTCACTGGATTTTAGAAGCTCTACTGAATTTGTACTTTGGGACTTATAAAATATATTTGTCCAGAATCTCCTACCAAATAGTAGTGATAAATACTGATATATCAGAAATAATCAAACTTAACAAGTAATTATACTCTTCTGGGAGGCTCTTCCATTCAAACACAATGATCCCATGAGCAAGAGATGTGTGCAGTCAGAGCTAGCTCACAAATATTTCCAGGTTAAAAACTGAAACTCCTCATAGTCCAAGTGATTTCTATTCTCAATAAAACTGGGGTTAAAGGCAGAAAAATGTCATCCTGTCTTGTAAAGCAGCTTAGCACATTTACTAAATGCCTCTGGGAGAAGCATCCCTTTTTCACCAGAGTTTTATGTGACCAATTCAGCTGTAACAGTTCTGGCTACTTTACTATTGACAATTTGACAAGTGGACTCAAACGAGAAATGTTTTGTGATTTCCTTTCACAAACCTGGATGGGGGAAACATTAAATAGAAATTGAAAACCGAGCTCCATTGGCATTTTTCTTTTGGACCTATTTTCCCTGGGAATTTAACTTTATTTTTAGAGGAATGTTCCAATAGACCGCAGGAAAGATAACACTTGCTTCATTTCCCTTCCCTCCAGCCTTAAACATTCAGGATTTATACAGTTATTTTTATTCTTTTCAGATACTGCAACCTTGCCTGCTTATAAAATGTAAGAGGTAGACAGATAATTGTACTATTTCACTAGTAAACAGGGAGCTGAACATGAAACTGAGCTCAGAATTGGAAACCCTGTCAAAGTGTTGGTGAATCATTGTATGAAATAAATTGTTCACTTTCTGTTCAGTCCATTAGCTACAAGGATGGAAAGAATTGCTCTCACAACACATAATGCTGCAATTGCCTATATTCACTTAGCACTTCCCCTTTCCCTTCTGCAAATCAGAGGCATTATATTTGAGGTTTAATTCGCTGCCTCTAACCATGTTTTCATTCCTAACTTTGACAGACCAAGCATTGCTCAGTGAAAATGCACCAGCTTTTACACAGCATTTGTGAATACAGTACTCTTCCTCCCCACTGGAAATAGAGTAATGGCAAGAAACCAGAGAATTAAAAAGAGACTCCTATGTCTATGTAGTTTTTGTCTTTTGTTTCTCCTGAGTTTTTTGAGAGATGGTGTAACAAGACTGAATCCACATGAACTCCACATCATCTGTATGCCAGATTTTGTGCTGACATTGTGATGAGAAAATCAATACTTGCCTATAGGTATCACACAGCTGCCCATGCCCCTTCCTTGTAAGTCTATGGGCACCACTGACATTTTTAACAGTCCCAAGTATTAGGCTTACTAAACAATTGCTGATTTAAAGCAATTCTGCCTCTGAAGTGGGGCAAGAAAGATTGTATTGGCACCACTGAGCACCCTGAGTGTCCTGGAAGGCTTCACTCCAGCAGTGAGGCTGGGCTTACCACCCCAGACAGAGCTGTGCACTATCACACTCTACTCACTGTACTCCCCCCCGGACCTGCACGAGGCCGCCCACCTCCACACAGCAATGTCCCACCAGGAAAATGCCCTGGGTGGGCACAGCAGGAACAGCTCACCAGCCCTTCAGATACACTGTGTGCTACTATTGGCCTCAGACAAGAGAAGGGCTACAGACGAGAATGGACAGATGAGAATGACGCCCTACAGAGCTTCTGCCTGAAGACTGCAGTGGGAAGGAAGCATGGATGAATGGTGCTGGTGGGCCTCTATTTTGGTTTTTTTTTTTAAGCATCAGCCAGGTATGAGAAGATTTGAAAAGAAGAGCTATGGAATAAAATTCTTGGCACTTCCCAACCTCTCTTTATCTTCCCTGTACATATGACAGCGTGTGTTAAGTGATCCCACTACATAGATAACCACAGACAAAGCCTGAGGAGTTATTCTATGCAAAGAAGTCACAGAATGCAAACAGGGGCTTTCCGAGGCCACAGGAGCAGCTCAGAGTGGGAACTCTTCTCTGGGACTCAGGCAGCTTCATAACTTCTGCCCCTGTCAAATAGCACAGTTCAAGACTTCCCTTGGATGCATGAACTGTGCTGACCAGAACTCGGAGGGAGCAGTGAAAGGCCATCCCAGAAAAGAGCAGACGATGTTGCCTCTTCACTTTCTGCACACTGCATTTTTATTCTGGAGATAACGTTTTCTTTTTAAAAATGCCTGCAACTGAAGTAAGGAACAGGCTTTGCATGCTTGACTTACAACTCTAGCTCCTGCTCCAGCAGACAAGGATCTGTCTCAGAAAACAGTGGCTGGATTGAGACCTACAGGTAAAATGTAGCCTTTCAGTCCAGCAACTACGAAACCTATTTTGAGCTACATCCAATTGAACTGACTGGCACTGGCACTAAAACATCTCTTGGAACATGTGCTCGCTTTGCAGCAGTTGAGATTTTGACTCCCTGGCTCCCATTTGATGAGAGACACTTGCTTTTTCATAACTCCACCTGCAGGTGACCTAGCAGGGGTAATCATTAAAAGGGAACTCAACCAAATTGATTCTCCTAAGAGATTCTGCTAGAGTGGCAAATCCACTGTGTGTATAACCTTAAACTCATTTACCATTAACTGACTTTATTCACATCTCTGAGGTTTGCAATTCACTGCAAGGAGGGTGGTGAGGGAGGGTACCACTAGGTGTACCCACCAATTGTAAAATCCTGGGAAATGGCAGCATCACATATTCAGCATTACTTTCACGTAAAGTAGCAAGACTGGGTAGGGATTCTGGTGGCAACTAGAAAAGCTCAAGGCAGAAAATGCTAAGAGCTTCAACCGTTCCATAATTAACATCTCTTTATAATCCTTATCAAAAAGTAAAATAGTACCATATTCCAAAAGGTTTTATAGGAAATAAAAGTGGTTTTATTTGTGTCATGCTGATCTCAAATCATCCACATTTTCTGCTGTGGGAAAACAGGACTGTTTGGCTCTAGAGTGCTTTATTGCTGCTCTGTTTTCAGGATTGTATTCACGCTGGAGCCCACACAGAAGCCAGTGGTGTAGGCGTATTTGGGTTGTGTTTCAGGTCATGTGTCAGTTTAACATGGACTGAAATCTACCTCCTGCTGATTCACAAACTCAACTCTTTGCTTCCAAAGATGAAGTGTGGCAACAGCAGCTTCTTCTCCATTATTTTTTCTGGACATTTGAGATTTCTGACTACATCAAAATAATGTCCACCAGAATATCCATCACCCACTTGCATCTTAAAGTACGGAACTATATAACCCATTTCACACTTATTCCACCTGAATAGTCCCCTCTGGGCCAAATTCCAAGAAGATGCCAGCACTTATTTTCAGTCTTACCTTAACATCTCAGCTGTTGGCAAAGAAATACGAATTCTTACTCTAAGGTGTTGGAGGACCTTTTTAAACTAAATGTACTTGTTTTGAATAGACATTACTAAATCCTGATTATTTTGTGTCTACTTACCTTTTCTCGAGGACCACATAAAAAATTTAACAACAAAGGTTTCATGGAGCATTTCAATTGAGGAGAACATTGTTTCAGGAAATTACCAGTAAGAATGCCAAGGACATCTCGGCAGCCTTTGGTATGGCAACATTTCTAACAACTTATTTCCTAATATATATTTTTAATAAGCTGTAATTTCTAGTATAATCAGAACTTTTTTCTTAGAGCCCTGTCTCAAACATACTTTGAAGCCCAGAATAGGAATCTGTCATTGTTGTCCAACTGTTCACTGAGAAGGGAAGAATTTGTCTGTGAAACATCTCCAGTGCTGGAGCGACTGATAGCACAGAGCATAGCCATTATACAAATACAGCATTTTTTGGATTATTTGGAAATATGATCATGGGTCCTACTGAGATAGAAGGAAAGCTGTCATTTTTCTATCAAGACATAGACTATTCTGATGAAACAAGAAGAAAAGTTTCCAGGCTGGGAAAGCTGATTCCCTGAGTGGAAGAGCATTGCACTAATCCTTACCCAGGCCTTAATGTGACCCCAGGCTGGACAGCAGGTACAGTCCCCAAGTTCCCTGGAAAGCTATAGCAGGAGCCTAAACCAAAATTCCCTTCTGGACTACACCAGTGGGTTTCTTTTCCTTGGAAATAAGGAGAGTTAGGGAGAACAGGCTGCTCTGTGCCCAGATTTCACCAAGACGCAAGGCTGATGTCTGGCTGGAGCACTCAAGTTCAGCAGCTTGGAAGAGCTTCAAGTTCTCTAGAATGTTCAAGGGAGCACAGTCTTCCTGATAACTCAAAATCAGGCACAGACAGAATGAAATATGAACTTCTATTTTGTTCATGAAGTTGAGCATCTTTAAACCTTGTTTGTAAAAACTACAAATGCTGGTTGCTCATTCTTGGTCTTCTGCCTCTGGGCAGCTGTAACTAGCAGGTGAGTCACACACAGAGCTGTCTTGGGGCTCACAGCTCTCCCAAGTCACTGATGAACTTGAAATAGAGCACCACAGTCAGCATGTATGGCTACACTCTGACCATGAATCCTATTCATTCCCTAAGGAAAGACAGAAAGATGAAGACCCACTCTTCAGGGTTGGTCAAAGACTGAAGGAGGAGGCAGAAGGGCAGGTGACATATAAATGCTCCACAGTGGTGGCTGTTGACCACTACTGCTCTTAGGAGCTGTCTGAAGCCTTTTCCAGGCTGCTGGCCCAAGGGACTTCATGACATTGTATGGCCTCTCCTCTGGTCTCAAGATGGGACTGACTGTGCCAGTCTCTCTCCTGCGAGTGAGAGACAGTAGCCTAAATTGTTATCTTGAAAAATTATGGAGGCTCTGCAGTCTCCCCAAGCAATCTGTCCCCCATGTTTCACTGCTACATAACTTAATGTTCCTTTCCTGCAATTTAAGTCCAAGCTGTTCTTGAAGCTGAAGAACAGCTTGTCCCTTCCATTTTGCAGCTATTTCTATGTGTTTGAGAAAGGTTATCGTGTCTCCCCTCAGTCTCTTCTACTCCAAACTATGCAATCACAGCCTCCCAGTTCATCACACAGAAGCCAGGCTGCTGCTGGCTGGTGATAGCTTTCAGTAACTGCTGACTGGACTAGATTTGTACCAGCAGCCTGTAGGTGAAAGCCTTCAGCAGCTTTAGCTCTCTGAGCCAGGCTGTCCTTTCAAAGACATGAAACTTTTTTCTGTAATCCATTACAGCGCATCAGTAAACACACATTACAGTACAGTAAATTTCTGGAATTTTCTCCATTACATTGGGGTATCCTAACAAGAAGAAAGGAAAAGACACCTTATTTCATGAAAGTGCATTTTAGTGGCCAAACTTAAAACAGGATTCCCAACAGGTCTTGAAGAGTGGAGAGGGAAAACATAATATATTATGTTAACACCTTCCTCATTCCACCCCCTCTACTGAGCAAATTAAATGAAATGCATGAACCATGTCTTGGTTTGCAAATGAAATTTGGTATTTGTATTTGCTGCCATGTCTCAGAGTGTTGTTTTTCATTTTAGGCTTTGCATGGTAGTAAACACTGCAATGCTTTACATTCGTTAAGATCGGGCCCATTTACTCTGTGCAGGCAAAGCAAGTGGATATATCTCAGACCCATAAAGCATCAGTTCAGAATTACACAGGAAATAAATGAGACTAAGCCAGAAGTCCAATTTCCAGAGTCCAGCTCACTAAAGCTAAACAAGTACCTTATATAAATATGGCCTATTCCAAATGAAACGTTAGTGTAATTTGATAACTGTCAATAATTCCCTCATTATGCCTAAATGAGCTTGTCATCCAAGGAGATTGCTGCATGGCTGATCTTAATTTGCTAATAAAAACCACAGAGAAGAATTTCAGCTAAGCTGGAACTATGGGATTCATAAAAGTGCAACAGTGCACTTTTTAAAGCATTCCTTCCCAGTACTGGCTCCTGAATGGCTGAAGCCCAAAGCCAGTTTGCTCTGCAGCCTGTAAGACAACATCTTTGCTATGTAAGAACAATGAGTGATTGTCTCTCTAAATCACTATTATTCCTTAGCCCATTATAGTTAATTTATTTTTAATCATGTTGTATAATAGAAATAAAATCATTGGATTAAGCATATATCTAGCAGCGGGAGCCCATTATCCTTTGACAATGTTCTGTGTCATTGACATTATATCTTCACTGTAGACAGTTTCCTTGCCATCATTAGTCCTAGAAAGACTATTGGATTTCAAGGGTTTCTCCCTAATCCATAATAAGATTTACTTGCTTACAGCACAAAACAAAACAAAGATATGCTTCTATTATTTTACTGCTATGGAATTCTTATTTTAAGCTATTCAGAAAAGTCAAGAATAAATCCAGATATTATAAGTATTTAAAGTTTTCTTGCATAATTCTGATTCAAGGGAAAGCCTTGGTAACTTTGTAAGCTTTGAATCTTTGTTGCGTACTGTGGCTTTATTTTACATAAGCAAGCAACAATACCTTGCCAGTTCTCGAACCAAGTAAGAGCTACTGTTTCTTGCACAATTTTTTCAGACTGGTTAAAGCAAATCTCAGTTCAGTCCATTTTCTCCAGAAAGCACTACAAGGGGTTCCTCAGATTCCACGGAAAGAAAGAGGGAGAAACTTTCCTGCTAAGGTTGCCAGCGATTCCTCTGTGCTAAGTGCTAGCTAACAGTCAGCACTAATGTTGGGAGGTTAGAAACTCCTCCAGCATGCTGATCCCCATGGGATAACTCAACAGCTCTTCATTTGTACCAATGGCAGTCACAGTTAAATCTAAAACTAGATTTTTCCACACCCTATTAACAGCATCATTAGAATGCAGCAGGGACTATCCACAGAAAAAAAGCCTTTTCTGTTATCTCATAGTTATCTTTGAGGACGCGGCAGATTTCCCTGTGAAAATTATCCTTATAGATTGCCTCTTATTTAAGGATATGCTGGTACTATCAAGTGGTGCCTTTTTTATGCTGAAATTGCTAGCAATAGTTAAGAGTCTCTGCACGACTCTTTCAGCTGGGACAGCAGCTTTAGTACCTACTTTCCATTTACGTAGGCAAGCTGTGACACTTTTACCCTTATTGACATGATCTGCATAAGTCATGTGGTTTCCATTAAGAAGGGTCCACACAATATAGTCAACTCTCCATTATCTTGGCTAATAGGAGAATAGAATAACCCAGATAAAGGAAAGACATGCATAATTATTGCTTCCAGATAAGAGCCAGCTCAAATATTTCTGCACTGTGCTCCCCAGACAGAGCTTGTACTTCTGTCAGAGCTTGCCAGCTTAGAGTTTATTAACTCAGGCATTACCTGCATCCATCTGATACAAGCAAGGCAGCTTGGGTGTTTCTATGATTTAATCACTCCACAAATATTCTAGTAACTGAAAATCATCTTGGCTATAATTAAATAACAACTTCCATATTCACCCTTTTATGTGTTCTCATACTGACACAGTGTAGACCCAGTCATGCATGGCCAAGTCAAGGCTGAATGTGGAATAATGAGGAAAGGCAAACTACGCATGAAATACAAGAGGAGTAAGTTCAAGACACAAGGGAATGCAGAAGACATACAAGGATGTAGAACGACTTTGGATTCACATGAAACAATGAAATTAAAACAAGTGCTTCCTCTCTTATTTCCAGATAGCACTCTCAGAGGAAGCACACTCAGCCCTGTCACAAGTAACGTGTGTGAACTACAAATACTTCTCTACATGAACTGTCAGAGGTTTCTTTTCTTTTACTGTGTTGCAATTGCTCAGCCACATTGAACTTTTGTTAGTTGTGAGTTCTCAAAATGTGTAATGTTCACAGACCTTTTAGTACCAATACATATCCTTCCTGATCTCTGACACCTACTGGTATATAAATTGTATTGTTCAGTCAGAAGAGACACTAAGTTCTGTTACAGATAAATGGACAAAACAGTGCCTTTACCACTATAGAAAGAGATACAGATTTCTTACAAAAAAAATGAAAATGTTGCAAACAATTTTTTTCTGGATTCTTATGGAAGGCAAGGGATTATGAAGAAATAAACTCAGACCTAATGAAGTCAGCAACACCGTTTCTTAAACATTGAAGTGAATCATCTTATGGAAACCAAACCATTGCCAGGAAAGTTTTTAATGGTATACTTGTACATGACATTGTGCTGAGGAATTGATGATTATATTCTGCCACATTCCACATTGCATTTACAAATTAGCATTGCCTTGGTTTCTCTGCACATTACGATTAGACAGAGCTACACAATGATGCAAGCCACAGGCCAAGCTGTAAAGGGAAAACTGATGGGTTTGAGAAATTAGCCATCTCATGTGATGTAACTGGCTACAGAAAGAGCAACTGACAGCAAATCACAGTGCCAAACATATCAAATCCCTAAATATCTGTTCATTTTACTTAAAGCATCACATACAGTGTTTAGATCACTGCGGAGGTCCTGGACAACATTTTCTATACTCCTGGTATCCTTCAGAATCTCAATGCTTTGTGTATATGGATTGAAATACACAGAGAAGGGACGATTGATTGATTTGGCAAAGTCCCTGAAAGAAAAAAAAGAAAATTATCTTCCTTTATTTTCTTTTCTCCCAACTGTTAAAGAAGAGAAAATTAGATTTTTGAGTCCGGGAAAATAATTTACCTCATCTTTTCTTTGGCCTCTTCAAAACTCTCTGAAACAAAGTAAGCTTCCTGGAAAGTAGTGATAAGGCATTCTTGCAAACAGGTTGTCTTTGGATCGAATGTTTTCACGTTGGCCTTGTCAGAGAGAGCATGCTGCAAAATACACCACAGTATCTGTTAAACTGGAGTTTGATATTGCTGTGTATCTACAGCAGCTGTTCATATATACAGCTTTTATATCGCTGTGCTATATGTTTCCCACTAATTGGTAACCCATCTTGTATTACACACAGTGTTTTTTCTGTTTGAAAAGTGAACAGAATTTGTTACTTAAAAAGCTCTTACTGTGGGAGATTTTTTTCCCCATAATAATAAAATAATAAAGAGGAGGTTAGCAATTCACCTGCCATGAACACATACAGACCTAAATGTTCAGATGGAAAAAGGAAAGTCACCAAATAACCATACTTGAAAAATTACCTATACAATTACAAATATGTATGTCCTCAAAATCTCATTTAACTAGCAGAATTCATCCTTGTCTTGGTGGGTAAATTGGGTCTGACTAAACTATTTACATAATCTGTGCTTTACATTTTCAGGCCAAAATATATACTATTTTCCTGACAGTAAAAGTGAAACTACAAATTTGAAATCCCATTAAATAATGCCAGTGTATTGCATGACAATGAAATGCATTACTCTTCTGCCACACACCTGAGTAATAATGCTTCATATAGTACTGCAAAGAAAAAATAATGAAACAAACAGGCATAGATAAGTACAGAAGAGACATTGGGCAGAAAAGGCAAATGCTTCTACCCAGAGTAGAGATTTCTGATTAGTCTTTCTCTTTATATGACTTGCACAAGCCACTGAAAAAGAGAGGTTTCAGAACTGAAAATCAGGTACTGAGACATTTTCCAGGACAATCTTTTCTAGCTTCCCTTCCAACTTGAATACTTGTGCTGGCTTTTGGATCTACCTTATCTTCTAGAGCACACATATTTTCATTCTCAGTGCTCTGTTACAGAAGTAGAGGATAAGGAAGGAGAGCATATTTAGGTCACCTTTCAACCTTCTTTAGTCCCCTGACATCTACATAGAGTGAAGATGTGCATGAAAAGCATAAAGAAATGACAGGGAGGAAGCAGATCCCAGAGGTCTGAAGGTGCCTCTGATTTCTTTACTTTCTATCTGCATGGACATTCTTTATAGTGGAGTAAAGTATTGACCCTAAGGTATTCACCAAACTTTTATCCTTGCTCTTGCTTATGCTCATTCCTAAATCCATGTGAAAGGCTCTGAAAATATCATACTAGCTCTCAACCTGCAGTCTACAAATAACAGGACAGAAAACTGGAACAAGAGGCTCTTCCTCCCACCTCCTCTCTCTCCAAAAATAAATACATGAAAAATTAATGCATGGAATCTTAAAATGTCAGGGAATTAACTTTCCTTAGTACATGTATCTTTTCCTTCTCACAAGGATTGCTGTTTCTAGCCAGCCATCAGTTAAACAGGTTTGAAAATAAATATAAAAAAATCATCTCTCAACCATCATCCTCTTCTAAATGGACTGCAGGAACAGGATCACCTGCCTATATCCCTGTTGTCACTTTCTCCTTGCAGAGCCATGGTGTGGTTGAATGCTTATAAATTAAGGCATTTACCTCCTATCAAAATGAATTTGCCTTTTTTCACTAGGAGTTATAATAGATTCCCTGGCAGGGTAACTATAGATAAAAATCCCCTCTTAAGGTGCCTTTGTACTTCCAGGTAAGACTTGATGCCTCAAATGTCTAAAGCACAGAAGTTTCAAAACTCTGAGTGAACTGAGTGAAGTTGATTCCTTGCAGGAAATCAAGATTATGATGCAGGCCATGATTTTGTAGGAACTGACTACTTCTGGCTCAAGAATTCTTTCCTGTACTGTGAAAGGTTCAACAGAAAGGGGGACAGTGTTAACTTCTCTAGTTACTAATGGCCTCTGATAGGCCAGGCCCAGTCTTTGGGACTGAAGTTATCAGAGTCAATAAGGGATTCTCGACTGTAGTGGCTCCTACAGTGTGAACAACTGCTCTAATCACTGAGCCCTAATTTTATAAAAGGAGAGAGTTTAAAGAGAAGGAAAGCCGGACTCTATCACAGGGGATGTCCTCTGAGAAAGCCTTTCTATTATTCTCCTCAGATTATCCATATGAAATGACTCATACTTTCTGGATCCCAGTTTAGTTATACATGAACAGAGTTGCTGCTTCACAACGCAACTCTGCAGAGAGTGGAACGTGAAGACAGCAGAACACATGCAACCTGGAAACCAAGGGTAAAGTATTCAGACATGCCTTCAAAATTAGGTGACAACTGATCAGTTATTCTTAGGATTGCACTTTGGGAACAAAGGGTGTTAATTGTGATGAATTCCCGCCCAAGATACCGTCTCCCTTCCAGGATATGTTCTTCTGCCTCTTAGATCAAGTAGGAATTGTCATGGCTACCAAAGCAATGTTTCCATCTTTGCAAGTCTGGATGGTGTTTTTAAATTCCACAGCCTGGCATCTGTAACATCTGCTATTGGGTTGATACGCTGACACCAGCAATGCCAGAGTTAAGCAACTGAACTGAGCCTGCAGACAAACCTTCAGAGAGACCATTAACTGTCTAGTGTGAACTAGAATGGACAAGACACTGACTCAAAGCTGACCAGAGCATTTATCAGAAACATTACAGTGCTCTAAAATGCTGGTCCTTGGCACTCTCAACATTATGAACTGTATAATCTCAACCAAAAAAAATGGTCTGGTGAGTCCAAAAGCTTTCAACTTCAAGCCTGTATTTTTTTAAATACATGTTATTCACTTATGGTTTGGTTGGCTATTCAGTTCTTTAGTGAACTCAAATGACTAAGTACCCAATACAGATTTCTCCATCAGAAACTTCTTTTGTTATCCACCTCCAATGAGATGTTAGGGCTAACGTTCATATGGAAAACAGCTTTTGGTAAAATAGAGCATCTCACCATCTTGTGGATCTGGGATAACAGCCTCTAATGGCCCCTTCCTACAGACTGTACTGGTAATGCTAATAAAACTATTGGTGAGTCTACTCCAGTCCGAGAAATAAGAATTTAGAGTGAAACTTAGAAATGAATCATCACTGATTCTCAGAAAAAGCAGCAGTATCAGACAGCTTAAGAATTAGACAATCATCCATACTGAAAATAAGCAGAACAATAAACAAATGCCTCCACTCCCTGCCAATGAAAGGTTAAAAGAGTGATTGAGGTACCTAACCTCAGGTCTCTAAGGCCTAGGCTGTCTGATGCATTGTACAGAGAATGGAAGATACAGCACAGGATCTAAAGAAGACTTTTAGACATTTCTGCAGTGGCAGCTGGTCAGAAATACTACGGCATGTCAGATGGCACCAGGCATTTACAATGTACAACTGTGAATCATTTCCTAAGTGACCACTATCACTGACACATGAAAAAAGAGTTTGGTCTTGTAATTTCACCTTTGAGTATAAAAATTGAGTGCAATAATACAACTCAGAGCTTTTCAGTTTTGAGAAAAAAAATAAATAAATCAAAACCTAAAAAGTAAAACCTTCAGCTAGCAAGGGGAAAACTTGAGATGAGTTATAAATACTGCACTGTCTGAGAAGTACAGAAGGGCAGAATAGGAACACAGGTGAGAAGTTGTGTGTGTGCCAGTACTGATTTTATTGCCTTGTTTTCCCAGGGGTAGTACACAGAGTCTTGAAAAATCTGATCTTAAATGTTTTCCTGCTTATCTACAAAATAAGTTGGGAATCTGACAGTGTCATGATATTACCAGAAAATTTTGTTCAACAGTATAATTTTATATACTGTCTAGAAAAATACAGAAAAAACTCTCTTTTTAGAGTCTTTAAATGAGCATCTGGGATCCAGGTGTTGTTTTCTTCATCCTCTTCAGAAAACAGAGCCAAAATTTGCCTTTGAATCTTTTTGGTTATAAATTCTAATGCTGGCATTTCTTAAAATAAATTATCATTAAAACAAAATAATACAATTGGATACAGTATTTGATTTTTAAAAATTTATAAAGAGAGATTTTAAGTCTACGTCTCTGTTCAATGTAGAAGCATACAACAGGGATACATGACTCGATGTACAGCCAACTGAAGTTGATAGGAGTCTCCTTTAATGAAAGAGTTCAAGAGAGCCTGACACAAAGTAAATGGATTAAAGTTTCCGAAGACATTTGAACTGCCTTTTAGAAAGAGTTTTAATAATTGAAATGTACATTATTTCCACCTTATCTCTAAGCCCCAAATACATACTGTGTAATAGTGTTAGCTAGAGTTAACCTGACTATATTAGGCAGAATATTGTATAACTACTAACTGTATTATTCTTTCCCCCCCAGGCTTCATTTTTAATCTTCTCTTTCTCCTTATTTTGTTGTGCTTTTAATTTTTTTTTACTTGATGCTTCCATAGCATGCATATCAGGAGATGCATTTTTCATTATCTGAAATTTTATTCTAAATACTAAGTGGGGAAAAAGATTTCAAGGTAATCCTATATTGATAGGCTGTTGCCCACATTTCTCTAGCTTTTACAGTTCTTTGTTACTAGAGCTATTAACCAGATTTGTAAAGTGGAGCAGTGGAGCAGTGGAGCACAGAAACAGGGATGACTGAACAAGCCATTCACTCCTCTAGACAGCCCAAATATTGCTCACCATTTCTACCCTGCTAATAGACTCATGTATTTCTAGAAATTTATACAAATTATACATAAAATTGGCCACCATTTTATTTCCTGTGCATAGTGCTGCATTGAAAAGAGAGCTAATAGGGACAGCAGTTGGAGAAAGGCTTTTCTTCTTGCTCACAAAAGCATATTAATAAAAAATGCCTGTGCACCCTCAGAAAATTTGCAGAGAACACCAAGTTGGGCAGGAGCATTGTTCTGGTGGAGAACAGGAAGGCTCTGCAGAGGAATCTGGGCAGGATGGATCGATGGACTGAGGCCCGTTGTTGAGGTTCAACAAGGCCAAGTGCCAGATCCTGCACTTGGGTGCCACCAACCCCAAGCAGCACTACAGGCTGGGGGAAGAGTGGCTGGAAAGTGTCCTGGTGGAAAAGGACCTGGGAGTGCCAATCAACAGCAGCTGACCATGAGCCAGTGTGTGCCTAGGTAGCCAAGAAGGCCAGTGGCATCATGGCCCATATCAGCAGTAGTGTGGCCAGCAGGACCAGGGCAGTGATCGTCCCTCACTACTGGTGAGGCCGCACCTCAAGTTCTGTGTCCAGTTTTGGGCCTCTCACTACAAGAAAGACATCGAGGTGCTGGAGGGTGTCCAGAGAGGGGTGGTGGAGCTGGGGAAGGTTCTGGAGCACAATGATGAGGACCTGAGGGAACCTGGGTTTGTTTAGCCTGGAGAAAAAGGGACTCAGGGGAGACCTTCTCACTCTCTACAGTTACCTGCATGGAGATTGTGGGTGTTGATCTCTGCTCCCAAGTAACAAGTGACAGGAGAAGTAGAAATGGCTTCAAGTTGTGCCAGGGGAGGTTTAGATTGGATATTAGGAAAAATTTCTTCACTGAAATGGTTGTCAAACATTGGAGTAGGCTGCCCAGGAAAGTGGCTGAGTTACCGTCCCCTGGATGTATTTAAAGGGTGTGTGGATATGGCATTTGAGGACATGACCTAGTGGCATATTTGCCAGTGCTGGGTTACCAATTGGACTTCATCATCTTAGAGATCTTTTCCAACCTACACTATTCTATGACTCTAAAGTCAAGGTAACAAAATTCAACATTTCAAGATCTGCCTTCCTAGTGACAGGGATACGTAAGTATTTGAACTTCTTCTATGGGCCACAGTCACCCCCGTGTTAAGTATGGCAGCAGTTAATTCTGAAAGGAAATAACTTTCTGTCTTCACTCTGACACCTATGAGAAGTACGAGTGTTGCACGCATGAGGGGGAGACGTCATGGCCATGCAATCTGAGTCTCCTATTCATCCCCACTCACCACTGAAATAGCCAGTGTTGTTCTCATCATTTTCAGAGCAATTGCTGCCATCAATAAGGATTTCAGTTACAATCAGAATATATAATATATATAATATAATCAGTATCTCAACAACAGTCTACTAGCATGACTTTTCAGACACCTTCAGGTCAAGGAAGAAATCTGCCCTCCCAGTAGGTGCTAGGAGGGAGATTGCTTTCCCAAAAAACAGTAGAGAGTGACAACGGCTTGATGCAAGGCTATGTACCAAAGTCATGGGCGCCCAGACTTTCTCCTTCCTAAGCACCTGCCTAATATATCTTGTTGACAAGAAGCACATTCATGCCAGGATTGTGGTCTAGAAATGGCTTCTCCCATGGTCATTTTATCAGAAAACTTAGTACTTTTTTGCATTTTTTTTCCTTAATTTTACCTTTTTTTCTACCCTGGAGCACATTTCCACAGACTTTCTGGACATTTTTCACCTTATCAGTCCCTTCATGGAGTCTATGTCTACTTGTTGGTGCTGTTCTGTTCCCACAGCACACAAGGGCTTAGTTTCTCAGTAACTGAAATGTCTAACTTAAGTAAGTATGGTATATGCAAGATCTGGTGAAATTTAGTATCTTATGATACACAAGAGGTCAAATCAGATGATCTAATAGTCCCTTCTGGCATCATATCCACAAAATATATATGTACTGTAATAGAAAAATATATAATATTATTGACTTATGGCAAAATTATTATGATCTATATCTGGCCACAACACTGTAGCAGATCAATATAGTCCATTAATGTGCAGATTATTTAGCTTTTAGAGTTGCTTTTCAAAAGGATTATTCTTTGTATTTATACTCTGAGTTTACTGCTGAGCAAAGAACACAGGTCTGGGATCAGAAATGTGTGGCACCAAATACGCAGACTTGACAAGAATAATGCATTTGTTTATGACATTGATGGTAGAAGATTTATTATGTTCTTGACTATTCATTTCCTCTTTCTTATGCCCTTAGATTTTGTAAATGATGTGGTAGGAATTTTCAGGGTCATCACCTAGTGACCTTAACTGTTAGTTTAAATAAAAGGCCTGATTCTTTATGGAATCCTGCAGAGTTTGGGGCTCAGCACTGAATGTTGCTGGGCCAAAGGAAAACAAGTGGGATGTGTTCATCTCTTTTCATTTAACCATCTTTGCACTGTGAGTATAAAGCTTTGCCAGACAGATACAGAATGCTTCTGTGGCTGAAGTATGCACAGAACTTAGAGCAACTCTAATGCAATCAAAGAAAAAATACTGGAGATGGTAATTTTCATCAAATTTTTTACTACTGGAAGAATAACAGTCTTACTAATGAGCTTTACCACAACTATTCTCAGTTACAGGTAAAACAAACAGCAAAAAGGGACTGAGATACTTCTATTAAACTGCCAGGTAGTTCACTGAAAGCCAGCCCAGGAGGCTGGGAAGATGTTTAAACACAAATAAACAATAGGTATATTGCAAAATAGTTGTCAATACTCTTCCATATATGCTTTCTAAATCCAAATGTTTACCTGCAAAGCCACCAAGAGTTCATTTGTGTCCCTGAAGTTAGTACTCCTCCCTCTCTTTACCCTTCCCTCCTATTTTGCTAACAGAGAGGTGTATTATGTCCCAAAATACTACAGTTGTGACAAAATACTTTTTCCTGTTTCCTATGTTTTCTGGGCATAAAAAGAGGCAATAAATGATCCACTACAACTACTCACACCATACAAGGTTAAACACTTTCATCCTTAAAAGAATAGGGCTCTATGTATTGTCACACAGGCAACTTTCAACATGACTTTATATTCCTTAATTTTTAATATGAGTAGTCTACTGAATCAGGAACTTAATGAAAGTTGTTCTTTTCATATCAATAATTAATCCACTCGAGTACACTGGATTACTTAGAACAGAATCATGTCTGATTTTTAACACTTTTTTGTGGGTATTAAAAATATGTGCTTCTCATCCAAACAAAGCTTTTAGAGCCCAAGGCACTCTTACCTGTTAGAACCCTTGAGCCTCCTTTTACAAGAAATGAAAATTCAAATAGAAATCAGTTTTGTAGTTTATAGTTGCTTTGGTACTTTGGGCCTCACAAGTCCATTTCATGCTTCAAGTGCCAGCTGATATTTCAAACACAGCTTTTAGGTCAATACCATATTTTAAATACAAGCTTTTTATCTTGAGATTTTAACTGTTATTTGAAAGTCAATATATTTATATTCAACTATTATATTGATAAGATTTAAAGTTGACTATGCTTTAAGGGTACATACCTTTAATTCTCCAATAGAAGACAGAAGTCCTGCCCCATAAGCACGCAGTTGTCCTTCTTGCTTGCAAAGGCCAAATTCAATCGTAAAGAAATAGCACTGTAAGATATACAGATATTCAGATACAAATAAAACAGTTGCAAACAGGCACTTCAGCAATAACAATCAGTACCATATTCACTTGTTTGTCCCACTTCTGTAGTATTACCTATTCTGAATATAATCTCAGATAAAGTATTTTATTGCTGCTAAGTAATTGAAATGTCATGTTCAGCAGTAAGGAAGCTTTGCACAAAAATTTGAGATTTTGTTCTTTGTCTGGGCACCCAAGCAGCTCACAGGAATGGCCAGTTAGGAACAGACAAGGCCAGTTAAGAACAGACAAGGAAGATCATTTTTAGGTATCAAAGGTGCTGATAGTAACCCACAGAGATATTTGAAACCTTGAGAAATAAATTAGATGCGTTAAAATAAAATCCTGCAAGGTAGTTGGCATGACTGTCTAGGAACATCTGAAGATCTCTAAGATCACTCAGTTTTAAGCTCAAGTGTTGCAGTGGGGATACTGCAACACGCATATATCAAACCAGGCGTCCCGCGGAAAGGAAATATATATGGACAAACAGATTCTTGCTAGATGTTTCAGAGATGTTTATTTCTCCAGCCGCATGGCCGGAGCTCTGCCGAGGAACTGTTCCAGTCACGGGACCAAGGGTCCTTCTGCCCGCGCAGGGAACACAAACCAACCAATGGGAACGAGGCTGAGCAGGGGCAGGGAAACCCCGTGTCTGTGCCCTCAGGGCCCCTCTCCCAGGGCTACACAGCAGGGGAGGGACCCCAACACTCAAGCTGATACTGCGTTAAAGTCTGCAACATACTTAAGCGCCGTCTTGAGCTAGAATGAATTTAATTATATGTGTGCACTTAACAGCCTTCTTGAGCTGTGGCCTTAGTCTTCACTAGATTTTATTCTGTCATAAATAAAGAATGAATATGGCATTTGGCCTCTTAAACTGCAGAAAGAAATTTATACTCAGTCAAATGAATTCACTTGACCAATGAATTCACTTGAACAATTACAATTGCTCTTTAGGTCTACATTCAATCAGGTAACATATCTGACCTGTAAAACAGATGACAAACTGTGAAAAGAGATGTGTTAAACCAACATAACAGTACTGCACCCAACTTTGCTGTACTCACTCAACAAAGTTAAATGTTACAAATTAGGAAGATCATAAGAAGCACCGACGGCCCACTGTCCACTAAACGCAAAAGATCATGGTCCCTTCGCTCCTATAGTACTGAGTTTTACTTTGGTTTTGTTACGACACATCAAGATTGCTTTTTGATATTAGATCAAACAGTTGAGATTAAGATAGTAACTATTTCTACATGTGAAGGTTTTAGGAAGTTGAGTTCAAACATACGAAAGTATTGCGCATCTATAAACACATATCCCTGTACATGTTTGTGTTTATTACGTTATCTGACAGTTTCGGGTTTGGTGCAAAGGGGCATAACTACACTGAACCTAGAAGATTTACATGTCTTTGCAGGAGATATGAATTTAGGATAAGAAAAAAAACAATATTTTGGACTAAATTTTAATTTTTTAAAATAACTTCAGAATGCATCCTAATACAATGATTTTTTTTCCACTCACTTCCTCCTTAACTCTCAACTCTTCCAGACTATCATGTTAAATGTAGAAGACCAGAAATTAACAGCTATTTTAAGTTCAACAAATCTTTAGAAATTCAGAAATTATTAATTGCTTAGCCTCATAAAAGTTTCTGTAGATCTAGTGATTCATACAGCATAGCACTATGCAGAAGGGCATAATAAAAAAAGAATAAAAACATGAACCCTGTGTCTGATCCAAACCTTCTAAGTCAGCTGAGAAGAAGGAACAGTTGCAGAGACTTCAAATGTCTTAAGTCAGATCCCATCACAGCAGTCAAACACAGATATCCATGAAGGGAGGTGAAAGTACAATATTATCAAACAAAACAAAACAAAGAGACAAACCCAAAAAAACCAAATTTTCACCTCAGCTTTGCTATTGACTCAGGTAAATCAAGCTGGCATAAAATTTTTCAGTACATCCAGTGAGCTGATGTCACCACTTAGGAGGCAGCCAAGACAACTGGTTTCCAAAAATGTTGTCTCGGGGACAAACAGCCAGTTACACAAAATAACAAAGGCATCACAGAAGTAATGAGTGAAGCTGAGAGACCTACCATGAAGAGTACAAACTTAGCCTCCCTGCCTAAATATTTTGCCAGAAGAACTATCAGTAGGCCACAGGCCTGGCTGTATACATGCTGACACTGTCAGAAACTAACTACTCAGCTTTACACTTAAATCCCACCAACATCTTTGAATTTGCCCCCCTCTTCCTCAAGGTTCCTTAAAGGAACCTATCAGGTAGTAGTTCTTATGATGTGAATGTTAATGTTCTGATAGACATACAACAGGATTTGACTCCTGATAAAACACAGTGATCATGCTCACTTTCATTCTTAAAACCAACAGCAGCTAAAAAGCAGTCGGGTATTTGTTTTAGATCTGTAAGAGCAGAACTTTGTCCCCATATGTGGGGCACCTTTACTGCTGGCCTCTCTTAGGCTGAAGAAGACCAAACCAATGTCATGCTGCTGCCAGGAGAAAGTCAAATGCCCACTTAGCAATCTATAGGGCCAGTGGAGGGAAGGATGTGCATTCCAGGGGATGGAAAGCGCAGAAGACAAAGAGCTAACACAGGTGCAGGAGAGAGCAATCCCTGATGTCCAGGGTGAACTGTATCCTGTCCATGAGACAGGTAGGACTTGATTCCACTTCCTCCTTAATGGATAGACAGTACGTAGAGAGGGAGCTTCTTTTATATTCGTTCAAAAGTTATTATAATTGTTACATGTTATAAAAGGGAGTCATATTTATGAGCCAACACTTGCTGGTGAGAGCCAATCTTTAGTATTTATAAGACTTATACTCTCAGTATAACTAAAAAAATAAAACACATAAATGGCAATATGTCTGCCTACTACTAACTTGCGGTATCAAACTACAGCATTAAGAAAAGCCCTTCAAATTAAAAGCTGATTTATAAATTTGCCATATGCAACAACTACAATTTTATCTGTAAGAGGGCCCTGCTTAGCCAAGAAAGTGCAAAGCTCACCCAATGCTGCCATCTTCAGATCATTAGTCAGCAATACACAATTCCCCCCACCCATCTGCCCAGACACACAAAGGCGGCTCAGTGCACTAGAGCTTGCGGGCTTTGGTAAGTTGTGTCTCAAGCCTACAAACATCAAGGCATACTGATAGGGAGTTTAAATATTAACTATATAGCGACACTTTTTATAGACCAGACACACAGATACCCTAGTAAATGCCTTCTTTGTATGGTAAACTACAGTTGTGATACCCTATATTATACACAGGATAAGCGCACTGGAGTGGGAATGACTGAACAAAGCAGTGGCTGTCAAAATGAATACATTTTTTAAAGCCTCGTCTGAAGACAAAGTTGATTATTACACTGCTGTTACATGTAGGCTGGTGAATGCAAGCACAAAAAGGGGTATCCAGGCTCTCCTGCTCTGATTTCAAATCTTTTACCTGTCTCTGGCATACTCCCTAGACTGTGGCCCCAGATACTTTGTTCCTCTACAAACTACAGAAATATCTGGTTATCTGTCTTTACTTTCAGTTCCACCTCATCTTTGGGGTGAAGTGTGGAATTGCTAAAACCTATGGACAGGCTCTTGAAGCAGGAAAGGTGGCTTTCCATGTTGTATAAATTCTGAAGTTCTCGAAGAGCCTTACACTAAAATGATGCTCTGTTAGTCAAATCAGCAAAATGAGATGAAGAATCAAAGTGCCAAATGAGGGATTAGAAATAATTTTTATAACAAGTGACATCAGTCAAGACTGTGCCAGGAGCACAAGACAGTGTTCAGTATGATTTTATTCTATTTCTCTTATTTATTCAAAAATATATGAAAGATACTTTATAGTCATGCTCATGAAACATTATCTAATGGGTTCAAAAATTATTCAACAAATGCATAGAGGAAAATCCAATTAAGGGCTATAAAATACTAATATAGCAGATTTTTTCCTTCAGAGCCCTTGAATCAAAAGTCAATGGCAACTAAAGCAGTACATCATGAAAATACCACCGTATGGCTTTAGACATACACTGTCCTGCAGATGACTACAATTTGCCTGTGTCAGAAACAAGATACTGGGGTAGCTTCTCTGGCCAAGTGTGTGTGTGATTTCAGGAGTCAGATTGGTTGTCCTGCTATTGATAGGAAAGATACAGAGAATATAAGCCCTGGCAAGCTCCAAACCTGGTCTCCGGTTAAGAAACGGGATAAACACAGTGTCTATTCTTTTCATTCAGATACTGCCCTGCGTTATAAACTGGACTACCGAAAGAAAAAGAAAAAATCAGTGACAGCTATGACAGCTAACAGAAAAAATCGTTATTCGAGGGTGCTTAGATATTTTCAAAGGCAGGAAAAAAGGTCTGATAGGCTCAATTCTCCTCACCTGTCTGGTTTGTAAGCCTTTGAAAATCCCTTCTCACACCACATCATTTTGCATTTGAGAATCTCCCTCCTGGGACCTGTGCAAAGAGCTTGTGCATGGTGTTGAGTCCCAGAGTCAAAGAGTCAGTACAAAACCTGACTTATTCATAAAAAGGCCTTTCAAGCAATTCCACTTTGCTTAATTTTCTTATGGTACAGCTGGAGACTGACACCTGTGTTCACTTGGCAATTTTCAGCATGATGTATAGTATGAGATTTTATCTGTTCTCTAAAAGTACCTTATAAAAATGTTGTCAGAATGAGTCCTGAGAACACCAAGCATGTCAAAAGCTGATTCACTTGTGCTCCCTGCCACAAGGGGGGAAGAATGAGAGATTGTGTAATTGCATGATTGTAATCCTGATACATGGGCAGAAGACTCACCACTACATGAACTGCCAATGTCATGGGGTTACAGCCCCAAGCTGACATGTAGTAGCACAAACAATCACTTTATATGTATATAAAATTAGCTGCCATGAAGACAATACAACTATTACTATATGTAAGTAATTGCAAGACCAGTGCCAAATAAATATCCTTAGGAAAATATATTTACCTTGTTTCTACTGGATTTCATATTTCAAAGGATATTTGAATGGACCACTCGATTCAAATGCATGTGATATCCCCACAGTATGCAAAGATTAATTCATTTTTCTTTAGGAGTCCTTTGATATTTTAGCTCTAAAAATATTCACCTAGAGATTAAATCTCTCATATAGTTGTAGTTATCTCATAAATAAATAATTATATACAATTGAAAGACTGTTAAAAATCCCATTGTTAGAAATTAATCCTAAGAATTAATGAAATAAAAGTGTTTTCATTTCCCCTGTAAAAGGTGCTCAAATTGCAAGCAACTCTCAACTCAGAAATATATGTGGATCTCATTTGTGTTTTCTTTCTTCATTCAGAGCTGGTGCAAATAAATTTTTGAATAGTCGCTTATTTTTCAATCTCAAAGACATCAGTAGTCATAAAAAAAAACAACCAAAAAAAAAACCAGCTGGCATTTCACATTTGACTGAATTATTCAAAATTCACAGTCTGTTGAGTAGTATCAGGAATGCTCTACTACAAGAAACAGATAGATGTAACACAGGTAACCCAGGCAACTAGCCATACAGCCCAGTATTGGAGTGCAGACCTCAAGCAATACCAGCTATTTGACAGCTATTCATGTGGGAACATTATTGAATAGAAATGCAGGGAGATTTTTGAACAACAAATAAATCTCATGATGAGCTTGTGAACAGACCAAAAGCAGAAAAGGAGTAAAATTCAATAGCTAAGTCTCATTATAGATGATTCACCTACCTCCAAAAAAGGCAGTGACCCTATTCACAACCAACAGCACTTCTAAATAAAAAAAAAAAAAAAAAAAATTCTTCAGATTACCTTCTTGAAAAACTTTGTTTAGTCTGCCACTTTGAAAAGCATTTAGGTTCACTGAAATGAGGTTTCCTTCGGGGATTTCAAAGTGAATATATTTAACAATAGTCTCGTTTTTCCCCTCATCTGACTGCTTCACATTCAGACCTTTCACTAAGGGTGAATGCTTGGAACAATCTCTTTATAAACAATAGTTTGAGTAGATGTGGAGCTGCTCATTAGAGCACTCCGGGATAGATTCACACCAGCCTTCTCATTTCTGTTGACAGTCACAGCACACAGTACCACTACATGCAAATTCCTCTAACGCAAGGCTTGCCATACTCAGAGAAAGCATGGCCTATAGTGAGCTCAGGGGGGCTTAACCCCTTGTGAATGCTTTGAAATTATGCTTTTTTCAGGAGTTTCCACAGGAAAAACTCATAATGGTAACCAAAATAAAATTATCATCATGAGTTTGTAAGGGAGCAGAAAACGTACCTCAAGCAGCACAAGTAAGGAGGTAACAGTATACCTCCAACACTGGGGAGCCCAACCAAAACAAGACAATGTGTATGGCAGCTGCCAGCCTTGCAGGTGCAATATGACTTCTGGAATAAGACCTGGAGAACGCTCCTACTAATAATTTTTTGTCTCTTGAGAGAATATTTCTGTTGCTCATTCTCACGTGAAGGAGGCCCTCTTGCTACTCTAAAAAGCAAGCAGAAAGAAGGAGGATGAAGCACTTCTGGGATTTTTCTGCTGTTGCAAAAGAAGTTAGTACCTACATAGATGAAGTCACATAATATCCCACTCCATGTTTGAATTACTTCAAAGTAATCTGAATTTAGGATTGCTTTGTGCAAAGATGATGTCTGTCCAGCCCACTCATTTTATCTCGGTTGAAAACCTTGGAGTCCTTTGGAGGTGAAGAATCAGGAACCTCAACACTTACGCAGAAAGTCTGGTGTTTCCTGGCAAGGCAGCAATTCCACCAAAGCTAGTGGCCACAGAGATGGTGTAAAAAATCAATGCCCCAAAAAACACACTTGCCTGAACTTGCTCAACGCTGCCAGAAAAAGAACTCTTAGCTTTTTCAACATAATGAAGCTTAATATGCGCCAAGAAGATGAGATCACTGAAACTAGAAACTGGTGCTTAGATAATTGTTAAACATAAGTCATTGAAGTCCTAATGCTTTGCCCTTCCTATTTCCTCTTTCCTATCGCTTGACTCTTATATTGAGCAGCTTCTAAAACCTGAGGGTTTAAGGTTTATTAATTTCATGTGGAGTTATTAAGAAAAAATGATGTGCAATAATGAGCCACTTCCTTTCAACTTTATTTTACAACATATAACACAAATTCACATTCAGTGCTCCCTATTTTAGCTGAAGTGAGTATTCACTCATTTCTTTTTCAAGCTGTTGGTTCAAATTTCAGTCATCCAGAGATTTCACACAGATAACGTAACAGGGACAGTGAGGTTTTTTGATGTATTAGCTGGGACTAAAAGAGATGGCATCCTCTGAAAGTCAAACTAAAAATAAAAAAAAATCAAAAAGGAAAAGGAAAAAAAAAGCTGAGCAAACATATCACTGCTGTCCAACCACACACTTCAGTCTATGCTGCCTCATATGACAGGCTTGGTTCACTAAGATCTTTCAAAATTCACAGGCTGCAAGCAGGGACTGTCTTTATGGCTTTGCCATTCCTGTTTTCCAGATCTTTGTGCTGCTACTCTTACAGATGAGGACTTGGCATTAACTCAACCTATCAAAGGAAGAATGGTCCTGATGTTATAGGCAACAGGGGCAACCCATAATGTTCTCCTCAGCCTTGTGGCTTACACTGCAGCTTGGAGAGTATGATTCCTGCAGCAAAGAGCCAGGGACTTGAACACTGACAGGAGGCATCACACAAGTGAGAGCAAAATTTGGAATAAATACACATACAAAGAGATCTTTGTCCTTTGCCTGACAGCATACTCATTTTATGGGTCCTTGACCACAGGCCTGTTACCCCAAACTGAGAATTGCCTTGCTTAGAATATCCAGGGAATAGACAAGAACCACCTCAGACAGTTTTCTTCCCCCAGCATCCAGAGCCAGAATCTCTACAGAAGCCTAGGAGAAGCCTCTCCTCAATCCTCAGGACACATTTACCACAGTTACCTGTAGACCTCAGCACCAGTCCAACATTGTTTGTCCCTCTCTAAAAAGACCATCTTCCACTCCATGGCAAGCATGCTAAGCAGGAGGCTCAGGAGAGAAAGCATTAAGTTGCAACATTCCATGAAATACCAAGAAAACATCTTCAGGCTGGGGAGGCAGTGTTCATCCGTTTGAAAATGCTGCAATGCTCCAAGGAAACCGCAAAAGGGGAAAACTGGCACAGGATTCTCTTCCACCTATCCTGGGAGAAGCTTTTGACAGACTGGTAAAGTAAATCCACAGATTATCAAGTAGCAAAGGTGAAGCAACTAATCACAGTACAGGCAATCCTCAGTTTTAGAAGCAAGGAGTTTACTGAATCATTGCCCTGTGCCAGTCCCCTGTCAGAATTAATTACTGCAAGCTGTGAGGACTCTTTAGTAACTACCCTTGGCCAGCCCAGAGACAGACCCTGGTGTCCTCCCTAACAGTCATTCCCCTGGGGAAGGCACCAGGCTTGTGTGGGGCTTCTCGTGATGCCATTCCCCGAAGCAGGCTGTGTCCCCACTAATTGCCAGGCCAATTACTGCCTGTGATAGCTGTACTGTAGGGAGGGATGCAGGAGAGCCACTGAGCATCCCATGCCATTTTAGCCAAGGAGGGTTATGAGCTTCTTGTGTACATGATCAGCTGCAAAAGTCCTAATGTATCTACTAATGAAGGGAGGCTATATTTTCAGAAAGGGGAACAGCTTCCTGGGGCTGAAAGGATCTCAGAACTTTTTCAAGTTCTGTAACTGTGGGGGCAAAAACACATTGAAGAGACAGGGACAACTGGCCAGTGAAGTTTTAAAACTCTAATTTAAAGGAAAAAATGCACTATTTCTTCACAGTAATATTAATTTCAAATTTATTTCTGAAGAGCAAAAATGTTTAGGACTTCATTCCAAAAGTATTAGCATCCACACTAATTTTCTAAACATTTTAAAAAGAAAATCAAGTTCTTGCATCTATTTACTGAAAACTGATTTAATAGCTAACACTTGTTTTCAAACATCACAGTTTCTAACAGCAACACTGCAATTAAACTCAATGTTCTTTTAATCACATAAACGCCAAGGGACTCCCAAAAGCTTTGTGACTCTCAATGCATTAGCTCAACCTGCTTTTCAAAAAAGAAGCAAAAAAGATAGTAGGCATAAGCACAAAAGTGTAAGTTCTATTCATGTCAAGCTGACAGACAGATCAAAGAAGAAAAGTAGCTCAGGGAATTTTAAATATCTATTAATTTTGCTGCTAAAAATATATCCAAATTGAAGATGTTTTTCACAGCCCCAAACAAAATCTTTTTCAAGGATAGTTGAGCACCTTCTTGCAGCACCCTGATTTTCAGCAGTGAGGGCATGTAAAATGAATCTATCATAACCACAGAGTAGCCAACTGAGTCACCACTGACTTACTTGCCAGCAGTGTGTAAACACAAAGCAAATCACATGAATGTGTAATCAACAAGGTGGAATAAATAAACTGAGCAGGTACCTGTGAGCAGAGAGATTATGGCTCTTTACTGTATCAAAGTCAAAGGAATTTACAGGGCCTGTGGTCTGAAGTGACTTACCAAATGTGAAGATCACTCCAAAATTGTCACTAGTGATGAGACTCCCACGTATATGCAAGAATTCTGTGCTTGTATAGGTCCTAAATTCATTGCACATGTATAGTATGGATCTGTACATAAGTTAATATGCTTATTCAAAGCTGAAAAATTAATCCTATAAAGGTGTTTACATTCGAGAGATGTAAAATGTCTTGTTAAACTATAATTTTAGCTACTTTTATGTAGTCAAACTATATAATTATTACAATTACAGCCTACTGATTCAAGGTAGGGAACAAAAATCTCAAGGGGAAAAAAAGAGTAATATGCTTTATAGGAAAAAATTATAATCTGTGAGTACCCACTCTTTCCAGCATGTCTTGAAAAAGCTCTGAACTCAAACTGCTTTATCTAGCACTATTAGTAGACGCCATCTTTATGAATGTCACAGTTATGATCTATAGAAAATTCTCTACAAGGTACAGAATATATAAAACTTACAGCTAATAACTGAAACAAGGCTCCCCAGTCTAAACTAACACTATGTCTGACACAAAAGCAAACTAACAAGCAGATAAGAGCATGGAGGTGTTGTTTAAAATGTGCCTGAAAGGGCACCATCATGTTGAAATTCTGTTGACCTTGCACTGCAACAATTTCAACCACGGCTGGAACCAAACTAAAACAACCAAAATTAACAGCCGCAAGGCCCTTCTCTGTAATCTTCTCTTTGGCTTCAACAATGCTTTCAGGTTTAGAGTATTTGCTTCAACTTTCCAAAATCATCAACAAATAAAATATCAAAAACCTTTACGCAATAACTTCAGAAGGCCTGCTAGCTCTAAAAAGTAGCTAACAGAATTTGTTGCATGCTGTACCACACGAGTTTAGACAAAGAAAGAGACAAAACTGCAAAATCGTGTGTCCTCCAGAATTAACATCATCCCCACAGAAACCCATATTTCAAAATAAGAGGTTTTGGCAAGTAAATTATAAATATTAATTTTACAGCAACAAATTCTACTTTCATTTGGATGTGTACAACTCTACATCTTTTAGGAGATAGTACACAAGGAAATGAGGTTAGTATTTAGCCCACAGACCTAGCTCATTGAAAGCAATGGCAAACTGTCCCCTGGCCTTCTGTACCATCAACATTGGACCTATAAATAGATAATTAAGCTATACTTGCAAAATTATTATGGTAGATCACCCAAAAACTTCTCAATTAAAAATTTATGGAACCATACTCCATCCAACACTTTGATGCCACTTGATAGAAAGGTGATGACAGGCATAAAAACCACTTCCAAAGTTGCAGCATTAAGTCATTAAGCCCTGGGCATAGTTAGCTCTCTGTGGATGCCAGCAGTATTTTGGCTTACTTCCTTACTTTAATCTGTGCATACAAAGAAAGCACTCAAACATGCTGGCTGAGATAATTAGACTGTACACATGAGGTATGTCCACTCCTGTGGTTGTGAACATTAGGTTAGGATCTGTTCAGCTCCGTACAGGTACATATTCTGAGACTCTTTCCATATGATACTATTTGGGTTATGCATAATAGCTAGCAAAATTATTTACTGAACTATCCCAGACAGTAGAAAGAATAGTGCATGGTTTGAGAACTTCAGTGAGGCTGGATCTGGAGTGCTGTGTCCAGTTTTGGGCTCCTCATTATAAGAGAGACATGGAGCTCCTGGAGCAATTTCAGCAAAAGACTATGAAAATGACTCAGGGACTCAAAAGCATCTCTCTTAAGAGGACAGACTGAGGGAGCTGGGCCTGTTCAGCCTTGAAATGAGACAACTGAGAGGGGACTTCATCAATGTCTACCAGTATCTGAAGGCAGGGTGTCAAGAGAATGGAGCTAGGCTCTTCTCAGTGGTGCCAAAAAATAGGAGGCAACAGGCAGAAACTGATGCACAGAAAGTTCCACCTGAACTTGAGGAAGAACTTTACTGTGGGGGCAACCACACCCTGAAACACTTTGCCCAGAATCATCACGGAGTTTCCCTCACTGGAGACATTCAAGAACCATCTGGAACACAATTCTGTGCAATGTGATCCAGGATGACCCTGCTTGAGCAGGGAGGTTGGACCAGATGGTCCATTGTGGTCCTTCCCCACCTTACCCATTCTGTGATACTTGAACTCTGTGATTACACATAACTGTTTTGTTTTCTGCCTGAGTGCAGAATCTCTTGGCTTTCTTCTCCTGATGGGGTCACTGACCCCAGACATGAGGGTTGGGTATGCAGGGTAGCAGCCATCGTTGCATGGCACAGTGCAGCAGGATGCACAGATCCCTGAGCAAAGGGAGCCTGGAGTTGGCCCACCCCAACACCACTGTAGGTCCCAGCCAGGTAACCAGGCAGCTGCATGCAAGGAGCTGCTCCAAAGAGACCCCTCCCTGCAGTCACCAAAGCTATTTTTGCACAGCACTCCTCAGCTGCTCTGGCTCCGTGGAAGGCACGGGTAAAGCCAGCTCCTCTACCTGCGTACCCACAGCACAGACATTCCCTCAGTCCTAAGCAAGACCTAGACATGGCTGAAATGAGCTGCCACATTCTAACTCCTTCACTTCCCCATATACCTGTGTGCCGCTGCTGGAGGATGTCCACAAATTATTTAAATAAGGTGTCACAGTGTGAACGATACCTACACAGAGCCCCAGGATTCTCTCTTTCCTTCTACATGCTGGTGAAAACACAGGGGCAGTCAGGAACAGCAGTAGCAATACATTCCAAACCTTTCCTTTATTGCTTCCCCCTTCCCTCCCCCCCACCCACATTTAAACCTTTATTCCTGTCACTTATGAGTGATTTGTTAGTAGTTGTTACCCAAAATGTTTGTCTTATTGTTGCTAACTGGAAGCTTATGCTGGGTACTTTCTTTTGTCCTGGTTACATATGTTCTATAAAAGACACTTTATGCCTTTTTGCTAATATATTATCAACTCCAGGTCAAAAGAGAAAACAAATATGCAAAAAATCCTGTCAAAATTCATAGACTCCTTTCATCCATTCCTCAACCTATCTCAACTGGATCCAACACAGAATTGGCAGATGCTTGTCACTTGCATGCACTCCTAAATTCCACAATTTTTTCCTAAGCTATTTTTCAGGCTCACTTTCATTACTACTGTAGCAGAGCAAACGTTCAGAGTGTGAGCTATTGAACTACTGGCAAAGATTACTACTGCAGAATCTGCAATTTCTTAATGAAAATGAAGTTGGTTCTGAAAATAAACAAAGGTAATTAGCAAGCCAGTGCTGTGTGAAATTTGCACCATTCTCTTGTTAACCTCTATGTCAAAATGTATTACTTGTGTGCATGAAAATTTGCATTTGCAGTTCAGTAACCTCACAGAGTATGATCTAACCACTTTTGGAAACAAAACACTACAAGAAATAAAAGCAAACCCAGTCTCTGGCTGCAATTTGTTATTTTAATAGAGCCTTTTTCTTTAGCGTTTCTAACAGCTTAGGGCTTGATCTTCATAAATCGCATCCTGTCTAAAATGAACTATATTATTTCTACAGTAAAATTTCTAATTTCTATTCTGCTCCCAATTAAGTCAAATTAGTTCTCTCTTGCATCTTCCTCATTACAGGGCTGTGCCCAAGGATACAAATTTATAAGTACATTATAGAACAACTCTGTTTCAGTTACTTGTGAGCACAAACATGTCGGTTAGGGCAACATGAGATCCTTTCAAGATGCAAGTTACTGACTTGACCAACTGGGCACCCTCATAGCAACAGGTGAGCCCTCTTTCACCGTCTTAATATGTTGAGGGACAAAGCACAAGATGTTTCTTTTCGAGATTAACACATCCTAAGCTGATGTACCCCTTTCTGATCAGAAACTGGAGGGACTCATCCTTGTATGGCAATGCAAGATGGATCCACTGAATCCTACTTTCCTTCTGCATCCAGGCTATTTCTTTCATCCCTAAGCAACAAATTGTGTCCGCTCTACAACACCACGTCCACTCTTCCTACCATACAAAAGGCCCCTACTTCTATAGCAGGTATATCCAAAACTGACTTGACTCCACAGTGCTACTCTTAATCAAAACTCAGGTTAGCGTTCAAGCTGCTCATTTGCCCTGTTCCACAGCCTGGTGACTGAGACACCCTGTCTCCTTTTCAGTTCTCGCTGGAAAGGTGGAAAGGATTCAGGGAAGGAGTAACATCTGCAATAGCATGAGGAGTGACTAAACAAACAATTGGTTCCCAACCCAGGAAAGGAGAGAACTAAGCAAGAAAATGTGTTCTGTAGTCATGATGGCATATAGAAGCCTACAGGGATGACTTGATCACTCTCTCTTCATTTACAAAAACCTAGTAGGAATCAGGTTAAAAACAACAAAATGAGACAGTTCACCAGACAGTGAATAGTTGAGCCATAGAGCTCATTGCCAAAGTTACTGCAGATACTAAAAATTTACGTGTCTTCAAACATAAACAGCTGCCTCGGGACAGAAATCCTTTCAGGATAATTAGATAAATAGAAGCCATATTTGTGGGAACAAGAGTTCCCCAAGCTCCTGAATGGTGAGAAGCTTGGAAAACATTTGAAACTAATCAGATATGCTCATCCAGTTCTTTCATCGCCCCTAAGCAGCTATTTATGATGGGCACAAGTCACCAGCCAGGGCCCTGACCAGCACAGCAATTCTTACAGATCCAAACCTGGAAAAGGACTCTCCAAACCCAGAGTAAAGGCCTTAGCAGACTGCCACAATTCCTGCAGAAAATATTGAGCATTATCTCCCAATTCCAGCAATGGAACTCTTCAATCTGGAGTGCTAGTTTAAAGTTGGTTAAGTATCTCTGCTGATATTTTTCTTCTTGTGCCAAAAATCTCTGACAGAATGACTGTAAAAATGCACTTCAGGAGAACAGTGCAGATTCTAAAATATTAAATATTGATCCCTGGAATCTACAGTGTTTTTTTTTCCCATTTACTCCTGTTTTGTGACATATGTACTATCTTTTCTGCCCACCTTTTTGATTATGCATAGGAAGGACTTTGCATCATGCTTCAGCTACTTTATTGAAAAGTATTGCTGAAAGAAACCCTTAAAAATGGAGACCATTACTTTTTATTAATTCCTTTAGAACATTTTTTAGAGCAAGACCACAAATTACAGAATTTCTTAGAGCAGCAGTCAGTGAGCCCAGCAATACCTCACCAAACAAAGTAATCCATCAGTAAGTTATCCTTTCCTCCTGATTCAAACACACCTGTGTGACTTTGTAATGGTCAAGAAAGCCACAACATTTCATCAGCTTCCACTTCTGCTTCTTGTTAAAGTTTCAGGTTTCATACTTGGACAATTTCCAAATACATCTGCATGTAGGTGGTTTTGCCTGGTCAAAGGCAGGAATAGAAACACTGTCCAGGCCATCTACTGATGAACAGTACAGATCATAGTATAGCAGGACAATGTCTGTCTATAGTGATCCATCATACTTGATTTCAGCTTTAGTATCCTAGCTTTTACCCTGGGAATTGATTCATGCCCCTTAAGTGACAGACAGCCCAAATCAATGTAATTTCATGTCTCCTGTAAGTCCACCAAAATTTACTTAAGCAGTTTTAAGTCATATTCACTCCCAGCTCTTCATGCTGCTTCTTTATTCACTAACTACAGGTATAGCTGGAAGTAAAAATTTTGTAAGAAATTCCATTATGTCACCACTGGATTTAAGGTACTCACTGTGGTCACCCTTGGCATCTGTCACACATACATGGCATGCAACTGGGATACAGAAAAAAGACTAAGCAGAGATTGAATGTTAAATTTCAGTATGCTCAGTGACTGCCATAGCTCTTGGGCTGTAATACCAGATTTCAGTTGGCCAATACACAATTATTTTTATATGTAGAATAGCTTCAGCAGGGGAAGTGGTCACAGGCTTACAATGAGGGTGTTGGGGTTTTAGTTTAGTCTTAGTTTTTTTCCTGTTAAAGGAATT
>NW_024580671.1:7925179-8024884 GCF_017639235.1 Corvus kubaryi
GCCTCTGCCTTCCTTAGCAGACACCTGTCTTTCAAAACCGAGACAGAGGGTCAGTTCCCTATCAATCATTTCACAACTATAAATGAGAAACACACAGGCAATCTTGATTTTTCAGATGTACAGTGGGAATGTTCGAAATCTCAAATTTTCTTTTCAGCTCCATTTGCTTATCCATGACAGAAGACAGTAAGTCAGTTCACAAACTGTACTTACAGCCTAGCAGTACCAAATAGCCCCTGTAGGAAATCTAATCTGTTGTTTGTGAAGATGAGAGGCTGTTCTATCTAGTGAGACCATGAATGCTAAGTCTTTCCTAACTTACTAAATCCTACTCAGTCTTTATCCAAAATGCTCCCATTTCGTCCATTCTGGTTATCTCCTCAGGAAACATAATGGAGAATTTTCCTGAAGTATGTGCCAGATCTTCAGCATGGGAAAAGGACTAGAATGATATCAACAAGACCAGATAATATAGATTCTGAGGCAAGACAGGCAAGTAAAGTCACAAGAATTAGCACAACCCAGAGAGGTGGTTCTGAATGTTGTTTTTAAGTCAGTATATAATTTTAAAATATTTTGTGTGTGATACATACACAGATAAATTAAAGTTAGCTTTAGAAATGAACTATTGGCCTCAGTCATCCTCTGGGCAAGGCAAAACCTTTAGATTCATAAAAAGCCTGAAATGCACTTACAAGATCTCATCACACACAATTCCTTCAAACTTAAAAGCAATTTTTGTAGTTTTCCATGTAAAGGACAGCAAGAACTAAAGAAATTTCTTGATTTCTACTGTCCCATGCTGTTAAAGTACAAGAACAAATATTATCAAGAAAGATGAAAAGGTGAAAGTTTTATAGCTCTAAAGAACTGAATGTTTAAATGTAACTGCCAGTGAGAAATGACTGGGGAAAAAACTTAGTGCAACTAATTAGGCCCTAATGACCAAATTCTTGGGAGGAAAGATTTGGTGATAAACTGCATCAAAAAGACACCCTGCTAACCTCTTTTCTGAGCTGCCACCCACTGAATTTCACCTACACAAACACATCCTATACAAACTACATCTAGAAGGGGCAACCTGAGCTGTGCTGAAACAACTTAGCAGGAGTCAGGAGTCATTTCTGCCATTAGCAAGACAGGCAGGTTCCTGCCTTAGCAACTTGCAGCTTTACAAAGACAGCTCCCAAGTCCACAAATTACAAGATAACACTGAAATGTAAAATGAGAAGTACTTTTTGGTACAATTTTCCTGACAAAACCTTACGTTATGTTCTGTTAAATGTTGTAAATTATGTACTATATAAATTAATTGAAATACCTCATGTCAAGTCCTCTCTATATTTTATGGTTTGATAGGTAAGTAGAAAAGACAGCCTTTTTTATTTCTGTACTATGTGAAAATAGGAAGACCAGACATGCTGAAAAATCAGCTCAAAAGCAGTTTTAGAAAGTCAGTCAGAAAAGGACAAGATATAAGTAATGATGACGATAAAAATTAGAACCCAGATATGCATGGCCAATATTGTATTTCCTCAACCACTAACTGCATTATACCACACTCCATGAAAAAAAGTGGATGGTGCAAATATTTCCCTCTCTTTCAGTAACATAATCTCAGTCACCTTTTTTTTTGTGTCTTTCCTCTTTTCCTCTAAAAGATTGTAAATGAAAATGGAATCTCTCAACAAACACTACAAACAAGGTCTTTTAGGTTTTTCAATATTCCACTCTCATGACAAAGCAGAAGCAATTTCTTTCTTCTTTCCCCCACCTGACTACAAGATCCCAGGAGGATGAAGGGAACTTGCATACTGTCTTTTCAGCTCTCTTCCCCTGCTGGTCACTTTTCTCCCTCCAGCTGGCCAGCACCAGGGCCCCTGCAACGCTCTCCCATTTAATTCCTGCCCTCAGTGGGGCTGCACAGACATGATTAATTGCAATTTACCAAACACTTCTAATCTGCCCAGGCACCAGGCTCCAGCTTGCTCTACATCCAGTGTGTCAGCCCTGCAGGGACAAAAACCTCAGAAGTTTCCTTTGCAGCTAACAGGGCACAAAGAGCAGATCTATCAAAGCTGATACACAGTGTCTTTTGAGAGCAGAATGGAGCAAAAGATTATGAAATCACCTGTAATAATTCTTCTCTTTCTGGTCTGAATTCCTAAGAGGTGTTTTCTTCTCTTCCTAAACCCATTGTCCTCCCTGTAATGGCTCAGCACTTAATGTCACTGTCTTTTGAAACAGGTCATGCTAATGGCAAGCTTGCTTTGGGAATATTGATTCAATTCATTAATATGTATACTCTCTCTCCATTTGTTTCCCTATTTACTTTGAAGTTGCCTTGTTAGAACATGCAATGCTTTTCTGTGTTAAGACTCTTGGCTAGCCTTTCTCAGCTTGCTGCGTCTGTCTGGTTTTTATCTAGGATGGAAATGGGACTGAATGCAGCAAAAGTTAGTCAATGGCACCTCAGGTGACATTTGGTACCCAGCTGAATGAATTTCTTGGCCTCCTCACCCTCACCACTGAGAGATATTCTTTCTACTTGCTCTCAAGTTGGCTGTTTACATTGCACATTTTAGGGCAAGTAACATCTCTGTATTTGTCAAGCATCTGCGCCAGGGGAGCACAGCCCCTCATTGTGCTCCTACAAAAAATAACACCACGAGATTCTTTCCAAATGTCTCTTCCACCTGAAAGAGCTATTTCCAGCATGGGAGGAGAAATCAACTTTGACTCAGATATCAAATTCTCAGTGTGATAAGGGAAAGTGATTCAGCTGTCTTCTTTTATTTTTTGCTTTGTGATTCAGGAGCAGCTCATTGTTCAAATGACACAGTCAGTCATAACTGGGAACTTCTGTGGGGGGGGAGGAGTAAAAGCATTTATATAATATTCACAGGTCGCTTTATATTAGTATCTCTACCCAAAAAGACCAGTACCAACTTTGTCCTCTGTAATAGGCCCATGTCATCCAAGGTTATTTTGGGGTGAAATATTTGGGCATATCATTTTCCTCAAAGTACTTACAGGGACAGCCACTTAGGTGGTTTCTCCTGAGACTGCATGTTGTGGCAAGGTAGGTCTGTTTCCTACTAAGTCCCTCCCAAGCAAATGTGGAAATACCCACTCAACTTTCATGATTTCTCCATACAAGCAACAGTTTCTTCTCCACAGACATCCATTAGAAAAACCAGGAATGCACCCTGAATCATGTGAGAGGAGTTGGCCATGAGCAAGATATCGAGCCTGTCTAACTAAGGAGTGAAGCCAGTTTGATTAAATTTAGTGTCTTCTTCTGGAAGGCTACAGGATTCAAATCAAGCAAATGGGTACAAACACCTTTTTTGGCAGATAGGACTCTAAACCTCTGCTAAACCAGTGCATCGAAACTTCTACAGTTTAATTGAACCTAATTTGACTCCACATCCAACACTTATTTCCAAGCCTTTAAAACCCCACTGCGCTTCTTGTATAGAAAAGCAGCAGTATGCTGCAAAAGTTTTAAAGTTACCAATTCCACTGCTCAAAGAATTTTTCAGAAGATAAAAAATGTTTAAACATGAAGCTTTTTAAATGTGCAAGTTTTTTAATCCAATATAGTTCCTTAAATTATTTGCAGCATTAGTTTCAACAGGATCCACAAAAGGAAATACACAGTAAGTCAACACAACTGAACAAAGCAAGTGGTAAAGACCAGTGGTCACTAATTTATGTCATGATGCAAAGAGTTGCATTCAAGTTACTGGAACATGGCAATAGAGCAGGGCTCACAGGTGGTCAGGAGCAGAGAGTCATGACAACTTGACAGGGTCCCTCACACAAAGGCCATGAGGCTCCAGTAGCAGCAGCATCTAACAGCTTTAACACACAGACAGTTCACACTGTCTGCTAGCTTGTGTGCCTCACTTGATGCAACATAGAATCCATCTCCCAGCTGAGGCACTTGGTCTTGATCTAGATCTACTGCTGCACAGCCTTGGCTTAGTAACAATGCATTCTCCAAGGGAAGCAGCAGGCAAGGATGCAGTGTCATCTTAAAATCCATCACACACTGCAATACAACTAAGAGCTGCAAAACTGAACAGTGAGTACAGAAATACCAGTGCTAAGAGCCAAAGCGGCCACCTGTGGAGGAGCTAATAGTCTAGAGATCAGAGCACACATCAAAATGTTTTAGATTGGGGTTTTTTTTCCAAGTTTACCTTTCTTACTTGTTTCCAGGACCATAAAGCAGACAAAATTCATCTCAGCTAGCCCTGAAAATTGGTGATTATTGCAAATAAAAAGTGAAACTGATTACCTAGTGTGATCAGCTTTGGTCTTCTTAAAAACAATGGAACACCTAAAGCTCTGTGATTGTCACATCATAGTCACCTGGAACCTGAAAATGTAGTCAGCTCTAATAAGACAATGCACATCAGTTCATCAGCTAAAAAGGAGGAGAGATGAGAGAGTATGCCACAAAAAGATTTTGACTCACAGTGGCTAATTTCTGAACATCTTCATCAGATGCCCCCAGTGAAGCGAGTCCTATCTCTTGCGAAAACTGTGCAAATTTGGGATCAGCAAGTAGAGGCACATGTCCCAAGAGTTCATGGCATGTATCCCTAAGGGAATGGAAATGAAAAGAGAGTCATTAGAGAAATAAATTAATTAAGCAATTATTATGGTATTAAACATAAGCCATTTTACATGAGTCTGATCCCTACCTGAGAAGTCTGACAAGGAAACATGGTTTTTATAGTGTAGTTCTTCCCATGGTTTCTATGTGTAAGTAGAAACACAGACATTTGCTTCTGTTAAATAGGCTATAAGTCATTTAACCCCAGCTGTTCTGTGATTTGCTCATCATTTCCAGATTGAGTGGAAGAGCCTGATCACTACTATCTTTCAGACTTGGTGACATGAAGACTGAACTGCCCAGAGGAAAGCCAGATGTCTCACAAGTAGCCTTCAGCTTTTCTCTCCACGTGAATCAAAATCCAACATATTCCCTCTTCCTCTTCTCCATTCCTCTTTCTGTACCTGGGTAGCACTCCACATCAAACATTTTGCCACTTGCCCCCAGAAATTTGGGACAACATTTACAGAGGTTTCTGTGTGCTTAATTTCTCATTTAGTCATGAGATCCTACAGCAATTACTGGGTAGTTTTGTTGTGCAGTCTACTTTTCGGCAAGCATTTCGGCAAGATTTCAGAAGAAGCAGAGAATCCAAATAATTTCAAAAAGAACAGCTGTTCACATTTGTAAGTGCATTGTTAGTCATGACAAAGTGCAGATATAAGTGTACAAGAAACTGCTAACGGAAGTGCACATGCATCATCTACAAAAGCTTTCAAACAATTCTGAAAGTTTTGCTGCATTTGTTCGCAGGAAATAATGGACTTGGTAGTAAAGTTCACTTTAAAAATCCAATCTGACATTTCCTTTGCTTTTGTCTCTTCAAAGACATTTCTCTTTTTTTTTTTTTTCCTAAGCTGTAAACAAATGTTTTAAAGGCAGGGAGAAAACATCAAGTTTTCTGCCTTCTATCCAAAATCCTCCAATTTGTCTTTTATAAACTATGTTTGTTTGAAAAGTCACAGAACATGACATTTCAGATAAATCATGAATAGAAAAACAACACTCTATATCATTTAAAGTCTTCTTACTCAGTATCTTCACCAAGAAGTCTGAACCAATAATGTGTAGGTAGACGCTCGCAAATAGAAGTTTCTGAATGTACAAATGAAGATTAAAAGTTTTGGTATCCCTAGTTTGCCCCACCAAAATGTATCAAATACAATTCCAATACTGGAGGGCCACATACAAGCCTTCCTTTTCAGTCCAAATGGTCTCCCTGACAGACACAGAGCAACTTTTGCTCGTGTTACAGTCACACTTTCTGGTGAGTGAAGCACCACTCTGAAGTTGTGTGCGACAAGTTTGAGCCAACTTCATATGTAATTCATTGAAGACCCATAGCCTAGATGGTAGTCCCTTTCTCATTGGAACTCAGACTGAAAAAAATGGTTAGCTCTTCATGCCTCCATTTCTTTGTTCAGGATGTGGTTTGCATCATTTGACTGGATAATCATCAAAGCTAAAGACCCTTCTTTAATTAACTCAGTTCCAGTCACAACAATTTCTTGTATCATCTCCTGCAAAATTGAGGAGATCACTAACAATGCAAAGGACAGCTGGGAAATGTAGTTTGCAGTCTGACAGACACGCCACTTCCCAGTGCCAAGCAATTCACTGGAGGAACATGATTTCTCCAACCATCAACTTCCAACATAAAAATGGGCCAAAAAGCCCATTCTCTGGATGCCCAGCACACCAATTCTTACCTCCACTGAGCAAATGGACACTAATTGCTTAGCATCTGTGCTGCACTACATCAGTCCAGACATATTTAGCTTTTTATCAGTAGTTCAAGCAGAAGCAAAAAAGATACAGCGAAACTGGCTCCAACTTCCTGGCTCCAGGTAAGCACACTCGTCTGTGGGCAGGCTTCTACAGCAGCATCACTACTACTGGCACCTGAGCGAGCATCTACATCTCTATTTTTCTGTGCTGAAGCCACAAGCCCCAGAAACAAATAAGCAAAGATGACTTATTCCCAGTTTGTGGTAGTCTGTTAACCCACTGTTTTCGTGACGCCATATTCCCCTTCCTGCTCCCCCCTGCCCTAGCCTTGGCCACTCCCTCGGTTTCTCCCTATTTGCTCCTGTACCCCAACCCCGCCCAGGGACCGCCCCTGGGCCCTGGCAAAACCCCCCCGCACCCAGACCACAAGGTCTGTCTGTCTCTGGGGGTCGCAGGGGCAAGATGTGATTAAAGTCCTCTCAAATCCCTATGACAGACCCTTCTCACCTTCCTCGCCATCACTGGCTGTAACGCTGATAGCTGGCCGGAGCAACATCGCGGGATTGTCCGAAATGGACTACGGGATGTGACCGGGTCGCATTGCCCTAAGCAACCTCACTGAGCTCTCAGGAAGCTACAGCCTGCTAAGCTAAATCTAGTGACTACACCACCAGTGCTGCACTGGGACACATGGTCTTTTTTATGTCCACCCTTGCAGACAAAATGAGAACAGACAAAGCCTAATCCCATTAACTTGTCTCTCTTGGCAAGGGGAAGAGAATGAGGAGGCAGAAGATATTTCTCTCATGCCTTTAGCTTGTAGATTCTTCTACTGCAAAGTAGTATTTTGAATGTGCACTTATAAAGAGGGGAGCTTGAAGCAAAAAGCTTATGAACAAAAAAAAAAACAAATCCACAAAATCTTTCAGGCAGAAACATGAACCAGCATTTGCAATTGTCATTGGAGTCTCCTAGCTTTGCTGCCAGTCTGGCCCTTTGTAGATAGTCTAAACAATATAATTCTTCGCTTAACTACCAAGGCTTGATTCTTTTGTTTTGTCTTATTCTGAAAATAATTAAGTTCCTTTAATTTATTCACACACATTGCTGAGAGAAAATAAGATTTTTGTAATGCACTTTTCACGGCAAAAGATTTTTCTTGGAGTAAATTAGTTAGTAGAGCAGAAGAAATCTACATAGCTCTTTGAATGTTGTAGAAACATAATTAAAATCAGGAAGAAATATGTTTTTAAATGCATATGGTAGTGATACAGATCAAACCAAATGAACTCCCTAATTTGTATCTAGCTCTATAACTTGTGTGTTAAATCTGACGGAAAGCCCACTGAAGTCAAAGGGAGCATTTTTACCAGGTTTATATCATTGAAATGCAACATTCACCAGCCAGGAACCTGCAGCAGACCTCATTATGGCCCCATATATCAACCAGGAGATCTCAGGGCACTGCAGCTACTGCAGAAGATGAAGAGCTGTCCACTCAAAAAAGCACCAGGCTTTCACTCTACACTTCCAGTAACAGTTACTATGTGTTTTATATTATGGAAAAACCTAAACACATTTTAAAAGGGATTTTCAAAACTTTCCTGTGGAGCTCCTGATAGCAAGTACACATTACTTAACTAATGTGAACCAGTAGGTCTGCAAGAAAAGAGTATAACATCATTAGAAAATAACAATTTAAATTCTCTGTTAGTCCTATTTAGAGGTGTTAAGACCATAACCTGTATTTTAAGTTCAGCCCAAATAAGGAATAAAAACCTTCATTCTAATGCAACTGTTGTTATTACCAGTGACTTTCCAGACAGCATGACCAGAAATGTTACAAAAAAAGCAGCTGCCATTACTACTAAGGATCAGCTATGATCCACTGCATAATTATGAATGTAAGAAGCATCCTGAAAACTACAGCGTTCTCAAATACACAAATCAATGAACCAGAGAACATTAGGAAAAGCACAGACACACTTAAGTGCTTCCTGGAAGATGTTATTGCCTTTATCCTGTTGGAGTTATGTACCTAAATCTCTTATCACTAGATGAAAATGTTCTTCTAGTTTGTACTAAGTTAATAAACATCATCATTCTTTTGCTGACCACTGGTACATGCTGCAGTCTGAAACACTGGCTTCCCACAGGAGAGGAAATCATTGATGCAATGCCTAGTACTTCCTTTGTATCATTTATTTTTTTTTAAATATCTAAAGATATTTTTAAATAGACCAGAAGAGGTTCAGCCCTTCCTTCCATTCGAGCCCTTCTTTCAAGATTTTATATTGTATCAATTTACCTACGAATTTAAGAGATTAAATTTCTAATTGCAGAGGTTATAGAAGTGACTGAATTCCTTCAGGGATCACTACCTCCTTTCCAAAAGAAACCAACACACAAAACTGGCCTCAGAGCACTTCAGCAAGTACTTTGCCCAGTTCAGATACTGAGGAAAAAGGTAGCTAAGTGTCTAACAGCACCACCTGGTGACTCCTGCCAGAATAAAGCCACAGCATTTCTAGATACAGCTTAGTATGCCGTGCCATGAAACCTTTTATATTCAAAAATATTACTGCATGGTTTTGGCAGTCGATTCATGAAATCAAACTTAGGCATGAGTCCAAATTTTTACAAGACTGGAGCGGAATATATATGTATGAATCCTTTTTGTAAATCTGGGCAAAAATCAAATACACTCAAGTAGTCCAAGCTGATTAAACCACAGCTGCAGATTCATGCTAACTGCCTGGTGACTGATTCACTGCAAAAATGTCATTCCTGTGGTTACAAGATCAGCAGATACCTTTGGTAAACTACCTCCATATTATCTAAATGACACATGCTATTCTGCTATTACTGCACAGAACACAACATGTACAACACAAGACATACTATTTCTTTGGTCTTCTTTTCCCCCAGTTTCCATCAAAAGACTATATGCCAAAATATTTCATACTGACTCTCGATATTCTGTTTTGGAAAAGCTGCAATGCTGTCCCATAAAAGTCGTCATTAAAGTGTTTCTTATTTCTGTCATAATTTCCCTGTAACAGGCTTCATAGCTAATGTTCTCTCTTGGTAAGAGAATAGTGCCCCGTGTCTTGCTTGTGCTGTGTTATAGGACAGAAACAAAGTTCAGCTGTGGAATCAGGTCCAAAAAAAAAAAAAAAAGGGGAACACAGAAGACCAAATTAAAATTCTAAAAGCAGGTTTTCTCAAGATATTCAGGGGGGTTTTATCCACAACTTCTTTCTAGTTGTCCAGCAGAAAATAAAATTGTAGACATTTCTTCAGTATTTTTAGGTGAAAACTCTATTTTCCACTGAAATATAACCTAAATAGTATTTCTGACCCACTACATAAATAACCCAGTTATTTAAGACCCTTGTAAAAAGTCAACAAAAAAGTCTTTGAATTAAATTCCGGCTTGCCAATGTGAAGGGTTTTGTCATCAACAGTGTAAGAAGAATTTCACATTTTGTAGGAAGGTTCATCTTTTCAATCTTGGCAAATCCAATTGGTTCTTCTAAGAAATTAGTGAGCATATTTTTTCAGTACTAAAGCAAATGAAGCAACTTACGGTTCAGGCGTGTAGAGGGGATCTGAGCCATGCCGTATGTACTGAGTACAGTGAAAGACTCTGTATGCTAAGCCAGCTAAAAAATCACGGGGAGACAGGTATCCAGCAACTGGTCTCACTGTGAAGCCAGACCGTTCTGAAGTGAAGGAGATAATAAAAGACCACATTACATATATCACTGTATCTGTTGTTAATTATTCTACCAGAAGCATGACACAAAGAATCTTGATGATCACTCCACATATTTTTCAATTATTCCATACAAGAAATATTTTGCATTGCTAGCATATATATAATGAAAACAGCTGAAAGTATTTCAAAGTTGGTCTGAATATCTTCATCTAGAAAAACATGCTAAGGTACCATAAGTGATGTTCTTAAAATTTTTATGTCTGGTACCAAATGGGAGAGAAGTTTCCATATTGGAAAGTATGCAAAATATGTTAAAAAATTAACAGAACAGAATAGGATTAAAACAAATCTGTCCTCATTTTTACAGATAAATTATTGTTTGTGTCAATAAAATACTGATTTTTATAGTTGAGGTCCTCATTTAAGTATTTAACATGTTCCTTTGTCAGATTAGTCCCAGAGTGGAAGAGTTTCAGACTCAGTGACTTTGAAAAGCACGTTTCTCTCAAAAATTAATTCTTTATTCTTCCGAAGTTTTTACAGGACAATGTTGCAAGTTTTTCTGCAACAGATAGTACTACCTGCTCTATGTAGTCTGAGAACGTATTTCTGAAAGACATGTCAGATTTTGAATTTCTAGCTAGGAATTAAAAATATGTACAATTTGCCATCATTCCTTAGAGACCATAACACAATATATGAGAGACCCAGAAGGACACAAGCAAATTCAAAGAATGATGAGTCAGCTATTAGCAAATGCAGGTTTTCACAAATAAGAATTATGGATGAAGCATAGACTGAGGAATGTAAGCCTGTCATTAAAAATTCTGTATTTCCTTTAGCCTTTCCATATATATATTTGGAACAAAATGCTTAGCTAATTATTCTCTTACCAGCACATACGTTTGGTTTGTTTTTTTCAAACACCCACCTTTATAATATTTTAGTTCCTGAGTAAGAGGTTTAAGGAACAAATATAAGTATCTGAAGGGACCTTTGAGGAGAAATTAAAATCTTAAATTGACTCTTTGGTGGCTTTCCTCTAGAGCTAAAAACAACAGGTCCATATCTCCCACGTTTTCCATATGGGATACATTTCCATTACAAATGAAAAATAAGAATTTATTTTCAAACTGAAATATGTAATACACGGATCCTTTAAAAAATAAAATGAAAGAGAAGCACCACATCACCTATGGTGTCCAACACATCTTTTTCAACATACAAATATAAGGACTAGCTTCAGGTGGTCTTGAGCACTCAGGAAAGCCTCATATTCACCAGGCTACACAACAGTGTAGCCAAACCTGCTCTCCACTTTAAATTCAGTTATCTTGGCATCTGACTCCTTCTTTTTCCTGCCTGGACATTTGGGGGATGCCCAGTGTGGTTATCAGAAATCCCCATCTGTGGCAACGAGAGAGCAGCACTAACTCAACTCTTCGTTTTCACCGTACCAAAGGATTTTCTCCCTGTACAAGATATTACATGCTTTACATGTTCAGCTGATTAATTTCTCTCTTGCAAATACCTACATAAAACTGTCTTGACTCAAAAAACTCTGCCATGGAGAACACCAAAACCAGAATGATACTTCAGACAATGCTGTGAGTCTTTTCATTCAATGTAATTTGTACTCCATACTAACAGAGTGTTTTCATGAAACTGCTATCTATTGATAAATCGAATATGAATCTTACCTTTAAGAAAAATTGAAACATCTTCCAACTGAGGCACATTATCTTCCCTGTATCCACAGTACTTGGTCAGCAGAGGAAAGTTTTTTAAATATTCCCGACAAGCATGGGTGGGATAGAGTTTACTGAGTTCCCTAAATACCACCCCCCAAGTTTTAACTTCTTCAGCTGTGTACTCCACTCTGGGAATGGGTTGGCCACTGCAGGGAAAAAAAAAAAAAAAAAAAAAAAAGCATCTGAATACAACTAGACTGTAGACAGATTGTAGATACCAACATTTCCATAAAAAGTATTATGTAAATAAAGGCAAATTAGACTATTAAAACTATATGAACTATCTTAAACTGATAGCTTGATGCGTCTTCCTTAGAATTATTTCTTGATGATATAATGTACATATTCTATCATTTCCTCAAGAACTGTGTTTCTTACTAAACAATCACATTATTTCTTAATCTTTGTACATATCATAGTAGAAAGATGGATTTCTTATACACCATGTTCCTACATGAGACTAATATTTTTCCACTTATTGCCAAGTGGATAGCTGAAGATCCTGATTCAGTCTAACATGTAGATTCAGTAAGAACTTCAGCAGACTGCATTCTCTATCCTTTAAAATAAATTCTAAAAATTCTCTATTCTTTAAAATATATAATATTCACACAGCATCAAATGCTGGGTGAAGACTAGACAATTACATAAATGCTTAGAAGTGTATGGATCAAAATAAAAACTGTATATTTATTGCTTAGACTGTTGTTTACATGTGCAGATATGTTTGGAACCCCAAATTCATGCAGGACTACATTATGAGAAAGCTCATCTCAGAGCCAGCAGCCCAGCCTAAGTGAAACTAAGCCTTTAAATACATATCTCCTTTTGTTTTATTTCTGCCCTGTTCCTCTGCCCCCTCCCCCTTGCACCAATGTACAGATATTGCAAAGCAGGAGCCTTCCAGGGTACCTGCAAATCTGTTTCTGACATCCAAGATTTGCCTTGCGTAGTTACAGTTAATTCAAAACCAACTGACAATGTGAACATTGCAAAGAGCTCCTTCCAGCTTGCACGACTTTGTATTTAGCTGTAAGGAATTTCCCATGTCATGGTCATGGGCCATCGTCTCATGTCATTAATTCCCCCTAGAAATGTTATAATGTTTCTCTGGATTTAATATTCACAATCTAGAATATGTAACCTCTGCAATCTGCCTTCTCCACAGGCATCTTCTTCTGCTGCACTGTAATTACGTACAGATTGGCAAAGGGATTCACAAGATCCTCCTCTGCTCCATCAGTCCTTATCTCTCACTCTCCTGCCACAGGGCTGGCAATGTGGGCACTCCCAGCCCAGTGCTGCAGCTTCCCCAGTACCACAGACAGCAGCTGTTCAGGAGTATCAGGCACGGGGAACTCCACTGCAGCAGGAGAAGCACAGTGCTGGGCTTTTGCTGGCAGTTCTTGCCCAATTCATAATCCTGTCTCCACTGCACAAGGTAACAAGGAATAAGCCCTCATGTCACATTTGATTGCTGTTACGCAGTCCCTACATGCACAAGAGAGGATCATCTGCCCTACATTCATTGTGGTCGTCCCCTCATCTTTATTGAAAATTTACCATTTAATCCCCCTGCCTGCCATGGTATCAAAGGATTTTGATCCATGGCAGTTATCTGTCAGTCAAAGGCAACTTTGTATGAGGTACTCGTACTTGGTAGGGACTGCTGAATATCCAATAAATGAAGTAGTTCCCTGTCAGCCCCTTTTGCAGACATGACAAGAATTGCAACACATCTAGTGAAGTATTTCTCATCTACAGCAGCTGCTCTGGGTTTGTGCCATCCTGCACTGGGAGACAGTCCTTCAGGTCTAGTATCTGTCTTCCCCCTTAACACTTCATAAGCCTTAAGCTGCCTGCCAGCTCATGGAAAGCATAGCATAGCTATTCTGAACTGTACTATGCATGACAGATACATGCAGGTTGCTACTCCATCCGCTTGCATTAGCCAGAATACCCAGCCTCATCCCTTTTCCTTTGGCCTGACCCCTACTATGAATACTGCCAGTATGGGTCAGCACTGGCACATCAAGGAGGAGGATATGTTTTAACACTGGAAAAACTCATGTTTCTATTTAGCCTGTCACTAGAAAGGCATAAACACAATCAAGGATCTGAAGCTTGTTCACTGCTCACTAAAAGGTTTATAACTTAGTTATTGTTTCAATTAATTCATTAGTACTGAAGTAAGGTTCACTGAACATTAATTCCCTAATAGGCTTTATGCCTAGGAGAGCTGATCTTATTTCCATCTGATCAGATACTGCTTTCTTTATAGAGAGAATCAAGGCAGCCAGACTTGTGGGAGGATCTACGCCTTTTTCCCTCAGCTCTGCAAACTTCATATTTCTTACCTTCTTATTTCAACAAGCAAGATCCATCTTGCACTCAAACATTTCAGTAAATCACAGAAATGGCCAACCTGCAAAGCCAGTTTCCTTGTGGCTAAGATGACTGTACAAGATAACCTAATGTGAATTTTTATTTCTCCTTATTAAAATAGGGTCTTTCCATTTTGCCATGGTCATGAGCTATCAACTTGTATTATTAATTCCCTCTTGAACACCATATGTTTCCTCCAGATTTAATTTTCTCAACACTTTTCCAAACCCTAATCAGTCTCAAAGGACTAATTAGCAAGATTAACACATTTTCACTATCTTTAGGATAGAAGCTAAGTGAAGGAGGGAGGAATATGGTGTTTTTTATTGGGTTTTTGGTCCATTTATTTCATACAGCTGATCTTCACTGCTATGCTCTATTAACATGTCTTTTCCTTTAATGCCTGGCTCCAGCAAATATCTGCTCCTCCAAGTTCACTTTGCAGTGTTTCTGACTCTCTCTCTCCATTACAGACACCACTTCGTGTTCAAGCAAAGCAAAGCATCTACCACTATAGAACAGTAGCAATTAATAAAGGAAATGCTGATCTGGGATTTTCAACTCAACTTTTTATGGAGCCAATTCCTTGCAGCCAAATCTCTTTGTTTTTTGGTTTTTTGTTTTTTTTTTTTAAGGAAACAAGTGTGGATTGTTGTTTTTTTCACAGTGGAAAACGATAAGTAGAAACACATCAAGCCTCAGTAAGTGATTAGGAAGGTCACTTGCCTGGAAGACACTGAGAGGTGTTTATCCCCAAGGAGAGCAGCCCTTGTGAAAGAGATGTTCTGTTTGTAGAAATAAGTAAATAGTCATTAGACAACTGAAGAGAGTGTGATGAGACTGTGATGTAGTGTCAAGATACCTCTGGTAACTCTGAGCTCCACAGCATTGGTAGCAGAAACAGCCCAGCTGTAGCAGCACAGAGTCTTCCCTGAGCTGATTTGCCTTTCCTCAGCATGGCTTAGGCTGTGCTGCAGCAGGCTACTGGGGGTATCTCCCTGGGCTGTCTCTCCATGGATACCCAGAGACAGACTGACTGTACAGACCAGTAGATACAGCATGTCCCTGGGGGTAAGGATAACCACTGCAGGAGACCTGAAGTATGAATGAGATTTTGACACGTTAGGTAACTGCCCTAACCACTGGTCTCCCAGTCTTTTTCTGGTCCCTAGCTAAGAGTATTTGAAGCCTCTTCTTTTCTTTCTGCTTGCAATAATAGGACAAGTTTGAAATCTTTTAAAGGCTTGGAAAGATGAGTGGAATGAAGGAGTACATCTGAGCAGTTTTGCTGAAGTACAAGATCCGGTCCTCAAATAACCTCTGGTTTGGATTGTGTAATTTTTATAATGTGCCTGCAAAACTGTTCTTAAGCCTTCAAAATCTAAAGAAGGAAAAGGTTTTCCTTTCCTTTATTTGTTTTATTTTCTGGAAATGTGCAGGATTACTTTACGTTATTTTGCAAAATGTGTTTCTCATCTGGTTTCAGGGTGGGAAAAAACCCCACACTTTGAAGCAAAAGACCAACTACTGCCTAGCAAGCCAGCTGCATCACCTTTCCACAACTTAGGCAGCTGAGAGGGAGAAGGAAGGAAGATGTTACCAGCAAGTTAGCTGCTGTGAAATGCACAGCACTACTGCTACCATCATGGGTAAATGGAGATCTATCCCACTTACTGAAAGAGCCTAAGAGCACACACAGCCTGTCCTCATCCACATGTATGCACTTGACATTTCACACTGCGATAAATGCTAGGCAAGAAGCACTAACTTCACTGCAAGCATTAGACTAAAAGAAAGATAACAAATCAATCAGCTGTAAACAAACATACTGACAAAAAAGCTATCTCAACTTATGTTTGAAAGCTGGCTAAACTCAGGGCTTACCTGGACAGCCTAGAGAGCTTCTCTACCAATAAGCACCTGCCCCTGCAGGCAGCAGCTCAGTGTGCTGGATGGATGTCATTAGCACCCAGCTCAGCAAATACCACTGTGGGCGGAAAGAAAGGGGAAAGAACACTAGCACCTGCACATGTGTAGGACTGGCAATAGCTTAATGACCAGCATGGGACAAAAGTAAAGGAGAAATATAATCAGAATTAATGGTCACAAAGCAGAGTTAATCCTTCTGTTCCCCCCCCCCAGCCTTCTGCAGGCTTTATAATAAGCTTATACTGAAAAACCTTCAAAAATTCAGTTTTGACTTGATTCCTGACAGGATGTGCCTCCTATAGGTGGGGGGAAAAAAGCACTTTTCATATTCTTAAATCACATAGGCAGAAATCTCATAGGAGAAAAAATGAAAAACCTGAAGAAGTGTGGATAAGAAAATGGAAAAGAACATGAAATTAATATGTTCTTTCCCTTGAGAATGAGGGCTTAAACCTGTTGCAAATAAAACCTAGAGTAGGATTACAATTAGTTGAGTGCTTCTGTGACAAGAAAATTGCAACACAGTAGGCGTTTGTAGGTAGAACAGAAAGTTTCCTAACTTCCAGGAACTGTAGCAAATTGAAAATACTGACTTGAAGTGGGAAAAAAAAATCAGAATGAGAAAACACTTGCAGTGTATTTGTGCACAGCCACCAGCTTCTCTAACTACATAGAAATGCACTGACTACATTGTAAGAAATTTAGAGCTGTGTTGGCAAAATTGATAAATGGTCTTTTGCAGTCGAGTAGCATCATAGAACTGTTAAGGTTGGAAAAGACCTCTAAGATCATCAAGTCCAACTGTTAACTCAGCACTGCTATGTTCACCACTAAACCTTGTCCCCAAGTGCCACATCCAACCACCTTTAGGACACTTCCGGGGGTGGTGATCCCATCACTTCCCTGAGCAGCCTATTCCAATGCCCGGCCATCCTTTCAATAAAAAAATGTTTCCCAATTTCCAATCTAAACCTCCCCTTGTGCAGCTTGATGCCATTTCCTCTCATCCTGTCACTTGTCTGGGAGAAGAGGCCAATCCCCTCCTCACAGAACCTCTTTGCATAGAGTGATAAGGTCTTCCCTGAGCCTTCTTTCCTCCAGGATAAATAACCCCAGCTCCCTCAGCCACTCCTCATCAGACTTGTGGTCCAGCCCGTTCCCCAGCTCCACTGCCCTTCTCCAGCACCTCAATGTCCTTTTTACAGTGAGAGGCCCAGAACTGGACACAGGATTTGAGGTGTGGCCTCACCAGTGCTGAGTACACGGAGAGAATCACTGCCCTGGTCCTGGTGCACATACCATTTCTGATACAGGCCATGATGCCATTGGCCTTCTTGGCCACCTGGGCAACTGCTGGCTCATGGTCAGATGCTGCCAACCAGCATCTCCAAATCCTTTTCCACTGAGCAGCTTTCCAGCTAATCTTCTGCCAGCCTGCATCACTGCAGGTTTTTAAGACCCAAGTGCAGGACCCAGCACCTGGTTTGTTGAACCTCATACGATTGGCCTCAGCCCAGTATAGCATGTGCATCAAAAGAAAATAAAAATTTTGGGGTTTAGTGAGCACTTCCAACTATGTATGCTAGATATGTGTGATTCAGAAGTGTGTCAGTTTGTCAGTATGACATGCAAATATTTGTAAAATATTTTCTAAAGTTTAAGCAGATGTGAATTAAATGCTAAAGAGAGAATGTTTGCCTTTCAAATGCTTGACTTGCCTGTAGCTGTATCAAAAATGTAACAGGATTCCAAGCATCAGGTTTGTAATTTATAGCCTACACTAAACTAGTCAAAGTTTAAAGGATGACTTTGTCTACTGTTGAACTTCATCCTACAGAATTAAGTAGAGCATGAATTCTAACTAGTCAGCAGCACAGGGAAGAACTATGCCAGTACTTACTATTTATAGCTCATGGCAACATCCACAAAGTACTTTCTTCTCTGTCGATAGACATTGTCTTTAAATCCCTTAAGCAAGGAAGAAGAGAGTCATTTACAATAAGGGCATAAAATTAGCTGTAAGTATTATAAAATAAATCATTAAAATGTTTATTTAGTACTTAGTTGCATTGTATTTTGATTAACACTGTCTACAGAAGTGCAAGAGAAAATAAGGGGTTTTTTCTTTTTTTTCTTCACCGGAGTTCCACAGGAGTTCTTTCAAGACAGTTTTGTGCATAGGTACAGTCATTCATCCAAGATGTTGAAAAGGGAAACTTTTTTTTATCATTTCATCTCACTCATGTTTTTCTTGATCTGAACTCAGATCTACACACAGGTACATAGCAAAATAATCTACCTAATCTTAATATATCTGTCTTCACTAGAATCAAGCATCTAAAGATCATATGCAACTCATTTTGAAGATTCTTTTTTCAGCAGTTGCCATCTTAACCAACACACTAGGAACAGAACCATCAGCCTCCAGCACCAATCAGGCATATTGCTTCAGTTTGAGTTACAAAGGAAGGGCTCGACCTCATGGGTTACCTTTTCCATATTAAGAGCAAAAGAGTTGTATAACACATACATGCTGGCCACTTACAGCTCTTCGAGCTATTCAAAATTAGAACAAGATCTTTTCTATACCTATAAAATATAAAGACAGTTCAGGTTTGGACTACAAGAAGAGCAAATTATTTTCAAAGTAGAACTGCCTGGCTCTTGAAGATAAAAAAAGGGTAAAGAGTTACCTAAGTTCCCCCGTTAGTAGCCCAGAAAGTGCATTTAAGTTTCCCCCCATCAGAGCTGAAAATTAAAATGTCTTTTTTCCTTACTGCTCACATAGACAAATGCAAAACACTGAAGCAAATGAAAAGATAACATTGCTTGATTTGAAATACTTGTATGAGCTTCCATAAAACTCAGAAGACATTTTACTGCCCCATAAACCAAAGCTGTGCTGCTGGGGCAGAGTATGGGAGGATTTCACAGGACTAGAGAAAGCCTTCAAACCTCCACTCCTGCACAGAAAAGCTTCTTTGACTGGCAAAAAGTTGCTGTAATCTGGGGGAGCCTCCTTGTCTCCTTTATACCTTTTGATGTAAATGTTGAGTTACTCAGCTGAAGACCATTCAAGAGACCGGGAAAGTGATGGAAGACAGTACAGGGAACTTAAAAGCTTGTCAAGTGTGATGAAACTGAGACTGAAATCATTAGCCATTGTGGAGTGGATTAGGGCTAAGCTGCTGAAGTGGTGCTATCATTACAGGTTCTCTAAGAGGATAATTCTCTTTGGTCCTCTGGCACCCACATGCCACTGCTAAGGAACAGGGCACCTGGAGTGGCCTTTCAAAGGCCAGTCACAGATTTAAAGGTTCTGACCCCATTTCTAGCATCTAACATGCTGCATTTACACAAATGGTGTGTAAATTGTGTTTATAAGAGTTCTCCCAAGTGTAAAATATGTATTCATATAATGCAAATGTCTGGTTTTTGTAAAACTGAAGGCAAATTTTCAGCAGAGTGCTCAAGTATTTAGTGAAGGTACCAACTCAGAACATAAAACAGTATCTAATGGCCTGTCACAGCCATAAACTCAAAGCTGGAATGAGCTGTCACTACAACTTCTGTTTGAACCAAATTATGGTTAACGGTTGAAGAAAATCAACAGGCTTTTCCTTTCTGAGAAAATGTGAATGAAATCCTAATTTGTCATCAAAAAGTGCATGGCAGAAACCAGGATCCAGGAACATGCTCCCTGACTATGGGCCCTCAGTATGGGAAGGGCTCCCACATGATAGAGGAGGCTGGGAATGAAGCAAGGTGATGATGATGATGACTGTGGCTGGTATGTGGGCAGGTGACACCAGAGAAAGTGGGGCTGCCATGGAGCTTCGTGATGGTGTCCATTTGGCTTGTGTGCACAGGAGTGAGAATCTGTGCCTGAGCTGCCACCACAGCACAAAATTTGTGCAATGAAAAACAAAGGACACTATCATCTACAGCAAGAGTTCAATTTGATTCTATTACAAGACGGTCTTATGGTCAGATATCTCAGTTCACAGCCTACTTCCTTTCAGCTGGAAGTTTCTGACAAATACCAGTTTAATCCAGCCTATTTTAGGAATTAATACAACTGCCTACCACCAGTATCTTTAAGTCAAGCCATTCAGAGGTAGAAACTTGGATTTATGGCAAGAGAAAATATTTAAACACAAATGCTTTCAATCATCTGCCATCTAAAGACTCAGAGGTTAAGAATTTATAGCCATTAGCACAAGAAATAAAACATAACAAACTCCTTTTTCTGTCTTTTGCATGGAGCGTTTGGCACTAGTATAGATACAGCTTGTGTATGCAGGCTTGTCTCCTGCCACCAAAGTCAGGAAACAATGAGAGACACCTTCCCATCTGCTGCATTCATCAAAAACAGGAATATGTTTCTCTGGTTTATCTTGTAATTATCTCCTGAGTGCCAAATAATTCCTTCATAATTCTTTCTTCTCTGACACCTATTGACAATAGCAATTCTTACCTAAGAGCTACTTCTGGCAGAACTGAAGGTCATATTGATCTAAACTCTTTAAAGTTTAAAACCTTCCTCTCAACCAATTTTTTTTTTTTTTTTTTAAAAAGGCAAGCAGTACAAAAGAGGATACACTTGTTAAACAATGAATAAGTTTTCTGGAGGACCTCCATTTTGTGTATCCTTCTACAGAAAAGGAAGACAAATTCACTGAAACTACCGAAGAGAAACCAGTCCTCATCTTCTGAAAACAATCAGAAGTCAACAGGCTTTTTATTTGACTGGCAAATAACCTGAACAAATTATCTACGGGACAAATTTCTGTTACACTTACCGGGTGATCAGCATCCAGCTCAGATCCATACATCAAAACTCTCTGAGAGCATTTGTCTAACTCAGAGATCTTCCTGGGGAACCAAGGGACACAGTCGAGATCTGTAGGAGACAGAATGCAAATTGAATGTACTGGAGTGCAAGATCATGGAGATACCTGTGCAGAATGTCTGTCAGTGTCTAAACCAAGTGATACAAAAACAGCCTTGCCTTCTTCATCAGTCCAGATGTTTTCTGGTGGATTGAGAGACACTATATTAGTTTGAAACTTGAGCAACTGGATTAGTTCATTAAATTCTTTCTTACTGCAGTCACAGTCCACAAAAATTTCCACCTCTGAATTCCTTCTCTTTGATTTTCGTGATTCAATATGAACCATACTCACATGTTTTTCCTGTGGAAAGATGAAATAACAGATGAAATACAGACATACCTTGAAGAGCAATATTGGTGGCATATTCCTCAGGAAAGTTTTTCCAGTTAATAAAAGGTCTTTTTATTGAAAGTACTCCCTTTTTCTATTTACAGGATTAGTTAGTGACACATAATAAATACTGATAAAAAAAAAAAACTTACATGGAAAGTAAAAATAAAATTATGATTTCATTTTATCTACCAAGACAATCTCTTACAGAGGACAGTATAACACAATTTTTTTTATTATTTAATGTAATTTCATATTTATCTTTGCTATAAATATTAAATTCAATGACATTTTAGTGGGAAATTTGCATAATAATAATGTTATTGTAAATATAATTGAGTGTGCTTCTTTAAACAGATGTTTAAAGTAAACCTTATTACATGAGGAAGAAATTTTCTTTTTGAGAATAGCTCTGTATCAGTCCTCACCTATCTACTGTGCAATTATCAATATCATGGAGTGTTAAGAGTAATAAAATTAAAATCCAACTCAATATATTCTCTGTTGCAATGTCCCCATCAAACACAACTCATGCAACAAACATCAGAGTGTAAATACTGCTAGCATGAAAACTTCCCTATGGGGTCTCTCTCCCACCACAACTACTGGTCTGCCAAGGGTATCATACAATCACAGATACCTGTAACGTGCTATGGCTGACCTGATCTAGTGTGACAGCCTTGCATCAAAACAGGAGGCTGGATTAGATGGCTGCTCTCCTCTCAACATGACTGACCTTCTACAGACTCTGATTTTTCCTTTTTCTTACTAGATAGAAACTATCCATTACTTTTCACAACTATTCTTGCGCTTACTCAGTGGAGCCAATAAAACATTTGTTGACTTCCAAATGGGAAGGAATTCGTGTCTGTACTTCCACTTCCCATTGTATTTTACATGAGTGTCCATTTCAGGTGCAGGTCTCCTCTGGTACAGCCAACCAGCAGTGTCTGCTTTTACACCTCTGCATACACATACTTCACTGGCATACTCCATAACTGTGTATACGGTGTAGCAACCCAATCACATAACAAATTCAATTTGGTATTCCCTAGGTTAAGTAGAGAAAAAAACCCTGCACTCCCCTCTGAAGAACTCAAATTGTTAAGTGACTGCACAAATGTGGGTGGATATCCCTGCCACATCTTCCAGACACATTTTAAGAGACCAGAGTGAATTTTATGCCTATTCCCAAGAAGGGGTAACAGATGTGCAAATCCATAATTTCAGGTATGAACCCATACAAGCATTTCAGCCAGAGCTGCAGTTAGACATTTAACTCGTGGAGAAAAGCTGCATTGAAAACACAACTCCTACTGCAACACATGTTCACTCACCTTAGGTTTCCATTCTTTTTGTCAAACACCCTGCTTCCTGGCAGACTCCCTCCTGTGGGTCTAACTCAACTCGTTTTCTTGGCTGGAGAATCTACGTGTCGAATCTACATCAGCCTTGGGAATCTGTTCCCAGAGCCTGCTACTATGACTGAGGACTGGTAATGCCCAGTGATCCCATACTTACATGCCTCTGATGGTTTGGCCTGAGGCAGGCTCCAAGCCACCTCCTAACTTTCTCTTCACTGCACTGCACAGACTGAATGACCTCAGACTTTTATCATACTGCTTTAACGATCTTCAGACATGACTCCAAACATTCTGACCAGGAGTCTGACCTACAGCACTGATTGCATGGGGATCTGTGTGGGAACCAATACTTCACAATTTACATTCCAGTTAGACACATAAAACCCTGAGCCTGTAAGCACTTAAAGGTGTCTCTAATTTCAAGACCAAGCAAGGTTGCCACCAGCACCACCTGATTGTATGTAATTTAGATTCCAAATAGCTCTCTGAAAGTGCCTCCTTTCATGGTAGTCTGCACAGTCAACTTTAAATCTAATTTACAGTGTTGGGAATCACGTCAGAAACCTAAAGTGAATGATGTGAACATCAGCATCACTGTCAAACTATAGTCCAGAAAACCCTTCACAAGCCCAAAATGCTTTGTTCAATGGTCCATAAAATTTTAAGTTACTTTTATTCAGTTCTGCAGAGCAAGTGTAGCTGCACTCTATTCCTTCTGCCACGGTCCATTAGATTTATATCAACAAAGAACCTGACCTCAGTAGCCATCCTCAGTCCAGTCAGCATAAATGATTTTTAAGCGTTACCTGGAAGAGTCGAAGAGCTTTCACCAATCCACCAACTTCATTCTTCAAGGAAAACACCACAGCTGTCTTGCCACCTTCAGAAGCAGATTCACTCTTCCCATTTCCCTTATTCCCTTTCTTTTCCTCATTTTTCCCAGAACTCGATCTGTTTAGCTACAAACAGATAAAGAACATGATCATCTCAGATGAAAAAGGGCCTTTCCCGCAAGAGAAATTTTTGTTTAAAATAGCTGAACAGAACTCATCCTGGCTTAATTTGAAAGAAAAGGTCATGTGTTTACTTGAAATCAGAATCACAGGTTAAAGGCCGCTGCTAGAGACGATTGTGTAAGAAGCCAGTCCATACATTAAAAAAAAAAAAAAAGCCTAAGGAAAAGCATAAATGGGATACAAATATGATGGCATTATTTGGGCAATGCTATCATTAGCCATAAATGTGAAACAAATGGAGACAGTCCAAATTACTGGTAAAGCCTGCAGATCAGTTACTGTAACCTGAATATTGCTGCAAAATCACAGGGATGCTATTCTACCCTGTATCAGTCAACTTATAAAGATGTGCACTGGTCTGTATTTTTGAATTAACCAATAAATTTAAAGCCAAAACTTTACGTTCTCTCTTGTAGTACAATTAATGTTATCATGTAATGCAATTCTTTCTGAGAAAACAAAACCTCTGTTGATTATTCAAACAAGAACAGAAATACTTAGACTGCAACAGAGAATATCAAGTTGGAAGGGACCTCAAGGATCATCCGGTCCAACTCTTCTTGGCAAAAGCATGGTCTAGACAAGATGACCCAGCACCCTGTCCAACCGAATCTTAAAATCATCTAGTGTTGGGGAATCCACTGCTTCTCTCAGAAGATGACTCCAACGGTTGATTTTTCTCATTGTGAAAACCTTTACATCCCACAGAAGATGAGTTCGCTGAGGAACTCAAAAAAATACAGAAAATCACATCATCCTTGGCCACTCTTACATTCTTCTCACAATTTGGGAGTCCAAGACTGCTCTAAGAAAAATTTCAGTCAGCATTTTCCAAAAAATGTCATTTTATCAGCTTAAATCTTGTTGAGATGCCAACAGTACATCCTTTATAGACAATTTTTATAAGATTGACCATGATTTTCAAAAAGCAGCCTGCATTTTCCAATACCTAGGCTGTTACTTCTGGAGAAATCAAGCCTCCAGTTAGATGTTAACTGCTTTGTTATAATCCATAAAAAATATGAAGATAGGCATTAAAAAGCATATACTATTTCCATGTTCAAAATGGATTAAATTGTGCTTCAGTAATTTCTAAAGCATCTTATAGAAAATAACCCAAAAATTAAGCTTTTTAAACAGGTCTTATAACACACTTTAAATGGCACTGGTGAAACCAGCCACAATTAAACAAGGTATGGGACATGCTAAGAAGTCTCTGTGGTCTCTTCTCATCATTTATTAGACTACAGGGAAACAATCTGGAAAACCAATTATGTGTGCAGAATGATATATGAATGGTTTCACACGTGTTTATTTTTTTAGCATTTGAGCTTATATCATTCTTCTTGTTAGGACATTTGCCTAGGGGATAGTTATGGGGAAGGTCACTTTTGTTTTAACTTCAGTAATATCTGGGATTTGGCTAAGTCCTTTTCACATATATCAAGAACACAACCTCCACATGAAGTGACAAAGGTGCTATTTTTACAGCATCTGTGTTTTTTCCATGTGTGCTGCTTTCTAGAAGCTATGTACACAGGACCATGGAGTCAACCAAGCATCTGAGAAACTCAATACTGTCAGTTCCTCTGGAAAACAAGGGCACTTGGCACCTTCCAAGCCTGTCACAGGTTCCCTAATACCCTCAAGAGAGCATTACCCAAAGTGATGACTGAAAGACCCTCTTAAGCATCTGAAAACTAGAATGAATACCTATTTGTTAGGAGCCCAGTAGAAGAGGCTGAACTTGAATTTTATTAGCATGCTCATTAGTACACTTCATAATTAAACAACAACTAACAGACCAACTTTCCTAATGAAAATTAATTATCTGGAGCAAGTGCAAGTCCTCAGGAAAAGAAGTCTTTGCAGCAAAACTCAGTGAAGAAACTCAAATATGAAGACAATAACACAAATTTATTCCATTTAATTCAATGCTTTCAATAAAATCAGAGCATGCACAAACAGGGATATTCCACATTTTATTATAAAGGCAATAGGCCAATTCACAACAGGTATAAGCCCGTACATTCTGCTGGTTTTACCCAAGTTGATAAAAATCTAAAATTTGTTACAAAATTTTATAGAAGGCGCAGTCTTCATAATCCTAATTATGTCACATATTTAGAGCACGTTGCCTTATTTAGGCACACATACATTTCCTTGTTAGCATACAGAAGTTTATCCCATGCTTGAAACCACCCAAGCGCCTGTTGCACCCGTATCATCATCTCGCAGAGAACCAATTCTATCTCCTCAGGGTTTTTCAGCAGTCCCCTGGTACGGTGTTCCCACGTGTCCTTGCACCCCTGCCCGTCGACAGAAGCCGGGAACACAGCCGCAAATCCATCGGCACCAACGCAGTGTGGGTGCACGGCATTTCTGTCTAGCCAAAAATGCTTTATAGATCGTGCTGTGAGGCTTACAAGCGCCCTGAAAAGACAGGTTCTGCTGATGTATATAGCCCACTGGACTAACCAAGGACTTCCAAAATCCAAGCATTTAACACCACTAAACTGATGCTTTTCTATTATTCCAGTAACAATATGGTTCATTTCTGCAACAAGGCTTGTATTGCTAACTAAACTTTTTCTGTTATCTGAGACACTTTCAAGGCAGCGTTTTGAACGGAGACCGATTCGACAGCAAAGTTAGTTTCCCCGGCCCCTGCAGCTGCTGAGGAACTGCTGACTTGACCATGAAGCGAGGAGCAAGGGGGACGCACGGCTACCTGGCCCCGGGCCCCGGCGGGCCCCGACCCCCCGGCGCCCGCCCTGCCCGCCCCGGCCCCAGCACTTACGGTGAGGCTGCCGGCGGCGGGGCGCTCCTCCGGCAGGGCCGAGTCCAGCGAAAAGCCCCTGCGCGCCCAGTACTTGCTGGAGAACATCATCATGGCGGGCTGCATGGGGCCGGCGGCGGGCGGGGGGCAGCGCCGCGCTCTGCCCGCCTCGCCCGCGCCCGCTCCTTTTATACGCCCCCGCCGGGGTGATGGAAGCACGATTAGGGGACACCCGTCTCCGGGTGACGAGAGCCGCCGGCAGGCGGACGCCCACGGTCCCCGCTCACCTCAGCCGCCGGGGCGGGACGGGACGGCGCAGCACGAGGAGCAGCAGCCCCGGGAAGCGGTGCCGGCAGCAGCCCCGGGAAGCGGTGCCGGCAGCAGCCGCGCAGGGCCCGCTGCGGAGCGGCTGCCCCTGCCCGCGCCTTCGCCCTCCCCTCACACCTGAGCCCGCCGCGGCCGCCCCGCTCCGGAGCCGGCCCGAGCGGCACGGCCAGCCCGCCCCCTGCCTCCGGCACGGCACGGCACGGCTGGGCTCACAGCCCCGCGAGCAACAGGCTCGAGGGTACGGGGACAGCACGGCAGAGAGCTGCAGGAGCTGAGCTTCAGCACAGGGCAGTCGTGCAGAGGTAGCGAGAAATTCTTTGCTGTAGAATTTCATCTCTCTCCGTTTAAGTGAGGAGAAGGCAACTGCTGAAACAATAACTTAACTACAAAGTCAAAGGTACTCCAGCTCTCAAATTTACTTGCGAAATTTAGGACTTCTAACTTCTCTGTCATTGTAACAATCATTTTGTGACCTGCCACTGTCACTTGCCATCCCACCTCCTCCGCATTTCTTTCATTTTCCAAAACTTCTCCACGACATCCTTTGAGCACATAGGTTACCTTACAGCATGTAGCACTGAACAGCACATCTGAATTGGGAGCACTATGTCAGTTTCCTTCAAATACATACTCATGCTACTTTGTTCCAACGCACCAGGCAGGGGAAACTGCCACCACTTCCCTTTGAAAAGCACCATCGGTGACTCGCCTTGAGCGTCCGGAAAGAGGGGCAAAGTAGCTGAATGCAACAGCTGTCTGCACATGGCCTTAACTTGGTATACACACAGATCACACAGATTGAGAAGAAAAAGTTGAAATCAGATCGACTGAAGGTGGAACATGGAGCAGGGAGCTCCACAAGGCAAGTAGCAGAAGGTATCCCTGATAATACTAAGCTCAGATCACATCTAACTCGGCTGCAGACTGCCTCCCTTCACAGCCTCCCTTCACCCCTGAAAGACTCCACACCTTGTAACTACCATTTACATATCAGCATCACTAGAGAAATCGGCTTGCTCTTCTACAAGACCAACAAAGAAGCACAACAGAAGATTTGAGGCTTTTCCTCCCACAAAATATCATGGAATTATATTTTATCACATTCAAGAAAACCAGAAAAACGTCTAGTCTAAACTGGCTGCTGTCAGTCAGATGCTCCCCTTCTTAAAATGCATGGTCATGCTCGATGTTCAGGACCAGGACAGGTTCACAGCTGCCTCAGAACTCATGAGAGGCCTGAAGTAAACCCTTTTGGATTCATTTGTCCAGAGTTTCCCAGGAGTAACATGTAATAAAAATCCTTTCTTCTTGTCAGCAGTAAGTTTGTAATAATATTTGATTCCTCTACCTGCTCCTTTAATGCAAATCAATCCTTTTTGTTATGCTAGCCCACAAAGTTTTATTTCATCTTCCCAGTCAGAGAAAAGCATGCCTACACATATTATTAGCTCAGTCTCATATCCTAAGTTGTCAAGAGATGTTTTCTGTCCTGTTTTCTCATTACTTTTGATGATAGGAAAGCAAGTTGTCATCTTTGGACTTTGAGATTCCTACCTGCTGTGCATGAGATACATAGACACTGTTCCTGCAGTCGAACAATTTATGAGTGAGGTTGCTTAGCACTTTCTGAAAGCTCCAGTGACAAAACCGAGCACTGCTGAACTGCCTTCTCACTTCCTGGCATGACAGAGCATGATTTTATCTACTGTTAGATCCTGGCCCTGCAGCTGGAACATCACACAAATCAATGACCCTGCTACTCTGTTATCATTGCACCTCTGTGCAGTAACCAGAGCACAGCAAAGGTTTTGTCTCTCATAACCTTTTCAGCATGACTTGTGAATGCAAAACAAACAAAGGTGCATTGTGTCAGCAGGTGTTAATAACAGGTAGGAGGACTCAACGCTTCAACTATTTTAACCATGCTATCTGCCCATGTGTCCCACAGAGAGATTGCTTCTCCCGAGAAAGAAAGTTCTTCTTTTGCAGCTTGTATTTTGTGGTTGGACTTTGCCACATCAGCACCAGATCAAAGGACATTTACGGACTGAAAATGTTTATTTCTTCTTTGTTCTAGCTGCTTTACAACAGAGCTGGTATATGGCTCTGGGAATATTGCTAAACTGCAAATTTTGTTTAGAGCTCAACTTATTTTTCTATAGTTCACAGTGCTGTGTATTTAGATCAAATAAATTCTTAAAATCACTGACCAAAAAATTAGAAGATCATTGAAGCAGCTATTCAAAAGTACTTGTTCTAGAGCATGTCAGGGTGTCACTCAGCAATGTTATTTCACCTTGGGAAACAGAGTTAACGTTGACAGAAGAGATGGATAAGCTTATGTTGGGGTTTTAGGAGTTCTCCTGGGTTTTTTTTCTGTCAAAGAAATTTTCCCCATACGTGTTGCTAGGGAGACAAATTGCTGGGTATTTAAGAAAAACAAAAGACCTAACCATTGGGGGTGGGGTGCATCTGGCTACTCTTTTGTTTCACCTGGATGTGTGGACAGTCAGTTCCCGGCGTTTGGACTGAGAGGGAGGCTGCTTCTTTTTCCTTCTGCCAGAGGAACCCCGGGATCCTAAGCCCACCTTCCCTGCCCCACTGGGAGCCGGGCTGTGGCCGCCCTGCCCCGCCATTGCTTCGAGCCTTCACTGCGTTGTAGCCCTGCTCGTCCTGCCTGCCCAGACCTCCGGGGAGTTCCCCGTTTAGATACAGTTCGTCTGCCACCCGGGATTTGTGCTCGTCCCTTCCGTTCCAGCCTGCCGTTCCAGCCTGCTGTTCCCGAAGGTCCGGCCGGACACCGGGATCGGCTGCCCAGGGGTTTGTGAAGCCTTTGTCCCATCCCTTCCCGGGATCCCAGGGCACCGGTGCCGCGTGCTCCCCGAGCTCGCTCCGGAGCGCCCCCTGCAGCCGCGGGGGAACCATCGCACCTGCCCTGCTCACCGGGAGCCGCCAGCGCCCCTGCCGGCTGCGAGCGGAACTGCACCCGAGGGGAAAGGGCCCGACAGCCGAGAAGGCTGGCACTGGGTTTGTGATTGTTTGCTGTTACTGCCATGGTTATTGTTGTTTGTTTGACTTGTTATACACATATAGATATATTATAGTAAAGAACTGTTATTCCTATTTCCCACATCTTTGCCTAAAAGCCCTTTGATTTCAAAGTTATAATAACTCGGAGGGAAAGGAGGTCGCATCTGCCATTCCAAGGGAGTCTCCTGACAGCTTACTTTTGTTATCAAAAGGTACCTCATTTCCTATAATCAGAATTCAGAAACTGCAAGGTCCTCTTTACACACAGTTCTTTTCTCTCTCATGAGACAGCAGTCACTGTTGCCTGAAATCCTTAGCTATGCACTTTTTAAGCTTAAAAAATTGCAGAATTCTCAAGTAAAAATCTAAAGCAAATCTGTGAGATGTTTTCAATATTTGAGTCATTTTACCTCCACTAGACATACCAACTGCCAGTTTCAGCATATTTTCCTTAAAACTATTTGTAATTTTTACCATAGCTTGATTTAACCGGAGGATAAAATTCACAGTGCGGAGCGGCTAGTATTGACCAAGAAACTATCTGAATTTACCTCTGGCTCTCCCAGATCACCGCCAAGTCTTTGTCTAGAGGCACACTACAGCAGGAAGAACTCTCAAGTCATTGTGTGGCAGAACAGGGAAAGAAATGAAGCTATGAAAAGGTATCAAAAAAGCATAAAGATAGATGGCCTCCAAAAGGATCTAAGGTGTAAACAACACTATTACTCATTGTTAGGTCAAAAAGGCAGGGCAGAGAACAGATGCACTTATTATTAATGTAAGAAATGTTGACACAAGCAGAAAATAGAAGTCCAAATACCTTTTCAAACCACAATTTTGTGAAACAATTGACAATTTTGTGAACTTTTTGAAACAATTGACAAGTGGACTAACCAAAGGAACTTTTTCAACAAGGAAAAAAAAGATGTCAAATCTGTTCCTCTTTATCAGAGATACACACACCAGCTCCTAAGTCCAATTCTCTGAGCAATTTAGGTCTGCTGAACAACCTATGATAATGTACACTTAGTACATTAATCATGAAGATATGGGAAGCATGGATTTTCAAGCAGCCAGCAAAACCATCCCAAGCTCTTGTAACACTAAGGGGATTTTAACCAACTAACAACCATTGGGCGAAGATATCTACCAAATGATAGGCTGCCTAGGAAGGTCTGGGAATAAAGATGATATGATGAACATAAAGTGAATTCACAATCTTCAGCAAAAGAAAGGTTCTGAGAAGGAAGCAGAAATTGATAATTTCAGGGAAAAAAAGCATTTCAATAAATTCAATTATTACAAGTGCCAAGAAGAGGGAACCTAGATCAGAAAGAGTTCTTTCCTTGCTCCAGGGAAAACATAGTCTCATCAGAAAACTATTTCATTACAGAGGAAATGTGGTCTTCTGCTACACTTTTCGTAGTAGTAGCATAAGTCATTAGTTCATTACCTTCAATTCAAAAGAGGACCTTACAGGAGATGAAAACTAGGACCAAGCTACTAAATACAGGAAGAATAACACATAGATGAAGGCTATGGTACAAAATTCAAAGTCATTAATACAGGACATCAAGAGCAACTTCAAAAAAAATACAGCAGCATCTAGAAGAAGAGAAGTATCAGACCACTGAACACAAGGAAAGGACAAAACAAAAAAAAACCTTAAAAGGGTTAGCTAGGTATTTAATGCACTTTTTTTACATCAGTCTTTGTTAAAGAATCAACTGTGACCAGACGTCTATCATAACTAACAGCAAGAGCAGAGACATAAGCTCCTTGATTTTAACAAGATGAAACAATGTTGGAGAATATTTGTGAGAAGTCTGATCATAGCAAATGAGAGCACAGAAACCACTTACAGAGGAGGCTCATTAAACCTCTGCCATCAATAACTTTTAAGAACTATGGGGAAGGACAAGTGACAAAAGACTTTTGTCTTTTGGCCAAAATTATGTCAATCTCTGAGAAGATAATGGAGAGGAAGAAGGGCTGAAGAATTACAGACCAGTCTAATTTCATTTGTTTGAGAAAACAGAAGTACCGAAATTATTTGTAAAGATCCAGAAGATAACAGATGATTAAACAGTCAAGACAAATTTGCTGAAAACAAATTGAGTCAAGCAAATTTCATTTCCTCTTATGACAGTCCTGTGGACTAAGGCAAAACAATACACGTCATTCATCTTGATGCTAGTATAGCATTTGGCATAGTCTCTCATAACATTCTCACAAGAGAGATAAGGAAAACAGGTACAGATGAAAGTAATAGATCGTACAAAGGGGTGGGTTCACTGTTAAATGGAAAGGTGCAGAGAATGGGAGAGTCTCAAGTGCCTACCCTCACACCCACACTGTTTAGTAAAAGCCCTACATGAGTCCCTAGAGCCCAGCTGGAAATTCCCAGACTGTACCTATCCCAGAGATGCTGTAATGGTTACAAAATTTAAACAGATGCTGGGGCAGAGAGGGCTGCTTACAGATAACCAGCTGCACAATCACCAGGGAAGGCAGGCCTCATGTAGGGAAGTCAGAAGTTACAGAAAAGCTCCAGCTGCATGCAATCACTCCATCTGCCCTGGAAATCCACAAACACCTGAAAATTGCTTGCATAATAGAGTGCAGGATCTCCAAAGGTATCCTGCAAATGGATAAGACAGGCATCTAGCACAAGACATGCCTTCCAACAGGAGATAATGTAACTATTCAATTATTGACAAGCTTTTTTAAAAGTGCCTTCCAATATTGCAAATCTGGATTTTTCACAAACTTGTTGTATGTGTGTATACAGGTATTCACCACATGATGAAAAAATGTGTGGTGTGATTGATCTGACTAAGATAATTTAGGTCTGAAATTTATCAGCTCCTTGATGTTCTTCACCATATGCTGCACAAGTTAATCATGACAGCATAAAAGGTGTAGTGGCCCAGAGCAGAGTACAAAGAACTGGGATTGCTGCTTTTGGTCACAGTGGTTGTACTGTTTGTTGCTTGAGGAATTATCAAGTCCCTGAACCCCAAAGTTTGTACTTTAAAGACTTTCTTGTTCTCCTGCATCACTTATTTTAACAGTAAAACCAGAGGAGTGTGCGGAGATTTCCAAGACCAATGCCCAAAAGTGGCATGCACTGATGGAACCTAAAGGTCATCTGGACCATCTCATACACCAAGAGTGCATTGGAAACATTTCTGGTGTTGCATCTCATAAAGTTATGGCAAGCAAAACAGAACATCTGGATACCAGTTGCTTGAATGAAGTAGAACTATCTTTTGCACAGGTTTAGATGGGTGCTTTAAAAGTGTTCTCTTCAATACAGCAGGGGTTTTTCCCTAACGTGATCTCAGACACCATCAAGAATCATCACACCAAAGGGGACAGGCTGGGATGGAGTTCACTTTCCTCATAGCAGCCTGTATGGTGATATGTTTGGGTTTGTGCCTGGGTCAGTGTTGGTAACACACCAGGGGTTCAGCTGCTGCTGAACGATGCACAGCACTGAGGTTCTCTGGCTGCTTCCTGGGGTGGGCACAAGCCTGAGAGCAATCACAGCCAGGACAGCTGACCCAAACTGACCAAAGGCACACCACATGCCATTGTGCTTTCCTTGTGGGAGCAGCATTTGCTTTTCCTTTTTAACTGTCATTGCCTCTGTCCACAAGCCTTCCTGCCTTCTTTCTCTTTTCTCCCCATCCCATGGAAGAGAGGAATAGGCAGGGGCTGTGTGGGTGCTTGGCTGCTGGCCAGGGTCAACTACAACACTTCAAGAGGAAACAAGTGACCGCCTTTTGCTGAACTGCTGTAGTCTGGGCAGCAGCTTCAGCTCTGCATGCCGGGGCTCTGCCGTGGTTTGTTAATGACAAGACAGACCTATAGAAACAGTCTAAGAGCTAATGTTAAGGTAGGGTACACGTGAGCCTGTATAATCCAAACATACACTATAATTGAATTTTTTCAAAACAAAAGAAGAACCCATCTAGAAGACTTCATTTATTTGAATTACATAGACAGTTTGAAATAATGTATTTGCTTCAACTGTGAAATTCATTTTGGATGAGGCAAAAAGTGACATCCTACAATATGTTTTGTTTGCAATTCACCAGAAAAATTGAATTTGTGCCAAAGATATTGTGATTTAACATGAAAAAATAGCACACATTCTCTAAAAATGTTTGAATAAAATCCTCACTTGAAGAAAAATTAAATTCAAGCTTAGTTTATACAAGGCCTGCACTGCAATAATATCACTCAATTGAATAGCACGTTTTGAAGTCCCACTAAACATGAAGCACAACTTATCTTTTAACACCATTAAAAAAACCCAAAACCATTTTAAAGCATCTTCAAATCAAATATAGTATCACATGTACGTGAAATCTGTCTGTGCTCAGTTATGTATCTGTGTCTCACCACCTTATCAATGCTCATATACAAAGCTCATAGTCACGTCAACTACCGAGCTAGACATAATTGCACGGACAGAACCAAGAGTTAGGATTTCCTGCTTTAAACCCAGCCACCACAGAGCAGCTCATGGAATTTTTCTTGTAAGAACAAGCACTGACTTCTCTCACCATGGTTCTTTCACGCAGAGATGGCATCAGCCACTGACAAAATATTCAGAAAACACACGCAACAGATTTGCAAAATATATTTTAAGACATTTAGCCAACCACAGGCAAAACTTCTACCAGTCACTCTTCTGCAGCCCACAGACCAAACTTCAGTTTTAAGTTGCATCAATGCAATGACTAAAATTGAGGAATAGTTAACACATTTCCTGAACAAATTGTTAATCCTGTACTCACCCACTTAATTGCTTTTTTCCAATCCTATTTTTAACATGAATCAATTCACAGATGCACTTTTAAAATGTCACTAACCTCTTCAGCGTTGTTATCTCTGTTGTCCAACAGGGAATGCTTTGAGGAAAACAAAGCTTCTTACCTACAGAAATTCAACCCCATCCTTGGTAAGGCTTCATTTGCACCACAGTAGTATGCACAAATCATACTAGTGGTCCCAAAACTAGTTCATAATCCAAATTCTGAATGCTCAATTATTTAAAATAAAACCTTTTTTTTCAAGTTAGGCAACTGTCTTGTAACAGAAAATGATTTAGACAAGTGAGGAACAAGTACCTCACATATTTTGAACTGTAATATTATCTCAAAAAGTGGAAGCTAGAACAACACTTCTTACAGGTTTCTGAAAAGTTTCATCAATGGAGTTTTAATTTGGTGCTCAATAATATATTTGAAAGTAATGAGGAAACCAGTTCCTCACTGTTTAGCTGACTGAGGCCAAGGAATTTTGTCTAGTAATGTCTGAGGAAAAACAAAAAAGAATAACTAATGAGGCACTATCGGCATTTTAAAACTGTCAACTAGAAAACTTTAAAGGTTTTGAGAAAAATCTTGTTAGAAACAAAACTGGGCTCTGTTGAACATTAACACCTTAACTTGAATTAAACTACAGATCAAAATGAAACCATTGCTAATATGATCAATATCACACTATTTCTACATCTGATTCTCAAAGCAATCAGGACCTGTTGTAACACATACATAGCCTTAAATTCCTAAGGAAGATTACCTGCAACAACCAATACAAAACCTGCAAACCCGATACGGGTTTGAAGGCCACTGGCTAAGACATTCCCTGGGTGGAAACACAGTCACTGCAGCTGAACAGGACAGGCAGGCACTACTCAATGTAACTGAAGCCTGAAGTGATGACTGTGGGTAACTTACGATCATCTTTTTATAGTTTTTAATCTCCCAGTATCAGAACCATTTCATAAACGTTCACATTAGTCCAAATTTCCAAGAAACTTCCACCTCTGCTTTGCAAGCTATTTCCATTTCTCTGTTTTGTAAGCTATCATCTTGCCCACAAACAGAAGAAAATAACATCAAGAATGTAATTTCAAAATAAATAAAATTGTCCAAACAGGCAAAATGAAAAAAAAAGGTCTTTAAAAGAACTACATAAAGGTAGTTTTTACCTTGGAACAGGTAACACTGGAAAACTGCTATGACTGAAAAACACGAAGTTTTAAACCTCACCCACATAAGATAATTATCTTCAAGTGTCAAGCATTAAAAAACAAAACAGGTGTGCAGGAATTAAACATGTATTGCCTCTTTTACGGCCTGACAACTGTAACCAAATTGTGTTCTGGTTTAGTTCATATTTATTAATTCTAAGTAATCAAAGTCATTCACATACAAAAGAAATGTAAACACCCTGAACCTTCAACCCACAGCATTGCATGGCATTTCAGCCATTATGATCCTTATTAAGGCCTCTCACTGTGTTTGTAGTCTCCACTGAGACTAAATCCATCCCTAACAATCAGGAATAGTTTGGTGAAGGATGAGGTTCTTCCTGCAACTCTTTGCAAGGCTGCCTGTTAGCAGGAAGGAAAACACAGGTAATGAGTGCTGCAAGGGGCCTTTGATCTTATTGTTGGGAAGCTGAGCAAGCCTACATACCCGGAGCCCTCCACAGCAGCTGCTCACTGTTAGTTCATGGGCAACCTTCTCATCCTTGACATCCAGGTGCTTAATACAAAGGGAAAAGATGAGCAATTACACCCAAAAAGGAAAGGCAAACTTCTCTTTAAGGGCTGGTAGATTTTCTTAGCAGCCATAGCTGTAATTCTAAGAAATTACAGAATTCCACTTAAATATGCTTTTCCTAAACTTTTGAATATTCTTGTTCAGTCAGTTACTGTGCTCTTCAAGATCTTAGTATCTTGCATACAGTTTTTTGTGGCAGCACATCCTGAATAACTAAAACCCATGCACACTTAACTGACAGCTTGCTCACTGCATTTCTGTTGTAGATATTTCCCTCCTCCTTCCATAGTTTTGTTTAACATAATTTTTGATGAAAAACATTTTGCAAGTACACTTCAAAGTGATCTAGGTGCTCCAAAAAATACTGAAACTAACTTGCTTAGTATCTTTGAACCAAAGTGTCTAATATCAAAGTTCTAATGCCTTTCTGTATTCTACATCACATTAAATTAACTGCCAAGAAGTACAATGCTCACCAGGGAACAAAGGTATGATGCTTCACAGTAATTTCCTGGGCAGGAAATGAAAAGCTACAGATAACACTGAGCTGTGAATCCTTGACTTTCACTGCATAGGACTCAAGTTCTTATTAACTGATGAGAGATAGCACATTGACAATATTAAAACCAAAATCTGTACTGATTCAACTGTCCAGTGTTTGCTCACAACTGGTGAGAGAAGTTGAATTGACTCCCAAATTATTGTAACAGCTTGATTTATCTACTAAAGCCTTTTGTATTACTTGTATTTGCTTAAGATGGCACGAATAACATTTGTAAAAGTAAACTGCTCCACAAGAAAAGAAAGCTCTGCCATATCCCACACTTCAACTACCTAGAGAGGAAAGGCGTGTTCCACTCTCTAGTAACAAGCAGCTACTCCCACAGCTTTTCACTACCCACAAAATACGACATATCCATGGACTAACCACTAGCTCTTCCCTCTATCTCATGTTCTTACATTAACAACCAGACAACTAGGTTTTTTTCTCTAAATATGATTTAATTAAAAACACTAAATCAGCTTTGACTTTTATTTTATATATGTACAATAGTTACCAAATAATGAATACACTTAATCAGTTATGTTAAATTTCACATAGAGTCAAAGGACATCAGTATGGCATGGAATAAACTCACTGCCTTTTGCAGATACAAAAAAAAAATGCAATAATGTTAATGTGACTACTGTTTTGGTGTGTGGTTTGTTGGTTGGCTTTTTCATAACCTGCTTATTAATTATCCAAATAATGTTGCCATAAAAAGAGTGTAAGTAGTTAATTGATCAGTTAATATATTAGCAAATATGAACATTAGTAAAGTTTGCAAGGTAAAATTACATCAAGTGTAGGACTGAACGTATTCACATGAAAGTTACCTTCAGTTAGAAAAGTTTTGAAAAAGAGCCCAGGTTGGGACTGTGCATTAATTTGGTCAAACTGATTCATATGAATGAACAGTCAAGTTTATTCAGATATTGAAAATATGACTATTCTTTTTAGTATTCACAAACATTTGTGTATATAGTGTGTGCATGTGTGTAAATATATATATGTATATATAAAGTGAAGATATGTTAATGTAAAAATATACTGTTCATCCACTCCCAATTACACAAAATTCAGTATTTGGACATTAAACTGTGCAAGTATGAATGTCCATTTCAAATCTACATTCAACCAGCAACAAATACTTAGAAGTATTTTTGTAAACATTTGAGATAGGGAAAATCCATTTACAAAAGAATCCTCCTTTAGCACATCAGCATCACTTCAGCTTGAAAATTTTGTACAGCAGCTTCAGCTGGCATATTGTGAATCTGCTCAAATCAAAGAGCTCACACTGTCTTAGATCAATATGTGTGAGCTCAGCAAATGCAGAAATTTCAAATTCATTCTTAATCACCATCCACTTCCAGTTTACCAGCAAAAAGAAAATGCACTTGGCTACAAAAATATTAAGGAATGTTATTGAAAACAAAAGGCTATTTTGGTAGAAGAAACTACAAAAATAGTTAAGTTGAGTCATGTTGTAAAGCTTTAATGCAAAAGCATTACAGTACAGATTTTCTTTACAACCTTAAAGCTTAATCAACACCAAATTTAAATATCCATCTTTCAAGTGCTTGAACAAAACGTGCTCAGTAAAAGTCTTTCTCCAACGTGACCAAGTGTAATTACGCAGGTGTCAGGCTCTGTGTCTCAGCCACCTGCTGAGCGCCGTCCCTCGTCCCATTGGCGGCAATTACAGGTGTTGAGATACTCTGATATAGTGATGTCGGACAGCTCAACTCAGCTCCACTTTCATCCTCTCCAGTATCTGAATCCGGTGTTACCGAACTGTTCTCCATCCCCAGAATCTCACTAACTGTTTGAGGCAATTCCTAGAAAGGAGACGGCAGAGAAAATATTAAAAATCACTGTAATTAAATGCAAAAACTTAACAACAAAGTCCCCTCTCTCCATCCTGCATTCCCAGTACTCATTCATCTGAGCAATCATTCACCTGAATTTAGCTGTACTGAAAGCATCTCTCTCAGCAATACTTACATTACAGTTACCATTTTCTGTAGCTGCTTTTCAAAAAGACAGCAAAGGGAACACACTCAGGAATCAATTCCTGATTAACAATATAATCTTCATTACAAAAATAAAAGTTTAATCAACTATTACACTTCATGCTATTGAAATTACTTTTATTGAGCGACCCACTAGTTTTTCCCTAATAAGTCTGGCATGCCTTCAATGCAATGCACCTTTCAACTAGTTTTTCTCAAGCACACTGAACATCAAATTTCTTGGAGTGAGGTTACCTAGTGAGACTTGAGATATTACAACTAAAAAGCACCATGCAGCTTTCCCCCAGTGAAGAGTATTACTCTATAAAATCAATCACACTTGCTCACAGACTTTTCAAACATAGGCACTGCATAGCTACACAACATGCTTTGCTGTACCCAGGCATTTAGTAACTTCACAAGTCATACATGAACGCTTACAGCTAACTACATACTTTTACTGTCTATAAACATTCACAGTAGATAGGTATCTTTACCTTGCAATTCATCATCTGCATAGAAATTGCTTCTGCTTTGCAGAGTATAACTTCCACATCAATTTTCATAGACAGTTCATTGATATGCTAAAAATAGATTCACAAAGCATAGTGAGGTAAGTGATAACTATGTTTTACCCAAAATATACTAATACTGTACTGCACTGTTAAGTATCACCTTATTAGCCTGCCCCTTAAGCTATGAAATGCTAGACATAGTCTATTAGCTTTGAGAAATGGCTACTCAAAGACACAGTATGAAACAGGTGGCTTTCACCAGCATCCAAGGTCTGCAAGAGGAATCCATGGTACCTCTAAATGTGACAAACTATCTGGCCCTCCTACATACTTCCCCCAGCAGCTCACATTTTCAGAGATGATAAATTAAATCATAGAAGGAAAAGCTAAGTTAGTATTAAATATAATAAGCAGTAGTCTGAGGGGAGAACCATTTTCGATCTATTAATGGTCTTACCACTAAACACAGACATCCAATAAAGCGTTTTGAAAGCCTGCAGGATAGACATTCAGTTGACATTTAACCCTTCAGAGGATAGTATGCACCTTTTCCTCCCCCATCATAAACCATAACCATATTGCATTAACTCCAAAAAGTTAACTAATATTTTAATTTAATACGCAAAAGACAGCCCCATATTAGCCTCTAGGAAGACGATTAACTCTACTGCAGCCAAAACCAGCACAATCACGCATAAGAATTTGGTACCTTTAGTATTTCGTTAAAGCCATAGTGCTTGTCCATTATTTGCTGTTTTTCAGATTCTAGGATAGCACAACAAAGGAGAAGATGAAAATTCTGACAAGGCAATTCTGTCCACATGACCTGTTAAAATACAAAAAACCCCACACTTGAAATACTTACACTTTTCCTCTGAAAAGAAAGTAGTTCTTAGAAAATAAGTCCTCCAGCCAAATCACTTAACTAACAATAAGCTATTCTTGAAAGCAACTGAATATTTGTACAATTATTTGGAATTTTACTTTTGCCCCTTTAGTGAAAACTGCAAGTCTGAGTCACCAAATGTTTATCTGGTTCTTAAGACATTTTCCACTATAATGCTACTAAGCTGCTTGAGCTTGTGGTCTTGTGAATGTGTGCTCTGCCTCAGCTCGTGTGAAACACAAATAACTGAAGCTAACAAATTATTTGTGTCGCTTAGGGTATCTGCATTTAGTGTGAATTGGCAGAAGCATTTCATGCTCAGCAATACCTTCAAAAGGTTCTAATGGTTAAAAATAAGGCGCTAAAGTTGTTCCCAATACTGCCACCATGAGAACCCAAAGACATGTACATGCAGGTACTGGGGTGGGTGGGTATTCCTTTTTGACTGAAGACACATTGGCTTTTGGTCCCATGGAGGACACAATTAATCATTCTTGAGTTCACTGGGACTGAAATGTGCAACCTCAGTACTAATACCCTATTTTAGTACATTCGGGAAACCCTTTAAAAAAAAAAAGTATTTGAAAACAACATGTGTGGTGGGCAGAAAGCTGGAGAACAATTTTGTCAACAAAACCAGAAAGAAGCACTGCTTGCACAAATTGCCCTGACAGATAAAGGGATTTAAGACAATGGATTTACTCTCAAAAAAGGCAGGTAAGAAACCAGACTCCTGAAAGTTCATTACTTCATTAGCAAAAAACTTTTTTCATCATTATTGACGGAATAGAACCTTAAAGCTGAGCAAGAGCTTATACTTGAACTTTCATCACTAGCACATGTAACCTGTAAACAGAATTGCATAAATCCCAAAGATATCCAAACCAAGTTCACCCAAAATAAGGTGCAATTAATCTTGAATGTTTCAATTAAGATTCAGTTCAGAAATTAAATTTCACATCTTTTTCAGATAACCAATATTCCGTTAGAGCATTCTTTCACTCCAGGAAAATGACTGGAATGCAAACAGGCTGGAAAAAAACAGCTGCATGAAAATGCCTATAATCTACCAAACACAGTCTGTCTACACACTACTATGTTTTTCTACCCCTACTTCATAAGAAGGACATATTGACAGTTGTGCATTGATTTGGTTCAACATCAAGTTGCTGCAAAAAAAATCCATACATTTTGCTACCATTTTTTTTTTTCGCAGTCTGGAGTGGAGCGTGCACTTAACGTTATATATGTAAATGCGTTAACAGCAGCATCCCAATATGCTGGAAGGATGGAAGAAAAGCAATGTTTAAATTATAAGTATAAAAGTAAAAATATAAAAAATATAAAAATAAGGAGCAGTAACTTTTTTTCTTATTTCTCTCTGATAAAGCTACACAAGTAAGGACGCATTTGTTCTAGCGCTACCTCAGCAGCCATGAATATTCATTACCAATGTATGTAAAGTAACTTATTCCCAAGTCATTCTGGCTTTATGCTATGTGAGTGGTACTAGCGCTAGTGTGAGTTAGTTGTTATTTTGTTACAGAATTTTTATTCTGGGTTTCTTCTAAACAACCCACTGTGCAAACAAAAGATTAAGAACTGGCTGGAATTACCAAGTGATATTGCCTGTCTCTCCAGTGTCAAGGAGGGATTGAACTACTCTCAACTTTGGAACAGCTATCAGTAGGCTATCTGGGCTGAGTTTGAGAGGCACTGCTAAAATGTGCTGTAAGTAAACCCATCTGCTGACAGAGCAGTTTAACCCACACACAAAAGGCATTGCATGTAACATTGCAAATAACTGCACTCACATAACGTTTCTCAGCTTATCCACACAAGGTGGAATGTCACCTCTCTATCATGTACAACTCTGTCACAGAGCAATGAAACAACCACTTACATTTTCTACCACGATCTGATTATGGCTCTTGCTCAGGAACTGCAAAGGCTTGGAGTTAGCAGTTCTCATCATCTGGAGTAGAGGCTACTTCCCACCACCAAAGTGAATGGAGATGGGAGAAACCAGACTAGTGAAGAATCTTTCTCATTCCTTTTTTTGTGATAGAACACTGGAAATCATGAAGCCAGTGGGAACAGGGTAAAAGCGTCTGATACTAACTTAGTGTTTCATACAAGTCAGAGGACAGAAATGGAGATTCACAAGAACACCCTGAAATTAACAGATGAGACAAAAAAAGCCCCATAAATCCTGGAACCTGGGACTGGAATCTCAGATGGTACCTCTCCTTCATCCCATTCTACGCTCTGCAAGTGCCTATGTCATAGGGTAATACTGCCTTCAAATGGATTCCCTCAATTCATGTGCTATTACAAAACAGCACGTGAGGTTTGCTCAGCCAAATACCCAAAAAAGCAGTTAATTCCTCTATAAATGGAAATGGCCTCCTGTGCCTATAGCTTGCCTTTGTAAATCCCACTTACTTCACTGATACCAGTGGAGCTACATGGCTATGCACAGGAAAAAAAAAACCACTGTAAGCTGGACTGATCAAGGACACTGGCCTTTGCATAAACACATCAACATAATGCCTTAATTACTTTGTTTTAAAAAGGAAAACAAGATATTCCCTTTCTCATTCCATATCTCCTAGCAAAGAAATTGAATACTTGTAGTAAACATACGTTATGATATGCTATAAGGAACCTACAAGACTATCATATATCAACAGGTTTCCACTGTCTTCCTAAGAGAGGAAAAAAAAAAATTGAGAGAGAAATATAGTGTGTTTTTTTTCTGTATGCACACATATATACACATTAAAGCAGAGGTGATAAAAACATGCTAGCCTGGGACTATAAACTATTAAAAAAATATTGTTGTCGTCAACTTAAAAAGAAAAATTAGTCTTTAAAAAAATACCAAGAAGACAACATAATACTGGGGGAAAGAGTGCATGTCCCCTCCCAAATCATTGTCATTTTTACCCTGGAATAGGAGAATTCTTCTGGTTTTGTACATATTGGTTTCCTTATTTATGAATGTTATCCATAAAATTTTTTGTCCTCTGGCTGAAATACTACCACAATACTCTATGATAGTAAATTCCACTAACTGATGATAAAAAAGCTAAAATATATTTACTTTACAGTTTTAAATACTGGTCCTCCTCTTTATGTGACTCCTTTTTCATTAGTGGAAAAAGTGAATAAAAGTATCAACATTATTTTTCATCACACCAGAAACAACATTATTTCGCATTGTAGTACAAACTTTTTGCACCCCAGCCCTGTTCTTTTCATTACCCTTTTGTTCCCCAACACATGTGATGTTATGTCCTAGAAAATACTCCCTCTGTTCATCTGAACATTTATTCTTTTCTTCTGAGTTTCAGTGAATACTGTGCCTTGTTAAATGCATCTTAGACAATAAACCGATACTGTTGACACACTTCTCAATTTTCTCAGAACAAAAAATTAAAGACAAAAATATTAGTTAATCTTAATTATTCCATCTGATCCTAAGATCACCTAAATCAAAAAAATATCTCATTAACGTGGAATTATCAGAACTTGAACATTTTGATGTTTTACATAATGTTATTTGGCATCACAAGGCCTTATCACCAAGATTAACAATCTTCTGATATCATCCTCCTCATGGTTTTAACACAAACTACCCCGACAGTGCTTCATTCCACTTAATCTATAAAGAATCACTAATACGAAGAAATTAATCAAACAAATGCTCTTTCTTCTATCATGAGCTGTTTTCCATTAGCAGTTCACTGGTACTCTCCACTTACTATTTGCACTTAGGAGTCTCAATTGAAGGCTCCTGTCCAAATCTTTTTGCGAAAGCCAATTTATCCAAACAAGCTCTAGTAAGTATTTTTTCATTAACTTCCCAAGTTGTTCTTTAGGCTAAAAAGACATAAGAAATGCTCACTTGTCCTCAGATCATTGAACTAAATTTTTTTTTTAAATTTATCAGAGCATTAAACACTTTGCAAAATGATCCATGTTTTTTGTTCTAAAGTCCAAAAACTGCTGGAGTTTGTGTGATGAAATATTTCCTTACCTCCCAGAGTCGAAGAATATCTTGAAAACTAAATTCCCTTTTAAATCTGATAAGAAGCCACCGGAAGCAAAAATAAAGGTAGCCTGAGTCTTGAGATTCTAGGAATAAGAGTGTGACATTTCAGAAGCATCAAATTTGGTTCAGACAACAGGTGAAAAAAAAAAAAAAAAAGCAAAAACCCCCACGCTTTACAGGTACATGCTCATACCACCAGTTTTTAAGACAGCAGCCCCTTTTCAGAATCAAAGATATTTGCCAGAGTATAGCATATTTTTTAAATTGGTAACAGGATGACCCTGTTTTTTCAATAAGCATGGAGCAATTATTGAAGTCTTTCAGGCATTATTAATTTACAAGTCCTGTACTCATATAATATTGGAATTATATTTAGACTGGTAAGGAACAGAATGCAGGAAGTTGTTTCAGTTACTGTGCTTGAATAATACACCTACCTAAGTAACTGCAAAATCCACTGTCTAGTAAACGAAGCAAATGACTCAGCTGAATTAGTTGTGTCTTCATACCCTGCATCTGTTCTTCAAAATTCTGATGCTGTATGGAATAAAACATTAGCACTGTCATTTTTATTAACTCAATTTTGAGATTTGCAGCTATTTTTAAAGAAGTTTTGTTATTGCAACAGTGGTTCTCACCCTTTAGATATTTAATATATGGATATTTAACTGTACTTCTATCTAATGAAATGTCTGCCTTTTAGTGAGAAGTTTAACTAAAGCAATGAACTGTATTTCTTTGCTAACATTTTTGTATGTAATAAATGATAGCTTAAATCGGCCTAAGCTCTGTACTTCCAAGCAGCATGACTGCACCCAAACAAAAAACCCAGTTTTTCTTTTACTTTCATATCAGTCACACACTCTTTTGCCACACACACAAGTCATAAAAGCTTCAGTTTGCAGGAAGACTAAATTGCATTTAACAAAAGCCAAAAGGCAGGTATAACATAAAACCATTATCATGAACAAAATCCTGCTTGAGGACTCCCGATAAATACAAATTTGTCTGCGATGGTTACTTTGGAATACTTAAGGAGCCAAATATGTCTGCATTGTACAGCAATACTATTGCAAACCCACCATAACCTCAATCAACAAAAGTGTAGTGACTCCAAATATAAAATGACTGCTTTAAAAGAATTCAAAAAACCCAATGAAATTTATAAAGTAAAATTAACCCCAAATACTATCTGTAGCTTATCTGTTTATGTGGTCTAAAAAAGTCTCATTTTACCATTTGATCCATGTATGATACAAAGCACCAAAAGGCATCTACTTCATTCTCCATAACATACAAGACAGGTGACAGCAAGTCGCTCATCCCCTGCACATAACCTTGATGGAGAAAAGGAAGAAAGGGTGGGGAAAAGCAAATAGGAATTTAAACTCAGCAGTTAAACCATAATTTTTCAAGTGTGATGAAAGACTGAATAAAACAAATGTTAGCACATACAGATACTGTAATTCTCCAATTTAACTACCAGTAAAGACAAATTTTTATTAATAGGCACCAACATCCAGCAGGTCTGATAAGATTCTGCCAATCTAAAGAGAACATAAAGCAAACACACTGTTCCAGTAGTTGTTAAAATATGTACAAATTGAGTTTGTACACAATAGATTTTTAGTAAAAATGTTCCTATTTACAACTCAGGAGCATATATTGATATTTTTAAGATTAAGTCTATACCTTGCACCATCACAAATACAAACTTGTATATAGCCTCCTTTCTATTTGTACTTGGTTACTTTCTTCTAGACATTTAACAATTTTGAATATTTTCCCACTCCCCCACCCACCCCCAAATGAAGATTTTCTTCTCAAATTAATTTAAAGAGATGTTGAGTTGCAATTCCAGAAAAACACATTGCGACAGTTCTTATGAAGAAAAGTACTCACACACTCTCAAGAAAAGATTTCATTTAACTGGAGAAGGAAATGCCCACTAAAGCGTATCATTTTTACCAACAGCTGTAAAATTTTAGTTGTATAAAAAAAGTTTTTCAAATTTTTATAGTTTTTTAATGCCTCTTCCAGCTTTCTTGTTTGCAATTAAGTCCATTTAAGTAGAGGATAATGATTTTTACAGGTAATTTTTCCCCTTCTTCCCAGCTCTTCCTATTACCACTGATGCTAGTGTCAGCTTATCTACTGCCCTATTGTTGCTGACCTCCCTAAATAAGAGAACACATTTATGTGTATATCTATCATCAGTGATTGGTTCAACATAACATTTCTCAGTTGGCTGACTTTATTTTTTAATGATGTAATTGTAACTGTGTAACTGAAAAGAGGTTTAGAGTAAATAACTGAAAATATGGAGCAGCTGCGAGAAGAAAAGTAGAATAAGTAACAGCAAACAGTAAATAATTAAAATGTTAAAAGAAAAAAGTTTTATTCCCCACATATTTAATACTACAGCTAACTAAAACTAAATGCAGAGAAAATTCTGTTCAAGACAATTTAAAAGTCTATTTATTAATAAAACCAATCTCATTAATGCAGACTTATGGAATTAATTCAGAAAAATATTCTGCTAACAGCTGTTCTGTCCCCTCCCCTATCTGGCAGTTTGTGGCATTATTCAGACCCCTCTAAAGCTGTTGTGAAAAGATTACGAGCAGCACTGTACCAAGGCAGAGAAGCCTTGGACAGTTACTATGTCAAATTTACTGTATTTCCACTATTCCTGCCTGTTTACAAAACAAAAGATTTATCCACTGCGTACATTTAAGCCATCTAAACAATGTTTTTAACAGAGTGGGTGGCGAATCTGCTTTAATTTCGCCTATAATGTCACTGTGCATTAATGAATGTTGAAATGTGAAAAGAGGAAAGAGGTGAAACAGAGCTACATATTTAAAACATCAGTTTCAGTTTTCTCTTTTTTCAAGCCAAAGATCAAGACTCTCTTTCAGAGAGAACAAAAGCCAACAAGAACTAGAGCTCTGCAGCATGTTTACTAGCGTTAAAGATTTATTCTTACTTTTTGTTTTCAAAATCTGGCATGAAGTGGCCTTTCAGAATCCCAAAACTTTTCTGATACAGAATACCCAAAGAAACTCCAAAGCATACAACAGCCAAATGTCATGCCAGGGTGGAGAGGGAACCAACTACTAGTATCTTTTCCCTCCCTCCCAAGACAATTAACAAGAAACCAAGACTTAGCCATCACACTAACACTGCGATTAAAGCAAGATGTTATATGCTGTTTCCTCTGCAACAGATGCATGTACTAAAATGTAATTTTTGACAGATTGCTAAGTGCACTTCCCAAGAACCAGCTTTTAAAATATTCACAAGAACACCATGTTTACAAACAGTTGGTTCAGCATGCTGAGCTTTAATTACAGCAGTGGCAGCTGGCTTATAATTTTTATTGATATATCAGTCTTAAAAATATATATAACACTCAAGCTCCAAAGACCCAAATCCATTTAAAACTCTGAAAAGCAAGCCTACTTCAATTCTACGAAAAAATTTAACACAAAAAAAATCTAAACCAAAAAACTTAATGAAAACCACACAAAAACCCCAAAAACAACAAAAGAACCTCACAACAGGTCTGTGGTGAAGACAAGCTACCACTTAATTCCCAATCCTACCACAACTGATGAGTTCAGATGGCTGAGATAAGCATCAAATTGAAGAGAGGAAGAAAAACAGAACAAAGTTATCTATATTATTAAATACTACAAAATATGAAATCTTGTTTAAAACATTTACAAAAAGCATTGTAATCAATACAAGTTCAATTCTATTAGTAGGACTTAACACAAGCAAAGCTGCATATCAGAAGCTAAAAAGGTTTTCACATTCAGAGGGACACAACTTACCTAAGTCGAAGTCATACATGCAATAGGTCATCAAAATATCGTGAAGTAAAATCAGTCCTGGATTATCTTCACCTTCATAGAACTTATTTGTTCGATCTGTCCTGTTTACATCTTTTTCTAAGGAAACAGTCCGGATTTAAAAACACTTTCAAAACCAGTCCTACAAAGCCAGTATCAAATTAATTCAGAATGTCTAAGCTGATGATTTCTTCCTCAAACACTGTTGCAAAGGTTTGAAGTGTTTGAGACAACTGCATAACTGAATGTCATTTCAAAATAAAGAATATTTTAAAATAAAGAAAATCCTTCCTATCTGCAATGAAAGAATTTGCTTACAAACGTATTTTAAAGTTTTCTGCCTTTTCTTTGATAATACATTTTATGGAAAAATTCCTGATTATAATTCAGCAAAAATGTTTTACACTTAAGAGGATTAAAAACAATTTTATGCAAGTTAGCTCTACAATGCCATTTATGAATACTGATGTGACGCAGCACAAGCCATAGTTGGAAATGTTCCACATGATCAGCTCAAAGACACTGTGACAGTTCATAAAAGCATGTTTATAAATACTGTTTAACAAGTTCCTGTAACTCATAGCAGATGAAAGTGCCTCTTTCATCAGGCAGTTTTGATGCCTGAAACATACCAAGCACACAGCATACTCTTTAATAAGGTGAAATTCAAGACCAATATATTTTGAAATTTTGCAAAATTTTGATAGCAGTTTGATAAAAGGAGTATTTTGTAGTTTTGGATCTATTTTACTACATAACCCTAATATTGTTACATACATTTCAAATGCTTAAAAATTAAAATAATTGTTTCCACAGAAACATTTGGCCTTTTTTTAACTCTGAATATTATTTTTCTGTTAACATTCTCTAAAAATGTAGTTTATTAATCTACCAAGACTAGACTTTGACCCTTTCAGCTTGCCTGTTGAATAACTGCCTGAAATAAGTTTAGTCTTTCTCTCAGAATAACACAGAAATCTTGGCCTATCTCCTGAAAAAACATTTAGTAATCCTAAACATTGGTGCCCAAATCTCACTACCAAAGAGAACTGAGGACACAAACTAATACCCAGCATAATTTGATGAAATTTTTAAAAGTAGGTGTAAAACTCCAGAAGTCAGACTGCACATACACAAATCCCTATAAAAAATATAAAATATGAATAGATACATTTTCACATTCTTGTTGTATGTCATTTTTTTAACATTTCCAGTAAAAACACATCATGACATAACACAAAATGAAGAGTCTTGTGTTGCTAAGTAAAGGAAGTTTAAAAAGCCAGACAGTTTGTAACGCTAATATATAAAGCTCTGAATTACTCTGGTTGAGAAAGTTTTAATATTAAGTATATAACCAAGTTTAGACACCTCTGAAAAGAGCAGTATGTTCATTTTCAGAGCCTCTTCATGCAGGCTCTTCAAAAGGGTACTTTTTTCAATTTCATACTAACTTGTTAAAGTGTGTGTGCAGTTAGGTAGGCTTCTAAACATGAATTTACCTATAAGACTCCGGTAATCTCTTAATCTTGAATTTCGCTTTTCCTGTTCCTCACTGACAGATTTCCACTGCAGTTTCATCCTGAAATATTCATCCCTGAAGAAGAAAGACAATTTTGAAATCAAACACCCACATTTCTTTTATTTATATAAGTATTCATTCATTCCATTTATTCTTTGAGATAAATGGAATAACAACACCCTGTTTACGTAATGTCTTGACTATAGCAATTTTTAAAAATGTCACATGTTCTTGCATTCAACAATTTTAGCAGCTGTCTTTCAAAAGGCTTTCTACATCACTATGTCAAAAAAGATGCAGCTTTTAAATTTATTTTCTAAGAACAAAGTCACTGTACTCACGTTTTCCTTTTTTGCAGATTTGCTCTCTCTTCTTTACTACTATTCCAAGGAAAATACCCCAAAAGAAATTTCCATGCCTCTTTTCTCAAAGTATGGCAGAGACCCTATGGAAAAATGGAAATGAAGCATCAACAGTAAGTATTTCCATGATGGGAGGAAACATTCATAGAGTGATACAACACTTCTCAAAGTAGCATCTTCAAGTTGATTTCTTTTTACATTGTAGCCAAGTCTCATGTCCTGACTATAGTATCACACTGTGAGGAAACAGGAGGAAAAGAGTACGGTTAAGCAGAAAACTGTAGAAGCACTGGATTCACACTTAGGTAGAAAAAAGAAACTTTAGAAAATAATTTTCTTCCTATATTTTTGCTTCACTGTTAAAAGGCATCACAGACTTTAAGAAGCAAAAACAGAGTACCTTTAAAGTGTGTGTATATAAATATAATGCTGCTTCTGGTTACAACTGTCAAACTTCTGGTCTTCCTACAAAGTGATCTTGATGACTAGTCTTCCATTTTTTTGGTTTTTTAAACAAATATTTTCATCTCACAAGACATGGCCAACCTTCAATGAATCTTTCAGTCAAAAATACTAGCATCTACTCAAGAAGTCTGCTTGTCAGAAATCTTTCCAAGTAATGCTCAACATTTTTAGATGACAAAAATGTATGGAGCTGATCATATCCTGCTCTCATCAAGAGAGTTTCTTGCAACTCCTGCAGTACAGTCATAAGAATAAGGAACTTTTGCTATGAGAGTCCCCACTTTGGGGATCTTTAGTCATAAATAAAATAGAGCACTCACTCTCCTGGCAATGGGCAGAGATGACAGGAAAAGTGGGCTACAGGAAGAAAGGCTTTGCAGTAATTCTCATGATTGTGGAAGGGTCCTTAATTGGGCACATCCGGAACACAAACACTAAGGAACAGTCACCAGAAAGGGCCTCGTTTTCGCCCTACCCCCTTTACAGTATATTACTTAGTATTACTTAGTAGGTATAGGTCTTTTAAAAACCAGTAATATCAGGGTTATCATTCTCTACTTCTGCTTGCAAACATGCATCAGCAGGTACACAATAAATGCATTAAGGCAGCTAGATTCCCACCAAAATACAGAAATACTGAAGTAACATTAGGTAGAAAAGCTACAGGACATAACTAGTTTTCAAAATTTCCATCACTGAGACTAAATTCACATTCATATTGCATAACCCCTCAGTTCAATTAAAATATCAGCAAAAGTGTTTAGCACTGCTCTGATGAGGGTCAAATCCCAGCAAACAGTTGGGCAAAACCAGAAGGTTTTGCTGGAGAAGGATAAGAAAAAACCTTTTAAGGGAAAAGAATAAACCAAATATCCTAACACTGAAACACTGGTCTTTTCCTGAAAGCCACTTTCATTTGTTTTATCACTTAAGCTTCCTTATTGTCAACTCATTTCCTTTAGCTAGCCACAAGATCTCTCTCCTTGTAGCACTTTATATAGCTGCAAGACTGCTGAGGTATTTGATTGGCATGAAACCATGCTTTATGAAGTCTCTCAATAGTGTCTGGGTCATGCTCAAAGTTCTACACGAAACATTACAAGTGTAATGAAAACAGCATAACTGCGGTTTGGGAAGGAAAATAAATGCCAGAATCAAGTCAGAGGTCTTGCTGAAATTAGAAAAAAAAGTTACCCCTTTGAATATCAATCGCTTTATGTAGTCAACATCTAAAATTCTTCCTTCAGAGTCCATATTCTTAGCCCATTCTTCAGCTGACACAGGCTCTCTTCTGCTAACTTCAGGCTGTTTCCCTAAGTCGATCTGAAACACACACAAAAGCATTATATGAATCCCAGTGAAGTGCTTCAGTAGTTGCAAACAACAGCAGAAATGGTACTAAGCTTGCCAGTTTCTTATACTCAGTGCAACTACACTTCTACATGCACATACCTCAGTCAGCAACTCTAAGGATCTAAGTTTGCATCCACATGAGCAAGTAGTGTGGGCCAACACAAGCAGATCTTTAGAGTAAGACACTTGGTGCTGAGGACCTGGCTATACATCTTAATATTTCAGATTTTGGAGGATCTAAGTGTATTTTAAATAACCTTCTCCACAAATGCCTCTGAGCTAGCTTCCCATAAACTAATGCAAACACAGACAATAAGGAGCTCCACTTCACAAACACATTCCTGATACACGAGTGCATCTTAAGAGAGAACTGAAAACCAGCTTGAGTTCAGAGATGGGATTCCCTACACAGACTGAACAATGTGACTGGAAAGATCAGTTTTGGTACACAGCCTCTTAAAAAACCCCATTACTTTCAGAATTTATAACACCTATCCAAAGTTTCAGTTTGTGCTTAGTCTCTCAGTTCCCAAATTGCATGTCTAAGTATGGGAGAGTTCAGCAGACAGAAAATCCTCACTTCCTAAAAATATTTTTATGATAGCAACCCCAAACCAATTTGTGTTTCAACCCTTTAGAAGTCCAAGGCATTTGTCAGATTAAGACATATAGGTCAATGTTATTTTCCATATATAGCATTTGTTATACTTTTTCTCATTGATAAATTAACTAAGTGCTAGGCAGCAACTTCTTAGAATTACATAGCTCATGCAGCTACTGCTGCATAGATATTAACACTAGCTTGAACTTAAAAAATCCCCCATACAAAACAGTTTAATATTTTAAAAATATGTAAGCTGCTTTAAAAATAACCTCAAGCATTTAAAAATAAACCTTTTCCACCTATCTGTAAAAGACTCCAATAGGTGTCCACAGTGATTCATGATCCAGTTATAAGTTCATTCTAGATTTGGTTCAAATCGTACATAAATCGTACATAATTTATACACCCTAGACATTAATCATCCAATTAAGTATTTTGTTACTTAATTGTAAAAGTAACTGAAAAAGAAACTGAAATGTTAGGAATGATTAGCCAAGAAAGCTGGTTATTAACCTGCCTTCTCCATTTTTACTTAACATAGCTCTAATTGACCTCACTGAACATAAAATCAGTCACTTTTAAAGGCAGTGCCTCTAACATAATTATAGTCACCATTTCATTAATTACAAACTTCCTTTCAAAGGAAAACTTGCATTTGCATGCATAAAAATGACACATTCAAAAGTAACTGATGATGGTCTTAACTCCTGAGAATAAATGGTAAAATGCCACAATTGCATAAACAATATAATTCATCATGCTTCAAGTCCTACCATTCTTTTAAAGGAGTGCATAAAAACAATCAATGCATCTGTATCATTAATTTATAGACTCACTCGTGTAATGACTTCAAATCCTGGTTCTTCCTGCTGATTTATCTTCAGCCCTGGAATGGTATCATTGAGAAAGTCTGCCATTTCTGATGGTGGTCGCCTTTGATTTGATGGATCACTTGAACGTAAACTACCAACAATATAGTTTGTGACTTTGGAAAATTTTCCCATTGTTACTATGTATGGATCCTTCTTCCATTTCTGTTATAACAAGGAAAACAAGCAAAACACAAACATTTATGTTTATAATATATTTGTAATATATATATATTTGTAACTCTTTTACTCAAAGCAAAGCATCAAGAAAAGTACTGTAGATCTCAAAATTATTTAAGTTTCATGTATTGGTAGTAATACAGAACAAGCATCACATGATTAAAAAACATATATTAAGCATGAAGATAATACTGCTAATTGATCTGAAAGATTGGATACCAGCGGTCTCAGTAAGTACTGACCTAAGTATAGAAGTGGACCAGATCCACTGTTTACTAACCAGTGATTCATAGCACAGAACAGCTACCTTATGCCCAGCTTCCCTACCCTCATAGAAAGAGAAAAAACAGTCTGAACCATCATGTACTCTGCTAGGAATTTCACACAAATCTTGATTTGACAACTAAATACAGAAACTAATGTAATTAATTCATGAAGATTTTCTTTCATTAAACAGATCAGTGGGTCAACACTCTGGCCTCGTTTAAGTCACTCAAGTTTTGCTGCTTTCACAAGTCCATAAGCTCCACCAAATGATAAGCAGTTGTAGTATTAAAAAAACCCATCATTTTAGCCAATATTGTCCTCTCTGCTGCTGTACTTCCATCATCCCTTCAAAAGTTTCAGAAAATATCAATGAAAATAATATTTAGTCAAGGAAAACTTAGAAATTATGAATAATATGTTTTAGTAACTCCTAAAATTTTTCCTTTCCCCCTTTTCTAAAACTTTCTGTACCCAAATGTATAGAATCTCAGAGAACATGAACTTGAATAGGTTTGAAATAATACCACAGAAAAGTTAAGAAATTATTACATCATAGAAAACAACTTACAATTAAATGTACTTTCTATAGTAAGCATTTGGATTAGGATACAGTCAATGCTTCAACAATGGCATTATTTTTGTCAATAATTAACAACAATATCATAAATAGAATTTTTGCTTCTACAATGGCATTAAATCATACTCAGCGAATATTCCTGTGACATGGTAGGGTGGATTTTTTTTTTTTTAATACATGTCTTCAGAATAAAAAATTCAAAGGTAATACATACTTGTAATAAGCCATATGATGGTTCATCAAAGAGATTTTCAAAAGACTGAGACAGTGACTTCTGAGTCTTCACAAGAAGAACCCGTTCATCATGTGGAGATCTGCAATAAAATTTAAAAAGGGTGTCTGGGTGCGATCAGGCTTTTCTGTAAAGTTTTCAGAACATTTACTGGTTTCTTGAAGTCGCATTTCAGACTTCGTGGAAAAAAAAAAAAATTTTATGCAAGATCATTCTTGGTCCTCGGCACAGGTTAACAAACTAATGCTACACAAAACAGGACCTTCATTTTTCAAAAGATTAGTAATTTCCGTATTAATTCTGAATTGCAATATTTCATTCCTTGAAAAATAAAGCTTTAGAAAATGTTTTGAGAAATTATTCTGGAAGATAACTCCATTTACATGTAGGTGACAAAATTAACTTCAAGTACAGTTTTCTGGTTTTGACAATGGACAAAAAAAAATGTGACACAGGAAATATAGTGAGACACAGTCAGCCTCAACACAATATAATGCTGAAACTCCTTTAACGTAACAGAGGAAGTGAAAAGAGCCTATGGCACTCATACAGTTAAGGAATTCTTTCTATCAGTTAGTAAATCTTACATTATGGCACCCTGTAAAACATTATATTAAGGAATACAAACTGCTTTTCAATGTATGAAAGCACATCAACAAATTCCTAACCAGTAATACTACAGCAGATCCTGTCAGAATAATTCTAAGGTTCATACTGATAGGAGCTTAAAAGACACCAGAGCCACTGTACTGTAAAACAGAACCATCTCAGTACAGCCCTGCAAATGTATTTCTGTGTAGACTCCAAAAGCTTAACAAACACAAACCTGATTTGGCCTGACTCACTGTATTTGTACACTCCTGCTCAATACAACATTTGCTCCTCAACAGGGTTCCATAGGCAGATGAAAATAGTGACAACAAAGGCAGCAAACCCACGCTGCTCCTAGTAATGAATCTGTTCTTCTGCTCTCATACCTACTTCCCCCTGCAACATCCATTTTGTCCCCTTCTTCAGCACAGGCACTCCATTACTTCCTTAAGCAGCTGCTGAATCACCAATTTACTGTTCAGCAGGTGACAGAACAAAGAACAGCTCAGAAAGTGGGCTGACATTCAAGCCTTGGAGTTTGTAGCCAAGCAGGAGAAGGCCAAGCACTTTGCCATCTGACCCTAATCCACTGCGCACAGATTTACACTCACAAAATACCTCTCTAATGCTCTCGCACAAAGTTTAAATCCACTATTTCAAGTCTTTGAAAGAAAAATTACTTTTCTTTTTATTAGCACCTGCATCATGTACCACATTATTGAAGTCAAAGATAAGAACTTTAATAAGCCTTATCGCTTTACCATTCCAACAGGACAGGACACTGTTAACGCTGACGGATATGAAATGCAACAAGAGATCTTATTTTGAGACAGTCAGACATCACAGTCATAGTTCTGAGGCAGCAACAGTTAATGAAGCTCAACTAGCTTTTTCTAAAAAGCAGCACAGGGGCAAAGGCTGAGTCATGTACTATGTTTTCCGCAACTAAAAGAACTAAAACTTTGTACCATATCTCCCTTTTAATTACACACACTTTCTGGACAGTCAGGCGGGCATCAACACCTGCTTATTTAATGTTTATTTATTCATTGAATTTGTGAGCTATACACTTTCTTAAACTTCCTCATAGTCCTGCGACTTAGCGTCATCTGTGCACATGGTATTTTTTCAATATTAGACTGGTGCAACTAAACTAGAAGGCACATAATCGTTAGGGCAACAAATTACCACTATTTTGTACAAGTTTAGCTGCTTCATGCTGATTTCAGCAATGACGTGGTATTTTATAGAGAATGGTGTTAGAGAAGGGGAAAATCTTTTTAGGTAATAGGAACATAAGGAAATACCAATAACATAAAGATAATTTACAGAGAAGCTAAAATTTCTGCCTTAATATTAATATCCCATGTTTTAAAAAATAGAAGTTGGGATAAAAAGTAATTACACTGCCAAATATTTCCTTGTGTCATCCAGACATCTGAGTAAACATACATTATATACTAAGATGAGCTTAGATACATTATATACTAAAGAATGAATAACCATTAGGAAACAACAGAAACATGCAGACTGACTCTGTCATTTCCATAACTTGGATGGCCCATTTATTCTTTTTTCTTTCCTTAACAAAAATAAACATCATAATTCATGACTAGATGACAGAAAAGAATTTGGTGACAGAAGAGACCTTAACTGAACAAGAAAACTAAAACTGGAAGTTCCTGCTCTGGTCTTAAAGTCATCCAAACTTAATTTTCACAGCTGCCATTGCTTTTTGCTTTAAAGTTCCTGAAGTTATCTGCTCTTGCATTCATTAATGCTTACAGCTGTTCAAGGTGGCAATACCAAGCAGCACAGCACATCCTGCAAACTTGAACATCACCTCAAGTTTTGCTTTTGTCTTATCCCAGCAATTAGTTAGAAAATTTGAAATACATTGCTGCAGTACACAGGCAACCGATCACACAGATGTGGTATAAAGCTTTCTGCGACTCATCCTGTAACACAAGTCTTTTTCCCGTGTTTGCTACATCAGTTGCTCCCAAAAACTGCCCCAGCTTACCAGCAGCTAGTCAGAAGGTATCCACAAATAAGTAAACACAGCAGAATGCTCAAAAAGGAACAGTTGCCTTAGAGAAAAAGGGAGGGAGGTAGGGGGATGGCAGGACAACAATGTTTCCCTATGCCTGCAGAGGCTGGGAAATTATGAAACTAAATGAAAAGAAGTTTAAGGAAGGACTCTCTGGAAACCTAGAGAAAAAAACCCTCAGGATTTAAGATGAAGTTGTCATACAGGATTTTCTAATCTACAGTTGTACAGAGAATATTCCTATTTACAAGTTCATCTTGTCCTCCTAATAGCCTCTCCTTTGGTCTTCCTGACTTTTCCCCTTACAAAGCTCACATAAAATGCTACAGCCAGTACCATTCCACCAACTGGACACACTGACCCTGCTACCTTCTCCAAGCTGCTGAAAACTGGTTATCACAAACCCCAACATCACGTCTTGAAACTGTCAAAGCCTTTCACAAGTCAGTTCAATAAATATACACCACTCATGTCCTACTGGCTCGTTCTCCAGCCAAGTATTCCTCAGTATTGCTCAGCATCAGCCTGCCCTACTTGTTGAAAGCATCTCTGACCTCAGTGATGCTACCAATGTGAGAAGAGCCCTCTGTAAGGATTCCTACAGCCATTTCACTATCCACCTTCAAATCTGTCATCAGACTACTATGTTGTGACAACAGCAAAACACTTTTGAAAATAGAATACATGTTACACAGCAAATAATCATATCACATCTCATTTCTTTCTTCATATTCTATCTAATGTTATTTACCTATTGTCTTCTTAAATTATACTTATGCCTACATGATGAGAGCAGAAAATTTTATTTTATTCTGCACTTATGCCATGCTGATCAAAAAGGCTTTAATCTTAGTAAAAAACCTGGATGTAACACAATATAAATACACAACAACCCCGAAGTATTTAATAGTATGGTAGGGTCTTAACTATATTTACACTCAGAAAGGTGGTTTGTGCAGTAAAGATCAAGAGCGAAACACTGACCAGGCAAGAAATTACAGGGGAACAGAACTGTGGAGGAAAACATTTATATACCAATTGATTTAGTTGACAGTACTGTAAGTTACCTTGCACATTCATGCAAATATTCATAGATATTTTGCACGAAGGAGGCAATCTTAAGTTTTAACACAAATTATCCCATTTTATAGAAGTAGTTCATGAAGGAGTTAACTTTTACACTGCGCGTTCACAAGAAGCTTCTGCACTCACTAGAGGGAGCAACTGAGGCATTTGGAGCTAATAATACTTCAGATTCTAAAATACTTCATAAACCAATCCAACAATTTCAAAACTTCAGCTTACGTTCCAAATGCATACATGAAATCACAGTTTCAGTCACCTTGAAAACTGATTCTACTAATAAAAAAAGGAAGAGAAAAACAACCAGGAAGTATTAATCTGAAATTCATTATGTGATTTAAGTAAACCAATCATCTGTATTTTACAGAACTAAGAGTTGTCTGATACTTACTCATTCAGTACAACGTGCTTTTCAAGACATTTAATCAATGGTTTGCTATCTCCATGATGAAAGTGAAGAGCTGGAAGCTTCACATCATCCTTCAGACAGAACACCAAATAAGACCATCCCATGCCTTCTTTGTTTTGTTTGATTGATTTCAGATCTGTCAAACTGAACAGGAACGACCACTTGCTTTCACCGTTTGAATGAGTTGTAGCATCTTAAAAACAAAATCACCACATGATTTCAGTTTGACTTTCAGTGTTAGCAATTATAAACGCATTATATCTGTCACTGTTCCTAAAAAACAAACTCAAAACACCAGCATTGGCTCTAATAATAAAATACGCAGTGAAACTGCTATTTATGGATTTCTCTTTGAGCCTCCTTGTCTTCTCCTGACTTGTAGAACAAGAAACAAGTCCATCAGACTGCTCCCCTAAAGCTGTACCTACAGTTTATAGGAAAAGGTTTTTCACCCAGAGGATGGCTGGACACTGCAACGGGCTCCCAGGGAAGTGGTCATGGCATTAAGCTTAACAAGAGTTCAAGCATTTGGACAACACTCTCAGGTATATGGTGTGATTCTTGGGGTTGTCCTGTGCAGGGCCAGGAGATGGACTTTGATGATCCCTGTGGGTCAGCTGCAACACAAGATAACTCAAGATCCTACAACAGAAGTGATCTAGCAGTTAAATGTACAACTGCTGTATCAAATTCCAGCAGCAAGCTAAATCCAACCTGCACCTCCACCAGATAGTGCTACTTACTCCAACTAAACGTGATATGCACTACAATCCTGTAACCTATATACTGCCCACAGTTATGAGCATGTGCTGTGTAAGGCTGCTACCAAAGTAAGGGCAAAGGAATTGGAAACCTCCCCCTCACCCCTTCCTCCTGCACTGTGCAAGTTTGTATACATGCTGTGCAAGACTGTATATATTCAAGGAGAAGGGATTAAAGTGTACTTTACCAGAGGACACAAAATTGCCAGCATGTCTAGAAGGAATTTGGGACACCCCCTGGCCTGCTCCCATCAAATTACAGCAATTGCAAATAAGCAAGAAGTGGCAGAGAGCATAATCCCAGTCAGTAGTGCTCAGTGACACTCACTATGGATGAAGACACACTCTGATGACTGGAGATGAAAAAACAATACAAATTAGTGATGTGATAAACCATCTTTACCCAACAGAAATGCTCGAGAGTGTGCGCGTGTGTGTGTGTGTGTATAAAAGCCAAGGACTGCGCTTTACCCAAAAACATTCATAATCTGACATCCAAACCCTGCACTCATACATGACAGAGATGGCATTTAAAACCATTATAAAGATGGTAAAACAAGCACAATAGTCCCCAGTTATAGGTTGTATACATGGATACATGAATACATTTTCCATGTATAATACATGGAAAACAAGTATTATTACAGAAAAAACACCATGGGAGAATCAGAGAGAAAAAGATTACTTGAGAATCACTGTTCTTTCATCACAAGTCGTTTTTCAACATCTCTACTGAGACATTATAACAAAAATGGTGTAGCTATAGAATTACTTTGCCCAAGTAAAGAAAGACCATATAAAAGATCCATGTACATCATAACTGTACATTCCATCTCCCCCTGCTGCTGAAGTATGGAAAGGCATTTGAGTAGTAAACCACTTATTTTTCCATTTTCATCTCTAACATGACACCTAGTTCAAATTCCATTTGTTTCAAAGAATGCAAGCCCAATGCAGATAAAACTGCTACTACACCTAATTATGAAGCACGCAATTAGATTTAATGGTCATTTTCAATACAATTCTCTAGCAATTCAAAGAAAAAAATAGAGGCAGATGACAGCTATTCCATTTGTGCATTTTTTTCCACACCCAGAGATTCACTTCTTACCACAAATGAATCCCAGCCTTTCAAGTCCTAATAAATTCCATTTTACTATATCTAAAAGGCAATTCCTCAGTTACAAGTTACCATCATGGAAAAAAACCAAAACACCCTACAAACAAAAAAGCCCTCCACAATTTTTTTTAAGTACCTCCATTTGAATGAGGTTTCTTCTTAAAAGAGACTGTGGTGACCATGTCCCATTCTGCTTCATAACTACTTGGACGGTCTGCTCCTCGGGAACATTTTTCTTTAGGAGTTTGAGTCCACTCCACAACAGAACTGGAATCCTGAGAAAAACAACAAAAGCAACTATCAAAAAACACAAGGCATGAAAATTGACCTAGTTTCTCAAACTCAACATGAAGAATCAGCATCTTTATTTCGTAGATTAAAAGAAAATGTATTGAAATCCTCAGAAACATGATACAGTTCAACACAGGAAATTTGGACTTATGACTAACACTATGTGGATTTAGTCAATAAATTCCAACATCATAGAATATCCTTGCCTCTCCTGCAGACCCTATGAACATAACAAACTTTTCATTTAAGTGTAAAACTTGAATCTTTTTTATTTAGTCACATCCTCTTAATATTGCTCAAATACCACATATCACTGCATCTTGGAACCCCCACAGACTTCTATTTTTATTTTGCATTAGAACAGCACCTCTCACTTTTGTATCTAACTATGAAGAGTGAATCACCAAACTACAACACAGTAGATGCAGAAGGACTGGTGACTGTGATATACTTACACTCCATTTGGTCTTTACTATTCATAGTTAGACCCCTACTATTTTATTTGTGAAACAAGTAAAAACTAAATACAGTCAACCTACGCATGTATCCTAATAACCTGAACTGGGCTGCAGTCTGCAAATAAGATTCCTACATATAGCTATTAATACCAATGACAAATAAGTTTTGCTTCCAGTTATGAGATCACCTACACATTAGTTAACACAAAATAAAATCTCTGGGGAAATATAATGAAGAACACCGATAACTAACAAACAAACCTTTCCAGCACAGAGGATATTGGAAGTGTCCAAAGTCTCATCCAGTGGTCTCCAGTCTACTACTACTTCATTTTCCTATAATACAAATCACAAAAAATTCAACACTACACAGCAAAGTACCTATTGCCATATATAGCCATGGTGTGATTATGGTACAACTTACAGATACATGTAGATGATGAGGACAATGTCAAACACAATGTGATGCTTGTTCATTTACAAAATCCTGCACTTAAAAAAGGCATTTAAGATTTGCCAAACTTGTTATGTGCTTTGCCAACAAATATACAAAGTTTCTGTAACTGCATTATGCAAGTACCTTTTCTATGACACGCAGTATTCCTGCTATTAAGCTGTCCTGGTCATCATTTTTTCCGCAGGAGGAGTGAATGAAAACTCCTTCTTGCTCATATACAACCTATAACAAAATGAGTAATGAAATTAAAAAAACCCAAGGTTTTAAAATCATTAGAGTTGTTTATCTCCCTATGGTACTCACTATCATTTTGACTCGCCTACAGAAGTTGAAATAAACACCTCTATCTTGTTAGGCGTTTTGTTATGAAGAGTCCAAGATCTGAATCTTCCACTTACTTAAATCAAGAAACAATAGAAAATGGAACTTGTCAAACTTACCCTCTAAGTAACATACTGACTAATACTACTTTGTCAGAACACCACAACAAAATGCATTCAATACCCAGTGTCTTTTAAATCAACAGGAACAGGCTCAATGGAAGTCCTACACAGCTTTTAAAACATTAAAAGGCTTTTTTACATAGTCTGCCTTTCTGCCACTTGCCATTAGGCATGTTGAAATTATACTAATTTAAATTAAAAATGGACCAAATAGTGTAAAAAGATGAACTCCAGAGAAATAAAAAACTGCACCCTGAAATTATATGCCTAATTCTACGTTCAGGGTCAGTGGCAAAGATTCAATCTGAAAGGTAGAATATGTAACAGTTGGATAAGAAAGGCTTGTAGGAGTGCACACGGCCCACATAACTTTTGCATTTAAGCATTTGCAAAACTCTTCACAGTATTCTGATCATGCTCTTATAAAAAAATAAAATAAAATCAGAGAACCCTTGGCTGTCAAAATTCAGCAGGCTTTTCAAAGTTACATACACATACTCTTAAAAGCTCTATAAATAATGTAAATGGGTTCTATTTTACACAGCTCTAAGAGTGAAAAGTCCCTTAGATTTTGTGGAAGTGAAATAAATCAAATAGTAACAGTAATTGTTTCAGAACTATTTTCATTTTCACACCAAGCTGTGAACACTGCCTTAAGAAACATATTTTTAAAGGCAAAGCCTGGCAATTTTTAACTAATCAGAGACAGATATTGTATTATCTTTAGTTCTAAAATATCAGTATCTATTTTTCTCATTTGTCAGCTTTTTACAATCATTACATTTGCAGTCAGGCCAGTAAACCAAAAGGTTAGGTGTGTAAGCTTAACTAGCCAGATGAGAAAACGTGGCAAAGAAAAAAAAAAAGAGCAATAAAATTCACTTAACTCATCCTTTCTGCTTCAGTTTTACTTCAATTTCTCTATCTTTTACACAAGCAAGAAATTTCAGGAGTGTCCTGTTTAAACACAGAAATATCACTTGGAAGAAATCTTTAAAGGTCACCTAGTACATCTCCCTCTTGAAGGACTATTAACATCATTACCTTTCAAATATTGGAAGTCTTTTTTCCTGTTCTCTACTACAGTTTATTTCTCTTTTCTATCCAAAAGATCCTCCCTCTATTTCTACCAACTATCTGTTTTCAAATTTAGTCTCTGTTCAAATATGGCAACCTTGAAATTAATTTAAAATTTACCTTCTAGCTATTTGGACCTGATCTATCACAAAAACTATTCAGAAATATAAACCAGTTATCAACTACTGGGACAACTGCTCTAGAAAAAAAAAATCTATTTGTATCAGAGTTATACTGGTAGAAGCGCACTTCTGCCAAAAATGTTAGTATCATAAAGTATACCTTCTCAGTCTAGAAAGTAAGCCGTCTAATAACTGTTCTTATTATTTTCTGTCCATTAATCTCTCAGAAGGACAAATGTTTCCTTTCATGGGAAAAGAAAATGTGTTCCCAATGCCACAGTTATCATGCAACTGAAAAATACTGCACTGCTCCTTGTAACAGCTTCAGCTCCCTGTACCATGCTCCAATAAAACGGATGATAAAACCAAAGAACATGCTCAGAAGTTCAGAAGGCGTTTGTAAAGCAGAGGACTTGTCACAAAGCACCTTATTCCCATTATACTGTTACTCAAGAGAAAATCTTCTCCAAGTTTGAAAGGCCGGAAGGCCAAGCTGCTGGGATTTTTCTTTTCCAATAAAAAGCATGATCTATTTATTTTTTCCAACTGTTAACTAGGGTCTAGAAGACACAATAATGCAACTAATTTGAAAAAAGAGATAACACTGATCATACAAAAGAATATCTAGATGTTTTTCCACAGTTAATCCCTCTGCAAAACAATCTGGAAGTTGCCATCTTGAATTCTTCAAAATACTGAGCTGCTCTATTCAGCAGTACTTTGTAAGGTAACTCCATAACTGCATTTGAACAAACTGAGTTTTGAAATGTAATTCTATAGTGGCAGCACCTAGAAATTAGCTACGCTGGGTGGCTATACTTCACACAGTGGTCTTAGCAAGCCGAAAATTCAAAAATGCTATTAAGTATTCTTATAGCACCTTACAGTAAAATGCAGCTTGTTACAGATTTTTGTTTTCTGGTACTGCAACACTGGCAAGCTATTCAAAGTCAATTCAAAGACAAAAAGTAATCCCAAATTACATGTACAAGTAATTAGTACTAAGGAAAGTATCAAATTGAAAGACAGTATACCAATAGTGAGATTTGAAGAAAAGCCCACCCATCAGTAGATGACTGCTACTACACTGTGTAGCTCAATCTCACACACCACGTGGCTGGCCTGCAAAGCTTTTTGCTCAGTGCCTCTGCAGCCCAACACTCAGGGAAATGCCTGGTCAGCCAGCACATTTGGACCTCTTAAGCATTCAAGAAAACAGATTTCAAAACTAAGCAATGGCATCATACACTGCCTCTTGCCTAAGCAGGAGGTTACAGCAGAACATGCAAAAAGGCAGCAAATGTTGGAGGATGACCAGAAGCATCAGTAAAATACCAAGGACTTGTGTAAGGTCTGCAAGCAAAATCTATGTAGTGAGATCCTGGTACATACCTTTCTTAGTAGCAGTTGAAGTAACTATAATCCCTCCAAACCCAACCCAAGTCTGCCTCTGTATTACCTGTCAATACCCTCAGCATAGGAAAGCAACCCAATCTCCTCTAAATCTTGATAACCTTTTGCCTTTAGTGAACTAGGAAGGCCTCCTTACCCACTGTGTGAAAGAATTCCAAGAGTTTTAAAGAATATCATCTGTTCAGTTAGTCCATTACGCTTTTTGTATTACAAGACAGGAAAACACACTACTGGCTCACCGTGGTTTTATACTATTCACTATTTTACATATTCATCATGGGCTCCTTTACAAAGGCGAGAAGTAGGTAGAGTCAAGCTCAATCTTTCGTTTTCTTCTCATACGGTAAGAGCCATCACTCCTCCCCTAAGTCTACAAAAAATCAGTAAGCCCATCATGAAAAATGACAAGTTAATGTTAATAAGTGCACACCACAGGTCACTAGATAAGTTGACACGTCCCTAGGATTTTAATACAATCCCAAAAGTATCCCTCACCCCAGTACTACAGCCCTTCCACCCATCCAGCTAATAAGAATTCTGTGCCCTGCACAGTCTATCCAGTGGTCCCTGAAACAGAGCCTCAGGGAAAAAAAGCCATGTATGTTGCTCAGACGCTCGAGGCCAAAACAGCTCTCCAGCAATGACAGGCCTCACTACTGATTTAAACAGTGATTGTTCTGCTTTCTTCTGTACCCCTTTGCAAACACCTACTGAACTGTCCACAGACATGTGTATTTCGCAGGTTTAGATGTTATTACCTACATGAAAGCCAGACTCTGCTGGTTCCACAACAAAAACACAAATGAAAAAAGAAGTGTTTATCGAAAGCGCACACCAATGCAACCAAAGCAAATGAAGATGTAATGTGACAGGAGATGAAAAACTTTGAAAATTACTTGATTTCAAATAAATTTTAATTATATCTTGTGGCTGTACATTGGAATTACTGAAAGATTTTCAGACATTTTACTAGCTTAAAGCTAGTTCTGTGCAGAACAGATTTATCCATCCGTGGTATCCTTAAGTTCCTAGAATACTTCAAATCGTAAGCATTACTTAAGGCAACTTAAGACTGTAAAAGCATTCAGTTGGCAACTTTTTTCCCTAAGAAAATGATGGAGACAGTAGGAAAAAAGTTTGTACGATTTAAATATTACTTTTTAATAATCCTAAAGTTTCAAGTTTGAAGTAAGATGTACCCAAGAAGCTTATGCTCATAAGTCTTTTCTGCTTGTCAAGAAATCCATGCTGGCAGCCTGCAAGCCCAATTCACAGCACATTTATTTGTCCAGTTCAATTGAATGAAAACTAGACCCATTGCCTGTCTCAGAATCCCACCAAAAGCTGAAAATTGACTCAAGTTTCCAAATGCTACTGAGTCACCTTGACCTGTTTCTTTTTTTCCATGGGTGCTACAGAGGTCAAAGGCAAATTCACAATTCATTCTGATCAGTCATTGAAAGCACTGCACCACACAGAGACAACAGCTATTCCAACTCCTATGCTGACTGAGGGTCTGTAAAAACAGAGAACCACAGCAGAAAATTCAGGAAAGCTGCACAAAGCAATAGCTGTCTACCCACCTACTATAAAAAACAGACAGAAGCAGCAGGATATAGGCTCAGTTTACATGTCATGGCATATGCTAGTTAAGGTTCTGGAAAACTCTTTAAGTATTTATAGTCCGCGTACAGCAAAAAAAAAATAGGTTTCTGAAGTCCCACCATTGCCCCAGTAACATCTTGTGAGAAATAAATTGTATCATTCTTAATACCACAAGGACACAGCATGGACAACACATATCTCCGTACTTCTATTGCAGTGCTTACAGTGAGCAGTCAACAGGCAATGTTTGTAGCTTTTTATTGTCAAAGACATGTATGAGCAGAAGGCCTTTAGCATGCCACACCAACAACTACAATATATGCCAGAATACAAGCAAACCCTTTTGATTTAATGCTTGCCATCTGATAGCAATTTACAGCCCTGTGCTACCAGCTAGTGAAAGATGATAACATTGCACCCTAAGACAATGAAGTATAGACAAGAAATAAAAGGAGAGCTAAGATCTGGGGCTACCACAGAACAGGATGGTCCTGCCATCCTCACCCGTGTATTTTCCACCCTGCCTGTGCTGAGCACCTAAGTATTAGCTGTCACCATGTGCGCTGATTGTTCGTATCTTCTAACTCCTATTCCTAGGTCTGTCACATACCAACAACCTGCCAAACACAGAACACTTGAGAGAAAGGAGAAGCACAGCAACTCTCCCAGCTAGTTTGTTCCATGTTTCAGACACTTCATACTCTCACCCTGTGTTCTTGGAGAGTGTGTTCCACTCACTCCCCTGTTCTGCCAGAGAGTACAGCTTGAGGCCAGCACTGCTCTGCCAAGATGCCATCCAGCATCTCATAACAGACACAGCTTGAAGCACTTACATAGTGAATTGGCCACTGCTCTGGAGTCAGTAAGTAACTATGGCACTGTGTAAATACTGATATTAACAGCTTTTCAGTAGCAGTTACTTCATTTTTTGCCTCATGTTAGAGAATCAGGTAAAGGACCTCACCAAGAATTCAACAGCTGAAGCAGCAAGCAGGCATGTTCATAAGAAAGGGACTGAGTAAAAAAGTCTGCTCTGCAGACTTCTAATTAAGGAAAAATGGCTCTGTCCACAAACATTAGCAACAGATATAGCAGCTGTGCAGCACCTTATTTCAGATTCTGATGGAAAGGAAACAGAACAAAGGATGCAATACTGTAAGGAAACAGTTATAGACCAATAAAATTAATTCAATTTAGATAACGGTTGGCCTAAGTGACCTTACACCCACAAAAGAAAGCATCTTAGTTTAGAACTACACATTCAGTAAAAAGAAATATAATTCAATATAAAAGTCTACATTATACTGCTTGAATTTCCATCTTCCTCTTTGGAACAGCTGATGTTTGCCCAAAGCTTATTCACATATCCACTGCTAAAGTGTCACTGGGCATGTGGAAGTACCTACTGCATCAAGAGTCTGTTTCCAACAACCAGGTGCCAGTACATTTGAGTGCTCCACAAAGCATCAAGCTAACATCACTTGACCAGCATGATGTTCTGCGGAGCAGAAGATATGCTACAATTTCTGGCATTCGAATTTTAATAAAATACGAATCATAGAACGGTTTGGGTTGGAAAGGACCTTAGAGATCATCTAGCTGCAAGTCCCCTGCCATAGGCAGGGAACATTCCACTATACCAGGTTACTCACAGCCCTATCCAGCCTGGTCTTGAACACCTCCAGGGACAGGGAGTAGACAACCCCTCTGGGCAATCTGCTTTGGTGTCTCACCACACTCAGAGCAAAGAACTTCTTCCTGATATCCAATCTAAACCTACACTTCTGCTTCAGCTGAAGGCCATTCCCCCTTATCCTATCACTACATACCTCTGGGAAAAATCCCTCTCCAGCTCTCTCATAAGCCCTCTTTCGGTACTGAAAGGTGCTCTAAGGTGTCCCTGGAGCCTTCTGTTCTCCAGACTGAAACACCCCAACTCTCTCAGCCTTCCTTCACAGAAGAGGTGCTCCAGCTCTCTGACCATCTTCATAGCCCTCTTTGCTCCATTACGTCTATGTCCTGCTTATGGTGGGCACTTCAGAGATGGACACAGTACTCCATGTGGTGTCTTATGAGGGCACAGTAGAGGGGCAAAATCATCTCCCTTGAGCTGCTGACCATGCTGCTTTTGATGTGGCCCAAGACACAGCTGGATTTCTGGGCTGCAGGTGAACATTTGAGTCATACTGAGCTTTTCACCCACAAACACCCTCAAGTTTTTCTCCCCTGAGCTCATCTCAATCCATTCTCCACCCAGCCTGTATTTGAGCTTGGGCTTGCCCCAGGGACTTTGCACTTGGCCTTGTTGAACCCTGTATGCCTTTGTTTGCTGAGACTATGGCTCAACTTTTTCCCCAATAAAGTAAAATTTCACAGTCTGCTAGTCTTAAAGTCTTAAAAACACCAAATTTCTAAGCAGGGGTTGGGTAGAGAGGGGCAGAATCCCACAAATACTGTTCATGTTGTGACAAATACGAGAAAGCTCTCAAACCTGGGAAGTATGTATCATAAGAAAATTTTCCTACTTGACAACAGTACATTTGTCATGCTCTGCCTTGTGCTCTGCAGATTTCTTGAACCACAAGGTATTTCTGCTACTTATGCAACAATAGTGGGATATCAGAGAAGATACAAGTCTATTCAGGGAACTGAAAGCAAGAGCTTGAGGTAGTAGCTGGTCCTATTGTGACCACTTCTGCAAAGAGAAATCCTTAACAAATAGAAAATAGAAAGAAAATACAGAAATTTCAGAATTATCACTGAACTGCTTTACATTCAGGCATAATGAAACCTTAAGCAAATTCAAGAGAGATCATCTTCTGCTCACAAAGAAAATCCATTAAGTGCAATATAATAAAAAAGAATTCTGATTGTGTTCACAGTAAATTATAAAGCCTGAAAAAGTTATAACAGATATTTTAAATCAAATGCTTAATAAAATGGCACAACAATGCCCAGTACAGGAGCCTCTGTGCACTCAAGTTTAACTAGTAGAAGGTGGAGCAAGACATTGCCTATCCCACAGAATAGATATACACCTAAAATAATTCACTGTATCAGTGCCAACAAACTACCTGAAGGATGCAAAGCTAATCTTAACACACCGTATTTAAAATCCCTTGGCTAGTTCCTAGCTACAAGAAAAAAAGAAAAAAAAACCAAACCAAAAATTCCACTGCAAACACAAATTCCCTCCCCAAACAATACAGCACTAACACCACTACTGTTTCTAATAGCTACAGTGCTCCTTGAACACTTCTAGTTACTGAACTGGCCAGACATCTGAGCTTAGAGGTAAAGCTCAGATGTTTGGCCAGTTAACACCCTGAAACTTTAACTCCAAGAGCAAGAGCACAGGCAAGTGAAAAATAACTTATCTGACAGCCCATGTGTCAATTGGTAACTTGAGAAAGATGTAACAACCCAAGTGCTGAAGATACTCTGAACTCCAAGAACATTAAAAAAATATTGTTACTGTCTTCAGATCTGCTGCAATAATCACCTATATACTGACAGACTGAAATTGAAGTTTGTACTTCTCCCCATACACAACTTTTTAGCTCATTTTCTAACATGGTTTTCTGGTATAAGGGTGAATCCAGAGTTGGTTCTCCGAAATACAGTAAACAAATTGCCATTTGCTAAGAAACAAAAAGAGAGAAAATATACCTGTTTTCATAAAGTATAATATATGTATAATATATAAATATACCTGTTTGCATCAAGTAAAAAGCTCTGAAAACAAGAGACCTTATTACCAAGTTACTTCCAGAAAAAACTGGCAACTCTAAGAAAGGGCAAAAAACTGAAGCTCACTCTGTTCTAGGGCAGATGGTCATTAATAAAGAATGAGTCACGACTCCAGAATTCAACTGCATTAACTTTTCCTGAACCAAGTTAACCATCCATATAGAGAAAAACACTGATAAGAACCTCCTGAGAGGTTCAAGCAAGAAAAAAATAACAGGACAAAAGTCCAAGTAAAGTAGTATGTGAGGTAACCAAATTTATAACTCATATTCCATTAATGTATGGAGCAGAAACCAGAGACTACATGAAATAGCTGAATTCTGAATCCACTGATATTAAAAATGTCTGAGAAATAAAATTAAAAAGAAAAAACAAACCAAAAAAATCCACACCAAAAAAACCCCAAAAACAAAACAAAGAAAAAAAAACCTGCAATAGAGAAGAGAAAGGCAAACAGGGTAAAAATGTAATAGAAACCACAACCTTATATGGTTTGCTAAAACAAGATTTTGTGAAAGCTGAAACAATGCAGGTTATCCCAGCTGCTTAACATACTACCACGTGCATTCCATGGGAAACACTCTGTGTAGTATTTTGCAGAAAAGAGCACATACATTAAAATACATCACTTTCATGTGATAAGATCTGCCATGCGAGACTAAAGCACCCCACAAACCAATGCCTACTACTCTTTCAGAAAGCTACCACCTGAAACACCTCATTACAACACTGCAGTTAACTTAGGACACCCACAGCTTGTAAAGACACTGAACTGCAAAAGGCCTGAAGTGAGACTGCTGGGTCTGTACCAACCTACACTGCATTTATTCCACCTGGAGTGAAATTTCATTAGTTTGTGAGCCCTTCCAAAATCCTGCTGCCACTCAAAGGAACAATTTGTGGTCCAATGTGCCCACAACAGAAAACGAACCCAGACAAAAGTAAGCACAGCTGTACGTATTATTTAAGCTTGCCAGATCTACTCACTGACAGATCAGATGAGTACAGTATCCAAGAAAGCAATAGTTCAATGCACAGGTGGGGAAATACAGAGAAGGATGGAACTGCTCCTGAGAACAGTGAAGTGTTAAACCAGCCCAGCCACTTCATGAAGTTTGAGAAAACACAGCTTTTTTCTCTGTATTAAAAAAGACATGGCAAAGAATGTGACTGAATTAGAAGTTGCATTAAGATGTTGCATTAGTATTGTGGACGTGCATAATCGAAACGGTTTTGCAACATCTTAGAGATTTAATCTCAGGCAAACAGGCATCTTTGAAAGGAACAATGAATACATAGCAAATTTACAAACAACTAATCTACAATCGTTTTAGCATCTCATATAAACCATCATAATACAGCTGCTTTCACGAGAAACATCCTGAAGAAGATCCTGATAAAAACTGAAGTGGAAAACAAAAAATAACCTGAAAAATTAAAATATTAAATATTTATCTAAAAATTAAAATATTTCCCTTCATCCAATAAACTTCTGAATTGATATTAAAATGGATAAAACCAGAAGAGAAACTTCTCTGTGTACATAAAAACTGGATGTGCATAGATAGAAACAGCTGAGAGGACAGTATGGCAATCTTTATATTTACACACCTAACAGCAGCAAAGAACATAAAACTGAAACTGCAAAAACTCGAGCTGTACAAATTGCCTGCTCCAACAATTCTGGTTGAAGTGGGTATGGTAAGGTGGCACAAAGCAAGATCTTTACGGAATTTTCATGCTATAGCTAAGTGCACTCCTCAGCACCCTCGGAGGAGCGCAGACGTAGCTAATCACGTGTGTTCTCTTATGCCGAGATCAGCATGAGCTGAAACAATTATCTTCTGCCCTAGGCTGGAAAAGTGAAACTGCAGACTATCACACACTCACCGTGGCTACTACATACAATCGGACACTGAGATTTTAAATCCTAAATAAAGCATCCAGGTGCTCGACAACACCACACTGCAAAGCAACTCTTTCAGAAGACAGAGTCCTGAAATAAAAATATTTCTACAATAAAACAATAAAGGCACAACTCGTAACTGTTGGCGGGGGCGGAGGGAAGCAGTGGGTGTTGCCTGTCCCTCCCCCTCCTGCGAGTTCAGTCCCTGTCAAGCAACACTGTTTCGTTCCGGAACACTCGGCAAGGATCCGCAGCGTACAAAAATTTTTATATTACCAAATTATCGGACTGACAAGGCTTTGTACCCACGCCTGGGGCAGGTTCCCGCACACTGCCAGCGCACAGGCCGGGGGAAAGACCACTACGGCCCATGAGCACTTCTGGACACGCGGCCACGTAGACGGGACAAGCGTCGTTCCTCTACCTCAGGCTGAGAGCCAGCGCGGCCACGGGGCTGCCCGCCCCCGGCGGAGAGCGGCCTCCTGCTAGCCCGGGGCCGGAGCCGAGCTGCCGCGGCGGCGCGGGGCGCTGCCCGGGCGGCAGGTGCGGGAAGGGCCCGAGTCCCACCCGCCGGCCGAGGCCCCCTCCGGCGCAGAAGGCCCGCGGCCGCTGCCAGCGCCCGGCCCGCCCGAGGCCGGGACGGCCCATGCCCGGAGGGGCGGCCCGTGAGGCGACCCCCGCACGGCGGGGGGAAAAGGCACCCGCCCGGCAATAGAGCGGCCCGACCCCCCCTTCCGCAACCCCCGCCAGCCGGGGCGGCCCAGCGCCGGACACGGCGCGTCCCGCGGGGGGGAGAAGGCGGGAGAAGGCGGCCCCGCCGTCGCCCGCCCCCGTTACCTTGCCGCTCGGCGGCGCCGCCATGTTGCCCACGAGTGTTTATGGTGACGTCGCACTCCTCACGTGCTTCCCCGCCGCGGCACAACAACGGCGTCACAGCCGCGGGCCGCGCACGCGCACTGCGCGGGGCGGGGCGCGGAGGGGCCGCGCCCGCGCAGGGGCCAGGAGCGGAGAGGAGGCGTGGGGGCGGCGGGGCCGAGGCCGGAGGGCGGCGCCCCGGGACGGGCAGCAAAGGCTGGGACGCAGTGTTCTCTTCCAAAGGCTGCGCGCGATCCCCGTGGTCCCGTCGCTCATTTTGAATCCCTGGCACGCATGCAGCCCTCCAGGAGGATGGCGGGTGTCCAGCCGCGGGCCCCGCAGCGGCCAGAGCAGCGGTGACCGCTCCACGACAGCGTGCGCTTACGGCGACGAGGAGGAAAGGGGATTGTTGTTCTTTTGGGGTTTTTTTGTTTTTTTTTTTCCCATTCACCCTTAAAGCTTTTTCTGAGCTCCTTGAAGTTGCAGTTATAGTTCGAGCAATGTTATATAGTTGATATATAACACACATCATACTCTCTCGAGTTATTTTCTTTCTCTTTCCACTGTTATCCAGTCATAGAAACACAGAATAGTTTGGGCTGGAAGGGGCCTTAAAGATCATCTAGTTCCAATCCCTCTGCCATGGGCAGGGACACCTTCCACTGGACCAGGTTGTTCAAAGCCCCACCCATCCTTGGACACTGCCAAGGATGGACACCCAGGACTTGTCTTTGCAACCGGTTCCAGTGCCTCACCACCCACACAGGAAAAAATTTCTCTCTAACATCTGTTCTAAACCTACCCTCTGCCTGTTTGAAGCCATTCCCCCTTGTCTTATCATTCGATGCCCCTCTAAAAAGTCCCTCTCCAGCTCTCTTGCAGGCCCCCTGTAGGTACTGGCAGGTGCTGTAAGATCTCAGTATCACGGTACCCACAGGCACTACTAAGCTGCCCCACTACTCATATACCGGATCTTTAATGTTAGTGAAAAATACACCACTTTCAAGATGATGGTTTTCAACACATAATGCATTCAACACATCATGGGACGAAGGTAAATCTTAATTACAATCTCATCCATATTAGCAAATATTCGGCTTTCATATGTGTACAGATTTATAAAGTCTGAAGGAATTCTGCAGACATCAACGGATTTTGATTGGACTTCTTTATCTGGAAAAGTATATAATGTGGGGTATTACTTTAAAAAAAATTGGCTTTCACTTAATGTCTGCAACATTTGATGCTGCTGAGAGCCATAAATAAAGATGGTTTTTAAGACATTGGTTATATTCCAACAATCACACAAAATATTTTGAGCAAGTAGTACATCCCTAAATACCATTTATTTGAAATAGACAAATGAGATAGTTGCAGGGAAGTGATTTGCTACTCTGAAAGAGCAAAGGTAATTTGTTGGGGTTTGCGATAGGTTTTGGTTGGCTGGGGGCTTTAATTTCTGTCATAAAGTGGCATTATAATTCCCTTCTGACCTCTCGAATTAAGAACGCATTTGGTTAGATTAATATCCATATGGTACTTGCCATGGAAAACCAGATTTGCAATTTTCAAGACAAATACTAATCTGCTTCAAAGTTGGGAAAGCCTGTTGTGTGACTCTCTGTATGTAAACATGCATAAAGATGAGAAAATGAAATAAAAACACAGACCACAAGTTCTTGTAGTAATATCTAGGTCTGGAAAGCTGCATCAGTGTAGCAAAAATGGACACCTCAGCTTTGGTGGTCCTTTTCTTTAAATTTAATAAGAGCACAACTTAGTGTTATGGTGAATACAAGGGAGAAGGCCACATATTAAAAATGCATCACCATAAATTAATTGCTTTGAGGCATGCAATTGTTTTAGCCATCTTCCACATCCACATAGGTTTCATCTCATTTTGTCTCCCATGTGTTCATTTTCATCTTTTCCTTTTGCTACCCTTTTCCTTTATTTCTTTCTCTTTGCAATATAATCATACATTAGTTACACACCCATCTGTTATCTTATTCCCCTCTGCACTTTTCATCTCTAACCTCCCTGAAATTTGCAGTGAACACTGGAGACTTCTTCTGATTAGTTCCATGGCATCCCCTCATTCTGGCCCTTCAATGAAACTGCTGTGTCAAGGTTTCTTCCCTAGGAGAAGCTCAAATTTGAGATTCACATCTCAGCTTTGTTAGCCAAGCCACAATCTACAATGCACTCCTTGAAGTCTGCTCTCTTTATTAGTATGATTGCCATCTTCTAGTTCCCCTGTCTCTTGGACTTGATCATTAGCATATTGAATCAAAGCCTCTGTTTCGTTGTAGGAAATTGTGTCCACAAATACATATTTATCTCATGACTCACTGCCATATTTCTACTACAGCCATTAATTCTGATCCAAATTAAAATCTCTTTTTATCATCTGCAGACAGCTAACAGACAAGATGGTTTTACTTTCCTCCAGATTCTCTTGGCACTCATCTTTCTCTCTTCAATATCAATACCCATCTGTCTCCAAGGCCCACAGCTTGCTTGATGCCTTAGTCTTAGAGAACTCTCTGGACTCTGTCTTTCATGTTTTACCTAGCTCCCTTGCTGACATTTTCTAATACAACAGCACCAAATCATAGCTTTCCCCATCTATCCATACAGCTAAATATCTTTTCTTGTAACATTCTGTTTGCTGACAGTAACTGATACCATTTTGATATGTCCAGACTTCTGCAGAATGTTTTTGTCATTTATCCAGCCTATATAATTTTAACCCTCTCATCTAACTCCTCCTGTTCATCTACCCACTCCCACCCTTCTACAGGGCCCAAGATAAAATGCCATTACTCATTTTGAGGACAATTATTGCCCACTCTCACTCACTGCCATAGGTCCTGCTTCTATCAAGTCAGCTCAGTGCTAGACTTTGCCTATTACTTGTAAAATTTTCACACAAGTGGTGTGGAAGGCTTTTTCCTCAAGCTGACCTTCATGGAGCTGTCAAGTAAATAAAGAATTAAAAGATAAATCCCATTTGTATTACTGTTGGACATCAGTTAACTCTTAATTTTCCAAACTTAATAAATTTTGCTGGAACACATCACTGGAATACGCAGTCCCAGAATATGTGTGGCAAGTCTTCAACTTGTCATCTATTTGAAGCATTAAAACTGAGTACATTTGTTTATCTGACCTTAGGAGCACCCCAGTCCTTGGGAACCACTCATTACTCCCAAACGCAGGTATCAGTCCCGTGAATTGCATCCCTGAGTTTCAAATTAATCTCATTAAATGACAATTCTCACACAACAACCAGGCTTGTTCTTTTTGTTTCCCAGGTATGTCTTTCATAGTTCCTTGAAGTCAAGCTTGAAACTTCTCAGGCTTAACATTGATACTTTTCTTTGAGAGACATGTGCTCAGTGCAGCTCCCTTCCTCTTCCAGCAAGCATAGGAAAGGAGCCTCTGCTCTAAGTTACTTTGATGCATGATTAGCTGGTCCCACAGAACTCATCTTGGGGCTCTTGTCCTACTGTGCTGCTCTCAGCATGCCAGTTGCCACTTACCTTGGTGTTAAGAAGGCCAGTATGTTTCAGAGAACTCTCAGTCCCACAGACCAATTTACTCCATGAGATATATATGACTGTCTTCTAGCTACTTATCCAATCTTTTAGACATCTGTCTTGGGCCTTCTCCCTTGTTCTCTAGCAAATTATGTGTATATTGTTACTCAAGATAAGGAGCAAAATTACTCTTTGTTATCAGGTTGCACTATCAAAGATTGAAGTTGGCAGGAAACTTTAGAGATCATCTAGCCCAACCCTCCTGCCAGGAGCAGATCACAAATGATTGCTCAGGGCTTTGTAAAGTTTGAGGTTTGAGAATCTTCAAGAATATATACACCACAACCTCCTCAGTCAAGCTGTTTCATCAGTGTTTGGTTACTTTTGGAACGCCAAAGGTTTTTCTTATGCCTAAATGGAATTTATTGTATTTCAGTTTGGATCCATTTTGTCATGTTCTTTCATTGAATATCACTAAAGAGACCAGGTATGCCTCCTTTACTCCCTCTCATAATCTACTTTTAGACATTGAAAAGATCCTCTGAGCCTTCTAGAGACAGAACAATCTCACATCTGTCAGTGTATCTTTGTATGACAGATGGTCCAGTCTCCTAATTGCCTTTGATAGCCCTTCACAGGTCTCACTCCAAGATGTCAGTGTCTCCATTTTACCAGCGAATCCAGCACTAGACCCAGCATTCCAGGAGTCTCTCACCAGGGCTGAGAAGTATCATCACCCCTCAGCCTGCTGGCAGTGCTCTTCCTCACGCAGCCCAGGATGGCTTTCTTTTCTGGCTCATCACTGACTTGTGCACTGTTGTTGACACTCAGATACCTTTGTGCAAAGCTGCTTCCCAGCCTATATTATTGGTGCATTACATTATTGCACTTTACAAACCTGAATGATAGCCTCTGGAACTTGATGTTGTGTGACATAGTGCTAGCAGGTTCCTCTCCCTTCTCCATAAGCCCGTTAAGAAAACAATGGGACAGTCTGTAGCTCTATGCTAAAGTCCAACCTTTCACACACTACACAGATGGGAATCCAAGGAGGAGGGTATCTTTAGCCTGGGGGCTCACTCTTCATTGGATTTTAATTAACCATCTGCTCTAGTAAGGAATAAAAGGTAGTCACAGCACACCAGCCAGCACTGAGCATGCAGCTAGAGTGTTCCTGGCTTTCCTGTGGCTTCTGGTGCTGTCACAGCTGCAAGCATAGCTATTACTGCTGTGCCAAAAGCTGCAGCAGCTGCTATTGTTGTTGTTCACACAGCTATTTCAGCAGAGTTCCAAGATACTTTCCTGTATTCAGAAGTGTTAGCTGGCCACATGTTCAACCACACGAAAACCTGGCCCACACAAGACAAGCGCAGATTCAGTCAAGTCCTTCCATCACAGGCTTAATTTGTACAAACAACCCCACAGCAGAGGAACAAAGAAAAACAGTGCCAAAAATATCTTTCCCTTTGATCTTTACTTCTCCTCACAGGAAATGGATATATTCCAAGCCTTGCTTTGACAGATGCAACCCACAATTTTTCTAGGCTACTCCAGTTTGTCACAGACCACAGGCAGATAGTAAATGGGGTGCTCTCCTAGACTCTGGGTGCACAAGACACCCAGGAGATAACTGCAGACTAGGCTTTTCAAGTTCCTCATATTTCAAGAGGTACCAGTCCCCAGCATGAACTGTATTGTAGACAATAAAGGAAATAGATGAGGATTTAGCTGTGAAATGCTCTTATTTTCCCCATGCAAGAGGAAAAGATTTAAAAAAAAATCCTCCCATCCTACTCCACAATTAGGAGAGCAGGAAAGAGATCAGGCCCTGGCCTGACAAGTCAACCAAGAAAGCGCCTGGGGTACTGACCTACAGTCAGCCTTTCCATTTTGTCATTAGTTTGCTCTTTTATATAATTATGGACCATACCATTTAAGGTTTCTCAGACTAATTTCTAGAGACACAGTTGGGAACAGCACAGCCACTCCAAGCAGGCAGCATGTAAATATGATTTAAAGGGCAGAAGAGGACTAAAGCACCTGGATTAAAGCTGCACTGTGCCATCTGCTCTCAAGGCCAGAGCTCCTTATGCACCCTGGCCTAATTTATTTACCAGTAAAAATGTAGCCTCTGGAACTACTTAGGATCTTCTCTACTCACCAATTGTTTCTACCTCAAAGCAGAAATTGGGAGATGAAGATATGACAACCTTTCTAAGCTGTTTTTCAAAGGAAACATTAAAGAACCACTAACATGCACAAGTAGAGCATGCAGATAGAGTACTGTTCCAAGCTTAGCTGCCTTCTGCCACAAGGTTAGACAAGAACGGGGACAAAGTATACATAGACCAAAATTAAAAGGAAGGAAATGCCATCCACCAGCAGCATTTATTTGTATTAAGAGTGTGAGGGCATGGACACGAAGGCAGGATGATGAGATTTCTTGAAGCACTGGCACTGACATATTTTGTATATCCTTAAGCACAGCACTGAGTTAATGTTTGTGAATTTGATTTTTTTTTAATCTGTGTATCAATACAATTCCAGAACATGAATCAACCCAAAACATACAGGAGCTGTCACATAAGAAAACATTATGGTTCATGTAACTGACCATCACTTTACAATAGCTTTTTTCTCTCAGTGGGGCATAAAATTGTGAGGTTTTCAAATATAAGAGAAGCAGAGCAGATACTAACATGAATGCTCCACATTTGTCATGCAAGGATAAATTCATGATTGCATCAGCCTCCACAGAGGGTAGCTGGAAGCTATCCAAGAGTGATGACTAAACAGAAACTGATCTGTTGTTTGCCGATTGGCACAAGAGTATTGCCAGAGCTAGGAATGCAAAGGGAAACACAAATGATTGTGACCCTATGACTTCTACATATATATCATAATAGCAAAAAACAACATTTCCTGGAAAGGGCAGAAAACTAACAGAATAATTGTTTTAGGGTGAGGGCAGTCACTGTTTACTTCCTGATCTTATTTTGCCACCATAACGCACTTCAGAGATCACTGTATTTCCCATACAGGCTGAAATCCCCAAGTCTCTGAAAAAGGTGTACATGGTGCTAAGCACTGCAGTATTAACATACTGAAAGGATTCCTTGGAGGCAACTGATTGGAGTAATTTTAAGCCTCAATCCGACTTCAGGATGGGCACATCTTACAGTTGAGGATTGCTTTGCAATTACTCTATGTCACAAAACAGTGGGAGAGTAGATGGACTTCACAGGTGTATCAGATAGCTCTGCTGCCTCTTGCTATTTGAAATATTCACCACAGAGCTCTGATTGCAGGGTGTTAACTACAAGCAGTACACTTGCTCTTCACCACTTAATATAGCTCCTTTAATGAAATACTGACAGATTTTGGAAAGACAATCTGGGAAGGAACTACATTTACTATAAAAAGCTCTGGATTTTAGTTTCTTGAACAAAAAAAAAAAAAATCTCACTAACTAGAAAATACACATATTTTTTAAGAGAGGTTGTGGAGTGTCCCTTACTGGAGATACTCAAGCACTGCCTGAACAATTCCGTGTAATGTGCTCTAGGATGACCCTGCTTGAGCAGAGAGGCTGGACCAGATAACCCACTGTGGTCCCTGCCAACCTGACCCATTCAGTGATTTCTGTGACAAGAAGATAGTAGGATAGAGTTGCTGACTTTCTAGAACTGCAAGTGAAAGGGCTAAGGAGAGCCAAAGCAGAAATATGCAAATTGCTCTCATCTTGCTGTGCTTTTCCTGTTGCTTGCTGTTTTCATTCACAATGTCCCCCCAGTTCAAACCCACAGCATCATCCAACCAGCAGTTTTCTCTAGGGAAGCATGAACAAGCACTCATGGTGGAGACAGGACAGCAGCAGGTTACAGACACATAGTTGGTGGAAAATTCCCACCTTAGCCCTGGCTCCATGTTTGACTTTGTTTTGCTGCATACAGGCAGCATCCCTGAGGCTGCTGTTAAACACAAATGTGGTTCAACAGCAACTTGCTCTGTTCTGAGATGCCAAAGACCAGTGGTGGGAATCAAAGCTATATTTTACTGGGGATATGATCACACTACAGTCTCTGGGGTATATGCTAGCATAATTTACAGCAACCTCAGTGAGCCTGCTTTGACATCTTAAAGCCATCTTTTGAAACATCATACTCAGGTGGGTTTAGAAATATTGTATGTGTAACATAAAAAAAACCTGTGGTCTCAGTCACTGCTCCCAATTTCCAGTAACTTTCAGGGCCACTTTATTACAGACTGTCATCAAGTTCCAAATTCTGTAACACTCTGTATATTTAAGAAGCGACAATGTTTTCTTTCTGTATTGATTTTCAGTACACCTTTTTCCCCCCCCCATTGATCCATTTCCATGCATTTTCACTTTTAATATTAGGCATTGATAAACCAGCAGTCATGATAAAAAAACCCCTTGTTTTTATAGTGGATTGACCATTTGGCATTAATTTATCACAGTACTATTTTCCTGTAAATGCACTGGTATATAAAATGTATTAAGATGTATTTAAGAACTCCAGCTGCAGAAATGCACTGGGAAAGTTAACATAACAGAGATAAAAATATCTCTACCAGATATTTTTAAATGTTTTTACAAAATTTCTTTTATCCACAAATGCCAAATAGACCTATTCCTACAAGATTTGACAATGTTAAGTTACCTGACATTAAAAATGCTGCATCTTTTTCAGCATTGGATTTTCCCTGCTAATGTTTTCTTTCTATCTGAGTAAGACTGATAAGCTCAATGAGCTTATCTGATGAGAAAAATCCAGTAAGACAATCATTATAATGCCTGTACGATCAAATAGAACTGACAACACTTAAAGATTTAGGTATCACATGCTTTTCTTTGTCTACTAAAACAAGCCTGATTAGGCAATTTTAAGTTTCCTGTTCTGAAAAAGAAACTGCTTGTGCTCTTCCACTGCAAGCCCCAATTTGATGACTTTTCAGAATGGAGCGATGGTTAACTTGAAGAAGGGCCTGAAATTTAAGCTTCAACAGTTCAAAAACACGAGTTTGGATCTGTCACAGAATACCAACTACCTGCAACAGATGAAGTAGTCCTTGCTCTCTCCAATCCTCTCAACTGAGATTTCTTACAAGTCACTTCCAATATCCAAGAATCAGGAGTCAGATACAGAGGTAGCAAGGATTCACCATTAAACTTTCAATATTCTCTCTTCACTGTTTTGGAGATGGGATATGGCTAATTGTTAGGGAAGACTGCTGTAAAACTGCTACTCATCATCCTTCCTTGTCATGCTTTCAAATTGAACATCTTTTGGGCAACCTGCAACAAAAAATCAAAACCCCTTGAAGGGATCAGTGAGACTAGATACACTGAAAAAAAAAATTATTTGTCAAGATGTAAGAAAAGATCCTCTTGAGGAAAAAAACGTTATCAAACTGAGAGGAACTGGGTATTACTGCTGTAGTGCCTACTACAGTCTAGAAGAGCTAGAGAAGCAAGGGGAGAATGTGCACTTCCTTTCTTGCACAGCACCCAAAGCTTCCTGTAGCAGTAATTTAGCAACAAGGATCAATGCAGCCGAGAAGGAAGAGAAAGAGAATCCCTCTTTTCACAGTGACCCCGCAGCTGCATCAGGTCCATCTTACTTGCCTGAGTTCACAAAGCAGTGGAAATAGACTGAAAAAATAGTTGTTTTAATCTATCTTTCAGCATCCTGGTATTGAATAAACACAATCTAAGATCTAAACTGCCCAGTGGAATATGAACAAGTATGTTGTTCCTCCCAACAATCAAACTTTAGTTTACAGCTGTAGAACATGGCAATCAATTTAAGGCTTTAGCCAAGTTAAGCAAACCTAAGTGTTAAAAAAAATTAAGACTAGAGAGATCCTCTTGAAATAAGTTTTCATTTTGGAAGTAGAGCAATTTATCATTTTAACCATATTACAGTAAAAATTTCTCTGAGCCATACTATTTTCTGTTATCTTGGACAGAGTAATACTTTGTCATAATGGTGACATTTTCATAGACTCTCACTTTTCAAGCCATCTCAAGACATGAAACATTCCAGATTCTCCACAACTCTCAAAATCATCTCAATTTCATTCTGCTCAACAGAGGGGCGAATGACAGCTCCAAAAAAAAATGCAGGAGCAAAGAGTATACATTGTTATTTGATAGAAAAAGCCAAAATTTATTAGACAGCTATATCATTGATATGTACAGGCTTGCCTACATGGAAAGAAAATCCTGATGTTGAGCAGAGTCCTCCAAAGAGTAGCAGGAGCAACTGCCCAGCACAATTAAGAGCTAGTTGTGGGACCTTGATGAGTTTGCACAGCAAGGAGTGCCAAGGATCTTGGTCATTGTCTGCAACTCCTTGACACAACTGCAGTAAAAGTTATCCTCGTAGCATGATCTACTCCCTGACTTCTCAAGAAAAAAGATCCTAGGATTTGATGCAGACTAAGATTAACAAAGTCAGTGAAATGTAAATAGTTAATAAATTAGCATATTCTAATAAAAAGTTTTAAGTAGGTTAGTATTGTGCCTGAAAGCCTGCTCAAAGTTAGTTGCATTCTCTTTAATGAAGCAAAAATGGTATTTCACAGAAGAACAACCCAAGAAGTGATCTTAGAAGTCCTGAATAAGGTATTGCTATTGCTGAGATTCACTAACAACTCAAAGGAAAGGTTAACTCAGCACCTCACTCAGCAGCCTAATACCAGCACCCTCAGTTTTTCCAACATTCCTTTTTTTTCCTACTTCTCCTTTTCATTCCACTAAAAGCAGAAAAATGAGACATGGCTGGCTCCAACTCTTATTCTTATGTTCATATCACTTAACTGCTTTTAGCTTATGGAGATTCCTGACCAGCATTTAAACTCTTTTTTTCCTGACAGCATCCAACATTTTTGGATAACTCCATTTGAGATCTAACCACTTTCCATGACTTCATGCCTTTCTGCAAAGCTTTTTTCATCTGGTTTGGAAACTAAAGTAGAAATTTAATTACTAAGTTGTTTAAGAACTATAGGCAATTTTCAACATGGTAGGATACAAAAATAACTGTCCACAATGTGTGAACACTGAAGAAAGCATGTAATATAATCAAGGTAATACACTTGACTGCTTCAAGAGACCATCCCATACAGTTCATCTGGGCACTGGATACCCCCATTTTGGAATCATATGCAAGATCACTGTTAACCAGATGAAGCCATCTCTCCCAATCTTTGCAGGTAGTTAGACTCATCTCCAAGTACTACACATCTGGATTTGCATGTCCTTGTCTGAATCAGTCTATCCCATCTTTTATAGCTTCTGAAGTAAAGTCTAAGTGCAGTATACAGTGTCCATAAATAACTCCTAGCAGAGAGATACACTGTTGCATTAAAACAGTTGGACTTTGGCTTGTTGGATTTTATTTCAGCAAGTGATAAAGTTTCATAGGTAGCTCATGCATTCATAGTAGCAGCATCAAGACTGTGAGCAAACACTTAAAAGTTGTTTTAGAAAGGTATTGTAGCAAGTTAGACCATTTTATTTTACTATGTACGTAAGTAATCTTTGTCAAGACATACCCTGAGGAAGTGTGCTCAATGTTGAGTTACACACGCTGTAGCGGGTGTCTTCCTAATTGTATCTGCCCCACAACAGAGGTACTTTCTAAAGGCAGCCAGCCTTCTTTTTCACTTCTCAGAAGAATGAAAAATAGCTTACTTGTTTACGGCCACAGAAGTCAGCAACAAGAAAATAGTTCTTCAGATGTAGAAACCAGGCAATCGAGACCAAATGCAAGATTCAAGACCCTTGAAAAGCAAGCCACATACTAGTAAAACCAGGTTACTTGAGTAAGATCCTGCTCAAAAATAGAAAACCAAGCTATTTGTACTTTTCTGTGTATCAAGTGTAAAGAACATTCTCAGTATCTTTGACAGAGATGCTTTTTCCTGGAACTGTTGTATTTTGTCTGCTAACAATGAATAGCCAAAGTCTTATGTTAATCAGTCTAAACAATTCATCTTTTCACCTCTGTCTGGTCTTCAACCAGCTTCCCTGACTTCACGAAGCTATACTTTTGTCCAGTTACATAATGATACCCTGCAAACCACAGGTTTTAAGTTTCATAAATAAAGTCCAACCAAACCACAGCTTAGACAGGAAGGTTTCCAGTGAGTATTTTTTATGTTGTAGTTTAAGAAAAGTAACTTGAGAATTTATTTTAAAAAAATATTTTGCTAATAGCAACCAGAACCTTTTTAGTATTACAAAATTGTAGACTTCTTTATCCCCACCTAAGTTTTCAGTAGTAACAGTTTTAATTCTTTAAGAAACTTAAGAGCTAGTATCAACATGCCTTTGTTAGTTTTGTAATTGTCAGAAGTCACATGCAATGCCCCTACCACAGAACACACTAAAAACTCTTTAGCTGCATGCAGAAAGATACATTCTACCCAAGTCTAATTGAAGTTGGGCTGTTTGGGGTTTTATTTGCAGAGATGGAAAAAATTAAATTTGAATCAAAAAACCTGAAACTCCTATTCTGAGGAGATTCCATTCTTGAACATCAAGACTTGCCAATTTCACTTTTCATATCAATATTGTATCACCTATAAGGCTGGTTGTCAGATACCAGTGTTAGATCAAACTGACCTGGTTTTCAACTTTGTGGAGCTCACTGTTGTTAGATATGTGAAAGTTAACAGTGTTGCTACATGTAGACACATAATCACAGATTTTAGATTCACTCCAAAGCTCTGCACAGCCAAGAAACTTTATCTTCACTAGCACGAACAGACCACCTTTCTCCATCATGCATACAAACACGTCAGAAGAGCACAGCAATGGTAGTCTAAGAAAATGTATCTACACCACAGTTAAGGCAAAAAGGGAGAAAATGCACCAGGATCAGTCTGTATCAAAGCCATCTATAAGTTCAGAGAAAATAAAAATCAGATTGAAGACAGCACACTTCTTACACAGACTTATTCATTACTACTACTTTTTTTTGTGTATCAGAACATACCCACACCATTCAGTGCATTCATATGCAATACTAGATCTACCTTTCAGAAAAAGGAAGGCCAAGGATATTCTACTTTGTCATAGACATCACCTTTACTGTTTTTCCAAGCATGACAACTTAAGTAAAAAAAGTCAGAGCACAAAACATTTTGAAGTTTCAGCTACCACCATTTGTGTTCTTTTGTGATAGAAGTTTATACATTTTTTCTGAAAACCCTCCTCCTGAAACTTAAGTGGACTTTTTCCAAAATGCTTTACAGGAGAAAGAGCAAGTTAGGCGTAAGTTCAATTTTGCCTAGAATTCCCAAAGTTACAGCTACATCTGGCAAGTTTCACATCTTCAATTTAATCACTCCAAATTAGAAGCATTTAGTTAATGCCAATTAATTGTTCACTCAAGCCCTGCAGGGGAAAAAAATATGCTCATGAATAGTTTATAATGCTGTCTTTGGAAAGAAATGTATTAAAGCAGCTAAAGAGTTTCCCATGCATCTGGTTTACTGGCTACCAGACAGATGAGGGCTAAAGTCACTTTGACTTTCTGGGGATCTTTTGAGAGGACAAGTATGTGCATGCACCAACTGTTTTAGCTGGGAGTCAAACACCTCAATGTTAAACAGCAGCCTACAGAAGCATTCTCCTCCAGTAAGGGGTTACTCTTACTGCTACTTGCTAGAAATGGATTAAAGAATTGCTGTAGCTATGGATGTACCCAAAACAAAGCTGTTTTCAGGTAGGGGAATAGAATGAGCAATTTAACAGTGCACATGAAAAGCTTGCATCTTTCACTGACTTATTCACTTCACAATCACTGACAAGACTGATGTACATATTTCTGCACCTGCAACTGTAAAAGCAGATAAAATATTTAATATGTCATTTACAATGTATTTTATCAGCTTGGCATACAGATGAACAGACTATATCAAAGTAGTTGAGTTATAGGCTTGTGGAGGCCCTGCAAAAATATTACTTCAGCTATCTGCTAATTAAAAAAAAAAAAAAATCAATTTGCATTTTAGAAGTGATACAATTCCATCTACCACAAAATACAAAGAGCTGCAAAAACGTATACCATTCCAACAACAATGTATATAAGTTATTAAATAATGATCTGATTTAAAAGAATATAAATGAAGCCTTTAAGTAGGTCTTTTCTACATGCATATTATTCCTCATTAAAGAAAAATATGTAAAAAGGCCATTGGTAATTGCTTTGTTAACCACTGTAGAAAACGCCAATTCTCTGGTCACAGACGCCACTAGTTTAGCACTTAAGGTCTCTGCAGTGTTACATGTGATTATTTTTAAATACTGTTAATTCTATTACTCCATTGGTAAAGAATGTGTGACTTGGAATATGGCAGTCTTCATATTGAGAAGGCAGTGATGCACAGTTTTATAATTATCCAGAACAGCACCCTCCGCTGCTCTGTACTTGTGGCTCATCATCAATGATCTGTACACCTCGCCTTGCTGTTCCTGACTGACTGGAGCCATTGCCTCTTGCTCTTTCATCCACTTGAGCAGTTTCTATCATTCCTGTAAAGAATGAACTGTATTAGATGACATTCCACTGCATTTTTACAGAAGACTCTGCTATCTTAATCTATCTGAACAATATGCACAAAGTTCAGCAGGAGTGGTTGGTTCCCCTATTTGTTATGCAGAACTAAGTATTCAGGTATCACATGGCATAGCTGCAAGAACATATTAAATCTTTTTTCTAAAGCACCCAACATCCAGCTGCTCCTGGTAACTAAGGGAGACCTTAGAGATCCTCAGGAGTCCTGGAGTTAGCAACTTCAAAAGCTAGATTTACCCAACCAATCAACCACGAAACTCCACCCTCCCAAAAAATCCCCCCAAAAAACCCCCAACCAACTACCTCCTCAGAAATGCAGGAGACCTTTTCCTTAAATTCTTTTATCACAGAAACACAACTAACAGGATGACTTGCTTGTGTTGCATTTTCATCCCACATACCATGATCTTTACAATTTGTTTAGATTTCTGTATAAAATTTGCATCCTTACCGCTTTGAGTTTATGATTTGTAATTGACATCATTTGAGAAGATTTTTGAAAGATGTTGAAACAGAGGGTTTGAATCAAGCAGTGGTGAGAGCAGTAATATGATGCTTGATTTGGGTTACTAATTGATGATAAGTGGAACAGCAGTCGGTGCTCCAACAAATGACCAAGACATTTTTGGAGTACAGCATGGATTTGCAATATTGTAAGCATCCATACATCAAGCTTCCAGAGCTGTTACAGTACACATGTGGCTCGAAGTAGACTGAAATGAAGTCAGTTTTAAGTAGTAATTTACACTAAAGCTTTTCTATATGGCATTAACAGCATTTCTGAAGCATTTTATGCATGAGCTCCTTACCAACAAACTAGTTAATACTTACTTTTGCAAAGGTCAAGAAACAGTTCTTCAATTCCTTTGTTCTGTTTAGCTGACGTATGATAATGTTTTGCTCCAACAGATTCAGCATACCTGTAGAAATGCAGATATGGAGCTTCATTGTAGTAAAGGGCTCATTCTTTCTAAGCCACTTTACGTGAAGGAATAAGATGATCACAAGAGGTTTTATTCTGACTTCAGAGCTAATCTACACATGCTTATTTAATACAAAAAAAGGAGTTTTGTGTTTAAAACTGCCAGGACTAATGCAACACACTAGATGAAATTAAGAAAATTTCATGTCTAGAAATGGACTTAAACTGTAAATGTTGACTTTAATCACATACAACTCTCAAGCTACAGTTTGGTCAGCCAGGACACCCTGTGACTCAGATACTAACAGAACACTCAACAACTGGCAGGCATAAGCATAGCTGGCTGCTGTGTTAACAGCATCACGAGTTTATTACTCCAGCATAATTCTGCAATGACTGCTTCGATCAGTAATAGGTGTGACTTACGTTTCTGCTTCTTGCACTGAAACATGTCTCTCTTTTTCCAAGTCTATTTTGTTACCTGTTGGAAACAAGTTAATCTTTTAAGTTTTTGCACTCCAAAATTACCCAAAAAGAAAGCAGACATGTAACCATGGTACTCCATTTTCTCAAGCTGTCCCAGTAAAGACCAGCTCTTACACAGGTCTCAATTTGAAGGACAATATGATTTGAGAATCTCCTTTCACACAAGCATTTATAGGCAATGAAGATTAAGTGTTACTTCTGTAGAGAGATCAGGACAGCTAAACGCCTCCATATAAGGCACCTGATTCAGGCTTTTGCTTTTCTTTTGCAATTTATTAGCACCCTCCCTGTGCTGCAGAGGTACTTTTTGTAGAATGTCCACATATCTAACCTCATAAAAGTGTTTTAATAATTAGATCTGATTTAAACCTAAACCCAGAATTTCTGTTGCTTTCAATTTGCGTTGAAATATCCAAGCTTTAATCCAACCTGCAAGCACTTAATTATGAAAACAGACAAGCACCTAGTCTATGCCACTTTGAAGCCACGAGTTTGAGTACTTGAAAGAAGGATAATATACATTTTTTTGTTAAACTACAGCCTGCAGGTGTCTGTACCACACACTTCTAATAGTGCATAATTAAACAAATTATTTTTTCAATCAAACTCTCATGTTCCTCAATGTCATCTACTGAAACATCTAGCTCCAGTTTAATTTTAAATATCTAATATAAAATCTTACCCCTTCACATGTACAAGCTGTCAAAGCAACATTTGGGAGATGTTATTAATCAAAAGAGATGCTTCCAATTCAGTCATGTTGAAAAAGACTTACCTACTATACATAAACAGATTTCATTTCCCAACATTTTTCTTAATTCCTTAACCCAGTTTTTTACCTGCAAAAAGAACAGATGTGAGTTTGTTTTCACTTGGTATATATTAACTTAGGCAATGCAGAACCATCCCACTTCCTTCACTAACCATCTACTCTAAACTTAAAGCAAAGATGTTTGGAGCAACTTAAATGGAAAAATATTCTTCAGATAGCTACACATAGCTCTTGTTTAGCAGGTTTTACTTTGCAGGTGAAATTAAGAGTAAATGACTTAGACAAAATGGTTTAATTACTCCAGAAATATAACTCGCCACACTCAATATAACAAGTTCACTGCATGGGCCACTTTAGGTCAGACATGAGATCTTTTATCAACAGGCACTTACTGACAGATCACAAATGGTACTTAAAAGGTAGAGGCACCTGAACTGAGTTTTTCAGGTGAGATTATAACAGATGTTTGTTTCCTGAAAGAACAGATGGGACAAGCATGTTGACTCAGCTCATGGTAAGGCACCTGTTATCAAATCTGTTGTCATGCTTTGGAAGTTGTATGATCACTACATGCTATTTTAAGGGAGTAATTGTGAAGAAAGGCAATCACTTCAAGAATCTAAAAAATAAGTTAGGCTACATGATAAAATAGTACTTCTGCAAATCACCCTTACCTCTTTTTTCTGCAGATTTACCCACCTGTGTTTTGGTATCATAGCATTTTACTAAATAGGGCTCAGCATGAAAAGGCACAAGTTGAAGTAGTACCCACAAGTCATCACCATTCTGCAGGTGGGGACAAGTGTTTAACTGCTAGCACAAGTTCTTTATTTGCCCTGCACCAGACTATTTAAACTAGTTAAGCTGTTGTGGAACTGTACCCTTACACTATTTCTATTGCTGCTAACCCAAGCCTTGCCCATACAACCACAATTTCTTACCTCTCTCTCCACATAAGTTCAACTGGTTTTGCTAAAAGCTAGTTAGAGATAAACTTGCTTAGAAAAGAGTGTCACCAGTTTTCAGCTGAAACATCCAATAGAGTGGTCACACAGATTGACACCGGTTGGAAAAAACTCACCTGATCAAACTGATCAGCTAATACAGCCACAAATAACTAGCCATCAAACTACATGTTTTGATGAGGATTTGAAGAACTAATAACTTATCACAGAGAAGGTAATGTCTCCACTATCATGTATTGCAATTTCAGAGTTCTCAGATCTGTAAAAGATCATGTCACTTAATATCTTTTAGTAATTTGGTTTATATAGTAAAGATCAGTATGGCAAACCATGACAACAGTACAGGTTTATATTTACAGCCTGTCACAGGTAACTCACACAGCTACATCAGAGATTATTCTGAGTTGGAAGGGACCCACAAGGATCATGAAGTCCAACTCCTAAATGAATGGCTCATACAGGGATCAAACCAACAACTTTGGCATTATTAGCACCATGCTCTAACCAACTGAGCTAATTCTCTGGTGTTCTTTGAATAACCTGATAGCAGGGAAGTCAGTCATCAAAAGAATACTAATAAGGTGTAAACTTCCATTACATGATCTACATTTGCAAATATAACATATACATTGCTGAAAACAGAAGACTTCTCTTTACATAGATCACAGATTATCTTTCAACCTGTTTACAGTTTAGACATAAAAGCTGTCCAGTACCTTTTGAAAAGAGTCTTCATCTGTTATATCATATACTAGAATAGCGCCATTAGAGTCCCTGTAGTAGATAGGCCCCAATGCATGAAATCTTTCTTGACCAGCTGTATCCTGCATTTAAAATACACTTGTTAGCATTTAAAACAAAGCAAACAGTACTTCAAGGAACTGCAAATACTTAGGAAATTTTACTTTATTAAGAAGGCTTACTATATCTCAAGTGTTAGGCACTAAGTATTTCTTTTTCAGAAAAATATTCTAATTAGATAACAGGAAAATAGGAATGTAAACATACCCATATTGCAAGGTTTACTCTTTTTCCACCAATATTTAGTTTCTTTGTAAGAAAAGATGCCTGGAAAGCAAAACAGATTAGAGTTAAGTTTTACACACCAAACACATAATTTGAGTTCAGATTAATTTATTAATAAAGCATCAGAATCAATAAAAGACAAACTTCCAGATCGAAAGACACTGTAAGCAAGAAGGCTAAGTCAATACTAAGCCAGTTAGTCATTTCACTACAGTTTGCCAGCAGCCTATTCTAAATAAATTTGGGTTAAGCCAATAATTTACTACATCTTTCTGCTGTTGTTTTGAATTATTTGGGAAGGATAAGTTGTGTTGAAAGAGTCTGAATTCACTGATAAGTCTAAGCTGAACTCAAAGCATTTCACAAGAGTACATGAAGTTTGGGTAAGAACTAACCTAACAGGATTTTTAATCTGCAGGAATTAGGCAAATTGTTCACTATTAGTAAGCTACTAGAACCACAAACAACTGTTTTAATTTATCACTAAATATCTTGGAACATTAGTATTTCACAAGTTTCCTTGTATGTAACTTTTCCCTTTTTTTGCTGAAGTGAGCCCACAACTCACCCTCATCTGCTTTTTTCTGTGGTTTTGTTTGTTTGAGCTGAAAAGCCTGAGAATAAGCATACAAACTGCTTTAGAATTCCACTACTTCTGGAAATGTTTTACAGGACCAGAGCACACTGGAAGGTTAAACTAATTTCAGTAACTCGGGTAGCTCCGGTTTTCTCCAAGCTTGCAAGATTCACGTTTTCAAACCACCTTTGTTACCAAGTCTGTAATTTGACAGCTACAAAGGGAATATAATTTAATACAAGTTTAATGGACCAGAACAGGGTCTCAAGGTGTTGATACATTAAGAACCTGCTCCCCCCATTCTAAAGACTAGCAGTAACATGTTAATATCAAACAATTCAGTTACCAAGGGCTAACTTTTGTCTTCTGCCTTAAATTATAGTCAGTTTTCCTTCCAGTTTTACCTCATTTTGCATTTGGGTTCAAACAAGTACTGAGTGGTATTTTATGATACATTCACCACAGATTATTTTAGGCTGGATTGTAGCAGCTCAAGAGGGGCTCTCTGTATGAGCACTGACCAGCCACAGAACCAACAATCACATGTGTGGAAAGTGCCATGGGCGAGATGAGCTGCTTGAACCAGCTTGCTGCTTAACTATACAAGCACCAGTACACACACAGAATACCACAATAGTTCAGTGTACACCAGCTTAAACTGCTGTCAAAGTGCCTTTCTGGAGTGCTCCCTGTATTACAGTTAAAGTCATCCAACATTCAGTTGCTAGAGCAGTTCCTGCTCTTCAGCTACCTCCCTAACATCGACTCTGGCATGTGATTGACCAAAGATAAGATTATGAAAAAAAACTTTCATCTTTAAGTTGTACCTTCCCCCAAAGCTTTCCACAAAGCCTTATGAACAGAGCAGACAGAGGGAGAGAGAGAGAGAAAAGACCAGAAGAAAAACACTCAGACACTTTCCAAGAGCAGATAGCAAAGAGCTAATCACTACAACCCTTGTGTTCAACATAACTAAAGCATTAACTACACTCCCCCCCCAGTCTACAGTGAGGGGATGTAAGTCAAAAGTCAGGAAAAACTTCCAGACAGCATGTTAAATGGATTTGACCCTCTAGCCCAACTGTAACAAACAGCTTAACAGAAGAGTAGTAAATCTTCAGCATCAGAAAACTTTTCATTCTTTAAAAACTCTACAGAAAGTAGTTGATGTCTTTCAAACAGCTGTCCCTAAGGATTAACTCATCAATAGTCTTCATAATTCGTTCTACTACACCACAATTTAAAAGCCAAAAGCTTAGAGGCAAGTACAGAAGTTTTAATTCACCAACACCCAGGCCACGTGGAGAGAAGCTATTGCTAGGCACAATGAACCAAGCTTACCTGACAATACTTTATTGACCTGCTGTACTACAGTACTCAATATTCTACTGAGAAAATCTCAAAAGAAAAGCTCTTCTGAGCAACATTTGCTATATATATATCTATATATATATATACACCCAATTAAAAAACCCAATAGTTTGACAGTAGGTTTATTATTGGAGTAATTCCAGCACAGTTCACTTGATATCAATTTATAGCTTCTAATTATTGTATCAAGATGAGAGCACTGACTTCAATGTTTCAAACGATGGGAACCAATTCGAACTGTCCTGCCAGGTCTGACAACAGGTTATGAATTATATTAATTGTATGCAAAAACCCCTACTTTTCCCGCCTCAGCTTTTTCACAATATTGTAACTAGATGTTTCCTTGTGTGAATCAGTAACTACCTTAACTTCAACCTGCAGGTCCATCAATATCTTAAGTATATTATGTGATAGTAACACAATTACAGCAATACATCCCAGCAGCCTCCAAAATCAGAGGAGGCTCCCGTGCACTCTAGTTAGCATTGAGAGAAGGGGAGTGTGGAGAGAGGAGAAACTGCTGCCTTTTAGTCGAAGTCTTCTGTTACTAGCACAAAAGAAACTTTGCTATTTGCATATACAAAAAATAACTTCAGAGTAGAATAACATCACTAGATGTAGTTTCCAGAAGGCTACAGTCTCACTACCCTTTTTGTTGCAAACATATTGGAATAAAGCACTATGCCATACTTTCTTTTTTCAACTTAGACAATATTGTGGATGGAGAGCCTCTTGTCTAAGTATCTAGTGATCTTTTCATATGATTCATCATTGTCACTCCTTTGCTGGACCAGGAGCAAAGTATTTATCTAATTTCGGCTTTATTGAAACAAAAAGGAATTTGGTGCAATACTTTGAACCGTTGCCATGAAACAAAGTGACCTCATCAGATTAAGCCTTTTATCTAAAAAAAAAAAAACAAAGGATGCTTTGCAAACGTTACTTCGTATTGCTTAATCAGATAACTTAAAAATAAGATGAAGAAAAACTAGGGTATCTTCTAACTTAATAGTGGAAGAACTTCAATTTTGTTCTAGAACTGTAAAATGTGGGGAAATAAAAATAATAAAGATAATACTTAACAAGTGTACATGATGCACAGTAAGATTCAAGAGCAGTTGACATTATATTTTACAATCAGTAAGATGCATATGTGGCCAAGGAGGCTCAGAACAGGAAAGCAAACAACTTGATAAACAATGTGCAGTCAGTTAAAAGACACAGATAGCAACCACAAACCTGGTTATGATGGAGAAACAAAATCTCAGTAGGAACTGCAGGGACGTGCTTCCACTCCTCTATACACCCCTCTCCAGACAGTCAAAACCAAAAGCTCTGGAGCCACACTATCTACAGACATTTTCCTACCAGCATTTTAGAGAATTTAAAGGTGTGGTTTATGATATTTGCGACCCAAGTCTGTATTGCAACCCACTTTTTGCTTATAATTTTAGGTTTTCCACTACAGATTTAAAGAACAAGAAAACCCAAACAACAAACATAAGCTTCATCATATTACAATCTACTTGGACCTACTCTTGCAACATGGGATATGAGAATTCAGCTACACATGATCATTTTGATGCACTTTAACTGATTGTTTGCTCAATGCTACACTTCTGCTGCACCTCTGACACCTACAAGTTACCAGGCATCTCTGTGGCATACCAAGCATCAATTACCTCTGTGGCACGGCAGCTACAACTAGCTTCCTGTAAATACCTTGCCTCGTAAACCTACCAGCAGATTAACCCAAAACCTGAGTACGAACACAGCATAACAATGTCTAAAACACATTCTTCTTACCTATTCACAGCAAAAATGGCCCTACATTATCTGTTTATGAAACAGTCCCTGTATTATTTCTAGTGCATCTATAATGCTGCTTTGGTTTTAAGGGAAAGTTTTACTATTAATTACTTCTGAGATACACAACTCAAGAATTTTCCCCTAAATGCATGGGAATAGCACATAACAACCTTAAAGCTCTTTTTTTTTAAATCACCTGCTATTTCTTCCCTACTTCAGGCAACTGAAAATTAGTTCAAAACCCACTACTAGTGCACCAAGTCACAGAGTTTGTTTCTTTATTTAAAAAAAAAAATTGAGTGGTGTAAACTGAATCCACACCTCCACCTATGCAAGCTGACATCCTGAAAGACTTAACACACCTTAACACAAACTTCAAAACATGTTTTCTGAGACCACGTACAGTACAGTTTATTCTGTACCATCCATCACTAACTAGTAGGTCATGAACAAAACCCACTGTTTTCAAGCAGGCACTGTGTCACATTTCATCAGTGGGAATTCACTTGGTAGTTCTTTATAAATTGGCAGACAGTACTACTGAGAATCCAGCCAAAATTCAGGGAGCTGTCGTGACAAGCAGTTAAGCTTTAAGAATCTTTCCCGTTGTTAAATCATAAGCCATTTTGTGAAAGCTGTTCTCCTTAATCAGTAAGGTTTAGATAGTGCTAGTGTTAGGATTTGAGAACATGAGGAAGACTATGATTAACAGAAACGCAGCACATATGAAACACTTAGTCATCAGTCCACTAACAATGATTACAATAACAACGTTACTTTTGCATTATACTTTCCAAGATTTAAATGAAGACATTCATATACATAACTGGAAAAAACGGAGCAGTTAGTATGCAAAGTAGAAACGAGGCCTGAACATATCGAAGGCTTAGATATGAGGCGTGAAAAGAACGAGAAAATTGGCTTCCAGCGAACTCGGCAGGGGACAGCCACCATTAGCGAGCGGCGACGGTGACTCCGGCTGCCACTAAGCTGTAAACAAGGCACTGCCAGCAGTCCGAGGAGGTGCGCAAGGTGAGTAGAGAACAACAGCGGGACCCCCTACACCACCACCACCCCCCCCCCGCCCCGGCCCGCACCTGCAGAGTGGTGATGTGCTTATCGTTGAACTTGTTCTCGCAGTAGCGCAGCACCAGAGAGGTTTTCCCCACGCAGCCCTCCCCGAGCAGCACCACCTTGAAGGAGAAGCTGCGGCCCCCGGCCGCCGCGCCGGACCCCGCCGCCATCCGCGCCCCGCCGCCGAGCCGCGCCTCACATCAACGGGCCGCACCGCGGCGCCGCCGCCGCCCACCGGAATGGGAGCCCGCGGGTGAGCGGGAGCGGGGCTGGCGGGGATGGGAAGGCACCGGCAAGGCCGCGGAGACGGAGGCGGAAGAGGAACACGGCAACCAAACCTGCCCCGCAGCCACGGCCCCACAGCCCCTAATGGCGGCTCCTTCCTCCTACGTCACGCGCCGCCCGGTCACGCGCAGCCCCCGCCGCCAATGGGAAGGGGGGGACGCGGCGGGAGGCCCCGCCCCCTCGGCGGCGGCTGGGCGGGGCCTGCTGGGGGCGGGGCCTGCGGAGGGGGCGGGGATGCCGCGGGAGGCCCGCGCTCCCGCAAGGATTTGCCTGTGAGGCCGGCGTTCTGGCTTCCCGGTGCAAGGCGTCTACCTACCTCCCGAGCGTTTCCCCGGGGAAACCGAGCGCCCCTAACAAACGTCATAAACATCACAGGCACGGATTTTGTGCGATTTTCGTTCTGTGAACTAAGCTACACTAGTCTCTAAATGTTAGCAAAATAGAAGTCTGTAATAAAGTAGTTTAAAATAGGGACGTGGGAGCAGGTGAGGAAAAAGGCACAAGAAAAACGTTCTCCTGTCGAGTTCCTTGATTGCAGGGGTCCAGTAGTTTCATACACAAGAACTGGATAACTGCCTTGTAAAACTGGGTATCACTCCTTAATTAAAAGTAATCCTCACAAACCGATCCAAACGACTGCAGTACAACCTCTCTCTAGTGATCATTTAGTGGTAAGAAAAATAATGCTTTTGAAAAGGCTTCGTAGCGCAATTTCCTTTTTCTCTATCAGACAGTATTAATGCACTGTTGTATGAGAAAGAATAGAGGAAAGAACAGAGAATGCCTCCCGGAGAACAAAGATTGGGTTTCCTGAAGTAAGAAGCCCTGTCACTGAACAGTGTTACATTTACATGCAGAATGAATAGTTTTTATTTCCTCCAGAGGTAAATAAAGTGAACCTTTTGAGTAAATAGAGGAAGTGGGACAAGGGAAAAAGATCAATGCAGACGCGATCATCAGGTGTATCTTTTCTTTAAATAAATTTCCAGTTTTATTAGCACATAAGTGCTTTCAGCAAGTTGCTATAAAAATACTGTCTTGCTGGAAAGCAATGCTGGCTTCTGTCAGTCATGCCTTCTGTGGACAGGCAATAAAACTGACTGGCATGTTAGTTATTCTTTCAGGCTGAATAGAAGAAGGAGGAAACATGGAGTTTGGATTAAGGTTGCCAGAGAAAATGGAAGTCAGTGCTCATGAGTACAAGCTGCTTGCAGGGCCCAGCAGGTTGAGGCTTTCCTGGGTAACTGCTGGCAAATGCATCTGCTGCGACACAGGGCTATGTTTTCAAAAACCTTCCTGTTCTTGCAGCTTTTTACTGTTTTCAACAAAAATAGGTTCCATGTACATTCTTTATAAATACATGGGACTGTACTGAAGAATACACCGGATTTGTACTTTTCAGTTCTTCTTTACATGGAAATGTTCCATATGCTGATACATCTGATTTATTAAAAGGGTACTTTCTGCATGGGTGATTTTTCATCAATCCTAAGTGTATTACTACACTGTAGTGGAAATAGAGGCTACCTTCCAGTGAGAAAAGAGAGCTGAAGCTTTGGAAAGGGCTGCACATGAGATGCCCAGTATGAAGTCCATGTGCTGAGTGCACCTGACAGCACAACTGTGAGCGCTGTTTTTCTAACAGAGGGCACACCACAGCAGGACACCAACTGAAGCTCAGTTCTGGTTGGCTATTTCTCAAAGAATCCTCTGCCGTGGTGAAGAGTCAAACGATGCATTTCCCACTGACAGTAGACTGCTGCAAGTAACTACAGTATTCCATCATTTCTGTTCTCCTCTCTGGTATGGAACCTGTGATGACTGATTTTGTTGTATGAGAAGTCCTTTACTTTCCAAAACTTCAGTCAAAGGCTGATCTGTCTGAAAACAGAAAATTCTGTCAGTGCTACCTGAAGTGTAATGTTTCACTGTAATCTCACACACAACTTTGTAAAATCTGTAGGTTTAACTATCTGACTGTTACCAAGTTATTTTAATTGTGTTAATTTAATTTGGGAAGTGTTTATTTTGTTTCAGAGAATTTGAGATGAGAATAGCTCTTTTTCCTTCAATTTATTTTGCTTCCCCTTTTTACACAGCTCCCTAAAAACAGTTGTACAGACCTTCTGTGTCATCTATGTTGCTGATTACATCTGCATGAGAAATGCCTTTCAAGATATATTTTATATTTCAAGAAGATGCTACAATACTCTATATGTTATTAAACCAAAACAAATTGTACTACAGCATCCACTGCCATAACCTTTGATCATTTCTGGTAAGACTTTACTCAAGTGTTTTATTTCACAGGTGATGTCATCTCTAAAAGTGAAAATGATGTGCTTCTTTCAGCTTGCATTATTAGATCTCCTTACAAAAATATTAAATGTGTTAATTCTGCTGTGAACTTAAGTGTATGCAGTAGCTGTCAGTGTAGATACTTTGGTAGGTCAAACCCACAATAGCATAAACGGTACCTCCCAATCTGTGGACAACACACAGCTCATTTCTGGGATAATTATGTATTGAATATTATAAAGGTAGCAGTTGATTTGTAGATAATGTCAGTCTTATATTTCCATTTTTTCCTTTGGAGAATATTTCTCAGCATAATTTGATATACTTGCAGCAAAATGCTCTGATTTTATTGGATTTGCTTGGAAAATAATCATATTACAAAATCTTGGCCAAATAATGTACAGTTGTGTAAGTTCAATGTCCTTAAGAGTACAAGATGTCCACAAAAGCAAGAAATCAGAAGAGGGAAAAAATCCCAACCCAACAATAGCAGCAAAACCACACTTAAAATGAAGTTAATAATACTGTCAAAAAGAAAGATTTAGGTACAAAAGATACAGAATAAAGGTGAAGAGCAAAGCATGTGAAAAAGAAAAAAGAAAAGAAAGAAAAAAGAAAAGAAAGAAAAGGAAAGGAAAAGGAAAGGAAAAGGAAAAGGAAAGGAAAAGGAAAAGGAAAAGGAAAAGGAAAAGGAAAAGGAAAAGGAAAAGGAAAAGGAAAAGGAAAAGGAAAAGGAAAAGGAAAAGGAAAGGAAAAGGAAAAGGAAAGGAAAAGGAAAGGAAAAGGAAAGGAAAGGAAAGGAAAGG